>NC_040903.2:212355383-212716633 GCF_004126475.2 Phyllostomus discolor | reverse complement strand
CTGCAGAATGAACGCATTCTTTCCTCTACCTCCAGTGTGAAAAGTGATAATACATTTGGGGAACAAAACAGCTGCAGTGGGGGCAAGGAGGGGACCGACTGTGCTTTATCCGGGGGAGAACTCACAAAATGGGTCTTGTTTTCTGTAAATGTTGCCAGCCGGGGGGAAGCCCCCGGTAGTGGAGGAGAGAACCCGGCAGGAGCCACTTCTCCGCGCCCCCTTCACCCACCCCTGGCCTTGCCACTCACTGCTGTCTGGGCTTTGGAATCCGCGTGGGTGGCTCGCTCGCGCTGGCTCCTTGAAAAACCTCCAGCTTGTTTTAACCGGGAGAGAGCCCTCGCCCCAGAGCTGGCCAGAGAGGTTCCCAAACAGCAGCGTTCTCTCCGCACCCCTCGTCAGCCAGCGGCACTGTCGGAAGATGAAACCCCGCTGTGCGCCGTGCGCTGTGGGCTGTGCGAGGCAGTGCCGGGAACGCCAGGCTGGGAACGTGGCACCGCGTTTGGAAAGGGGGAGTGTGGACTGCGGTCCTCTGGCCACTCTGGACAGAAATCTCTCCTCGTAGCCTCTCTTCTTTTGCAGGATGTTGTGCTGAGCCATATCCCTGACAGTGGCGCTACTATCTGATCGAGCTTTTGGAATAACCTTTAGGAATAAGCATTCGTTACATTAAAAAAACAACAACAACATGGACGGGGGGCTAGAAAACGTGATAATGAGGTAGATTCACAATTCAGAGGAGACTGGAAGCTCCCCTTCCCTCTCCGGGCTGCCGCAGAGCGTCCGCTCCTGTCCGTAGCTTCTGTTTTTGCAGAGAGAACCCGAGCCCAAGCTGCAGTCCTGCGGCGGGAGCCTCAGGGTGACAGCCCTCTGGGGCTGCACGTGCCGGGGTTAACAGCCGTGACCCCCCGGGCAGCGGGTGCTGGAGAAAGAAGGAGCCGGGGGCTGGGCGCAGACCTCCTGGGTATGGGAGACTCCCTGGGGCCGACCTGGCTCAGTGGAAGCGCTGAGCAGTGGAATGGAGCTGGTTGTCCACCTGAGGGTTGATCTTTCCGGGCGGCCAGAGCTGCAGTGACAGGGACACGCGTGTGCTCGCTCTGGAAGACACGCTGGCGGTGAGGGACAGACCCCCAGAGGAGCCAGGGGGCCGGGCACCTCCCGCCAAGGTCTTGGGCTTTGTTTAGGCAGAAAGGTTTCCTTTCACTTCCATCAACGTCAGCAGGATGAAAAGCCGACAAGGTGCCCCCGGGACCGTTTGTCCACCTGAGGGCGGCTGGCTACGAGGAGGGGAGGTCCAGGCCAGTGGTGTGCTCTTCCCATCTCCCCCAGACACCAAACAGGCGTGCCAGTGCCCGGACCACCCTCAGCTCACCAGGGTCGGGCCCTCTCTGCCTGCCAGTGCCGGGCGCACACACCGGGATTTGAGGGGTGCCGCCTCGGCCGGTGTCTGGGTAAGGACACCCGAGGGTGTGCGGTCACCCCTGCAGGGAGCACCTCAGCTTTCACTCAGCTGTGCACCAGCGCCGCTGTAAATGCACATGCGCAGACATCGTGATGGAGGTCAGGCTCCTGCACCCGTCCTGCAGGGGGCAGGTCTCCTGTGGAAGGGTGGGTCTCCTTGCTGCCTTTCCGCCTCCCGCTGAGCAGGTCTCCCCGTGTGCCTTGGGCACCAGGCCTCCCATACATCAGGGGCTCACTGTGGTCCTTTCAGACCGGTGGGATCGGGACGCTGAGACTTCGGAAGAATCCCTTCAAGTGAAGAAGAGCTGGTGGGGTGGGGTGGGGCGGGTGGGGTGGGGGACGAACTTTCTGCAGTCCACGTTCACGGCTTTTCCTGAGCCGTGTGTTGTGTGTGTGTGTGTGTGTGTGTGCGTGTGCACGTGTGTGTTTAAAAAATGCTGCAAAGCCCCGGTGCCCTTGAATTCACAAAGCCACGCAGGACGAGTGCAGACCCTGGAGACACGGGCAGCTCCGTGTCCTCGGCCGCCCGCCCCGGCGCGTTGGGTGTAGCCGCCCAAACCCTGCGTCTTCTCCCGGGTCCTGCTGATCTGGAGTATAATTTGAATTCTCAAGCTGTTATCCATACATCATTCCCAATAGCATCCAAATGAAAGGAAACAATTTCATATTCTATAATTAAGCCATCCGGAGCATGCAACAGGCCGGGGCCGCAGGGGGAGAGCTGGGAGGTGGGGGCAGTAAAGGACAGAGGCCTGAGCCCCAAGCCCACCAGGCCAGCAGAGAAGGCAACCACCGCTGTCACCTAAAACACTGTCTTCACGTTACTGGGCCCCGTGTGCAGGCACGGAGCCCTGGCTCCCGCCGCCTCCCCTCCTGAAACAAAATTTTTCTTTCCAGAAAATTCCAGCGTGTTTGACAGGTTGATTCCAATGGGGATCCTCCACTCCCCATTTACCACGAGCCCACATCTGGGGTGCACAGAACAGCCCTGAGTACCTCGTGCTGGAGGGGGCCGGGCTGGTTTTCTTTTCATTTCTTTCCCCCCCAGCCGGAGAGGGTTTGAGGAATTGCTTCCACCGTGGACACCAGAGAGGGGAATGTTAAGTAGGCAGAATGTAATCACCCAGATTGGAATTCAGCCAGGACACTGCTAGGGCAATTACTCCTCCTCTCGTGCTAGTACCAGGGGAGCGTAAATGACCCAAGTCGCACAGACCTGCCGTCCCGCACCCCCACGCAAGCGGGGCTGCCAGGGGTGGGGTGCCCCAGGGCCCCCCCCCCGGACAGATGAGCCGCCCCGGCCTCAGAAGCAGACCGTTAAAGTAAGAGCCACAGGGGGTGTCTTCCCTCCCCCAGACCCCACCCCACTGTGACAGTAGCCCGGATGATTGTCCTGCCCTCAGAGCCTCACACTGACGCGGGGGGCCTGCTTCTCCCCTCTCCACTTCCGGAGCCCCGAGAGGAGCACCAAAGAGGCCGAGACCCACTCAAGGTCACACGTGGGGCTCCAGCACCGTGTGACCTCAGACCTCACCTCTGCTGGTGACGCAAACACCTGGACTGCCTCGGTCGCCATGCAGCTGGGCTTGACCTCCTTATGTGATCCTCTTTGAGAATGAGGGTTTGTTTTTTTCACTGTTTTTCTCTGTCATCATCAGTAGGACTGGAGTGAACAGCCTTGGCACAGTCACCTTGGCACGCTTCTCTGGTCATCGTCCGAGAAATCTATTTAGGGATTAAAATAGTCTCCTGGCCGTGGAGCGGTCAGTTCAAAGAGAACATCCTGTGTGAAGGACGACGCAGACCAGGGGTCCGCAACCTCGGGGCTGCCGGCCGGTACCGGTCCAGGCCTGTTGGGAACCCGGCCACCAGCGGGAGGTGAGCTAGAAAGAAGGAGCACACGTGAATCATCCTGAAACCATCCCGCACTACCCCCCCACCCCCACTCCGGTCCATGGGAAAACCATCCTCCACAAAACCAGTCCCTGGTGCCAACAGAGGTTGGGGACCGCTGATACTGATGGCCAACCCGCCCACTGAGAAGATGCTCATGCCCCCAGCGTGTGTGAACCTCTCCCAGCCTCACAGACGTCGGAGACTCTCTTGTTTACACAAGCAGTTTCCGTGTCCAGAAAGGCAAGGTGCCCCACACGTCTCCTGTGCCACCTTCCTAAGGACCCCAGCCCTGTGGACCCTCGGTGACCGGGACCCTCCCTTGGCCCCGACTTTCACAATCGTGCGTCATTCGTGATTGCACATGAATCTCCTGCTTCCTTCGGCTGCGAAGTGAGCCCCTTGAACTCAGGAGCCGTGCGAGATTCACCCCTGTATCCCCAGCACCCAGCTCCGGTCCTCGTGCACAGACGTGGCTCCGTGAATGCTGCCGTCCATGAGTGTGTAAGCCCACCATCCCTCGGACGGAGAGCACACGCGTGCTGAACGCACGACAGCATGGAGGGTGGGAACAGACCCAGCGCTGGGAGGCAGGCAGGCCCAGAGGTTCCAGTCCCTCCCACACCACGCGTGGCCTGGGGCAAAACTGCTTAGATTCACACGTGAAATGGGCAGAAATGTTTTCAGCTTGTAGGGCAAGCTGTGGTCAGGGCCCGACTCCATGAATTTTAGTCTTGTGGTTCCTGTTCACAGGAGTCCAGTGGCTGTAAGCAGCGGTGTTGGCTTGTCAACAAAATGTTCGCAGGCCGGCAAACAAGGGAGAAACTGAGGCACGTGCGGCCGGTTTTCCTTAAAGCACACCCCACCCGATCGGAAGGACCGTCCTCTCCCTGCTGCTCTGCAGCCGACACCCTTTTGTTCACGAGATGATGGCGACAGTCCCTTGGAATTGGCTTCCTTCTTTGCACCCACTGGCACTGACAACATTCAGAAGGCCCCCACTTGGAGTCCGCCTGATGGCCACTCGGTCTGGCACTGCTCCAGCGCCGAACCCTAAAGGGCTCAGAACAAGTGTGGGGGCCAGAGCCTTGGCCTGGTTGCCGGTCCAGCACCCCAACCCCCGCCGGTACGGAGGGTGGGAGAGAGAACAGGGAGACAAATGTCCCCCAGCAAACTGCCCGTCCTCAGTCTGGGGCATGGGGGAGAATGAAAGGAGCGTCTCTTGCTCTTTTAGAACAAGATGCAAGAATGTTTGAGCCTGCCGGTTGGTGCCTTGGACGCGGTGGACTGGGGGGCTCGCCCCCCGAGAGGCCACATTCCGAGTTGCTGCCCGCATTGCGCCCCTTCCTGGCTTGGTCGTTGCCTGCCTTCTTCACTCCGAACGGCTTCTCCGGCTTCTCGTAACTCATCTCACGAGCTGCCCTGGTTCTCCGGGCTCCTGACTGTTTCTAAACCATTTCGTTTCCCTACAGGCCTGTGCTTTCTCACGCACGGCCTCCGTATCCCGGTGGGGGTCCCTCCTGCTTTTCGGAGGGGCTTCCGGCCGGGCCCCACTGTGCCTCCAGCCTCCAGCGGTGATGCGCGAGGTGAAGGGTGGATGAAGAAGGAAGTGTAGAAAAGCCCTTGAAGGAGGCAAATTACTAAGACCTGCTCCTTGAAGCATGTGGGAGGCTGTGCAGCTTCCACCCAGGGCCCCTTCTGGGACCGGGGCCCGTGGAGCAGCCCCAAAGGCCTGGCTTCATAAGGCTTTTGCAACCGAAGGCCCCAGAGCCCTCTGGCTGTGAGCGGCCGTTTTCTCTGCTCGAGGACGCAGAGGAGGTGGGATAAAGGCGAGGGTGGCCCTGGTGGGGAAGGCAGTTACACGAAAGGTCTCGTAATGGGTGGAATGGTGGCTCCTAAAAGCTACGTTTACTTGGGGTCCCTGGTACCTGTGACTGTGACCTCATTTGGAAAAAAAGGGTCTTTGCAGATGTAATGAGGTGAAGGGTCTCGAGATGAGATTGTCCTGGACTATCCAGGTTGGCCCTGACCCCAACGACAAGTCCTTATGAGAGACACACAGAGGACAGACAGACAGACACAGGGAGAAGGCCGCGTGACAAGCGGAGGCAGAGACCAGAGTGATGCGGCCACAAGCCGAGGAGTGCCAGGAGCCTCCAGAAGCTGGGAGAGAGGAGGAAGGGTTCTCCCCTGGCGCCTGCAGGGGGAGCACAGCTGTGCGGACGCCTCCCAGCCTGACCTCTGGCCTCCGGAACCACGGAGAATTCGAGTCCGTTTACCACATGACGGCAGCCCCAGGAAGCTGATGCAAGCCCCCCTGGGCAGAGGAGGGACCTCGTCATTTAGGGAGATCTCAGGGCAGACCCTGGCGGTGCCTCGGAGGCAGAGCCGGAGAGGCGAGCACAGAGAGACTGACGGGGCGACAGGCAGCAGCACCCCAGCCCCGGGGAAGCGCCGCTTTCCCAGTCTGAGCAGCAGAAGCGTGTTTCCGGGACCTGGACGTGGGTCTGCACAAGAGCGGAGGAGCAGACAACAAGGACGAAGTGAATGTGGGAGCCGTGTGAACAGCCATCATCACAGAACCACTAACCATGCGGGGACGGGAAGTGAGCTAAATGCCCAACAAGAGGGCACTGAATAAATACTAAACACCCATGGGACGGATTATGCAGGTTCGGGGTCGTTCCTTGTGGACTGGGCTCCATGGCACACAGTGCGGCGAACACAGTCCCTTACAAAACGCTGGGCGATCCCACGCCCCTGTGAGGTGGGTGCGTGCGCTACTCAGGAAAAGGCCCCGAGAGACAAGCTCCCTAAATGCGATGACCCGTGGGTGGGGGCATTACAGGCGATTCTTGCTTTTACTGTTTTTCTCCTTTTTCCCACCTTCTCTAATGGTCTCCACCATTGAGTTTATGATGGCATAACTATTTTCGTGCTTTGTTTTTATAAGATCCTTTGCTGGGATTGCAATATAATCTTTTAAAGTGAAATCCTTAATGCAAAATCAGCAGCAAAGCTAAGCGCCTGCCAGAAAGGCCGCCAGCAGCCCTGGCGGGAACGCAAGTGCATTCGGCCCGTTCAGAGGACGACTGGGCAGCATCTGTTCAGGTGGAAACTGCACACACGTCCAGTCAGCAGTTTCACTCCCGGGCATCTTTCTGTCTTAGAGGAGTTCTCAAACACGCACACAAATGGCCCATAGAAGGTAGTCGCTGAAACGTCGCTTGGGACAGCAAAAAACTGGAAGGGAGCTAAATGCTCATCACAGGGGAAGGGTTAAATCACTGATGTTTATCACTGCAGTGGAATACTACGCAGCCGTGAAAAAGAATGCCGAAAGTTCGTATGTACTGGCGTGGAAAGATTTCTGAGATGTAGTTAAGGGGAGAGAACAACGCAATTTTCAGAGTGATACGTTCAGTATGATCTTGCTTATGAAGTAAACACCAGCCAAATTTGTACAGATGCACATATGCATTGGGGGAGAAAGGGGGAGGGTGTGCCAGCCCCCCTCAGCCTCCTTCCTCTACGGGCACCGGTGATGACACTGAGGGCCCCTCAGGTCATCCAGGACGATCTCCCCACCACAAGGTCCTCAATGACATCTGCCTCTTGCTTCGGATGCCACGTGTAGCCCGGGGAGGGAGGCGGCCTTGAGGGGCAGTGACAGGGTAGGGGGCCCTTTGTCTCACTGCTCCCTAGTCGTGTGTTGTCCGAATAACACGGGTTAACAACACAGTCGTGTTTAGTTCATCAAAGTAACTGTGCTGAGTGAGCAAAGGAACGGGAAAGGGACGCACTTAAGTCAAGTGCGGGGCAGGAGGCTGTCACCCTGCCCTTCAGTCCCGTGTGATCGTGGGGACACACCCCACCTCCTCCCTGCTCTGGGCTCCTCCCCTGGGCCCCCAGGTATGGGGCGCAGCAGCGTCCAAGGCTCTTCCAGCGCACAGCGTCCCTGATCCTCTCTTCATGGCGACAAGAGGGAAGATTAATCTCCCTTCCATCAGGCAGACCTTGAAGCCCGCGGCGGTGTGGGGGCCCAACCAGGCGCTTGGTGAGCGGAGTGAGGACATAAAACACAACCCTCCTTTCACACGACTCCCAGAGCCCACCCGATGCCCGGAGCCCCCGAAGTGCCTGGTGTGCAGAAAGACGCCACACACCCCAGAGGACTTCAAAAACCGTGGCCATGGGCAAAGATTCCCTGAGACGCATAGAGAGGTGTTGAGTGCCCTGCTCTGTCCTGACCAGAAGGAGCTCCGCAGAGGCGATGCACGGCAGTGGCTGAGCGAATCTGATTTACGGGCAGGAGCCTCTGTGCGCTGGGGCCGGGCCCTTTCTTCTGCCTGCGAATCCCCACGCTCTGATGGAAGCAAACGAGCTGAGCTTTATTTATAATCAGCTTACAGCCCAGAGAGCGGTACTGTAAGTGCTTCTCAAATTACACAGCAAATCTTGTTGTCTCCTTAGGCAAATAAGAGGCCCGCGTCATAAGCTTTAATTGTAACACAGGTCACTGTCAAGGGTAAAATAGTTGCCAAGCCTTTCCGATTAGTGAAATCGTGGATGACTGGAGCCTGGGCTTGGGGCCACAGCCACGGCCCCTGAGGGCGCCTCAGAAAGCATCCGATAAAATAAATTAGCGTTAGGGACAATCTTATTACGGAAAAAAAATTTAATTTTTCTAGGTCCGTGTGGAAGAGTTCACCAAGACGTATGGGTCGTTCAACCCAAGGAGCTTCTCTCCAAAATGAGTCCTAAATAAATTCCGGGACGTGTGAGGCAGGGAGGATGCCTGAATAGATGGATGGGAAAGACCCATTCCGGGACGAAGACGCAGGGCGGACATGGAGGAGGCTCGGAGGGGCCCCTGAACTGGAGTCTACATCCCCCCTCCCGCAGGAGCGCCCACAGAGGGGACCCCGGAGAGGCCGAGACACCTTCCTGAAATGCCGGCACACTTCACGGTCATACCAGGGGGTCCGGGCTCCAGGAGTCTGCCCCTTTGGTGCCCTTCTAAATCTCCCGTGACCTGCCTTTGCATTCTGTGGAAATCAGCCTCAGTGACTCCACGGCCTCTGCTCTCGTCAGCAGCTCGCGTGGGAGGCAGGGAGAGTGGATCACGTCAGGTATCGGGGACGTCCCGGGAAAGTCGTGAGGTTCACACCACCAACAACATGCGGGTCCGTCCATAAAAAGTGCAGCCATCGCTAGCATAACGAGAACAGTTAGTGCAACATCGATGTGACCTGGCAGCCGAGGAGAGTGGACTGGAATGCGCATGTGTGAACAATGGCACCTTCACTGTACTAGTCAGTGGGGGTGGTAGACACTGTTGAGTGAGCCTGTGTACTGTGTGGCTGTTGCATTCAAGATGACTGAGTGAGTAGAGCAATGAATCTGCATTGGATTTTGCATTAAACTTGAACATTCCTCCGTGGAAACTATTGGGATGATTCAGAAGGCCGCAGCTATGGGCAACTGGTGATTGGCAGCTTCATCACGACAATGCATCTGCTCATGCATCACGTCTTGTGCTGAGTTTTTTGACAAAACATGAAATCACCAGGTGACTCAGGCCCCCTACAGCCCAGATTTGATGCCCTGTGACTTCTGGCTTTTCCCAAAATTAAAATCACCTTTGAAGGGGAAGAGATTTCAGACCATCGTTGATGAGATTCAGGAAACTACAATGGGGCAGCTGATGGAGACTGGGAGAACTGTGTGAGGTTCCAAGGTGCCTACTTTGAAAGGGACTGAGGTGTCATTGTCTCATGTACAATGTTTCTTGTATCTTCTCCAGTAAATGTCTGTATTTTTCATATTCTGAGGCTGGACACTTCCTGGCCAGCCCTCATGTGCGGCTGTAGATGCAGACACAGACACCGACATCTCTTCTTTCTGCTTCTGCTCGTCCCCGAGTGTCCATTGCTCATCTCCTCCACGGCGTCTCCTCCACTTCTCCGCCCTCTCCCAGAAATGAGGTGGGGGGGGCACTTCCCCACGCCGACTTCAGAGAGCCTCAGCGTGGCTGCTGTGTGTGGGCGCTCTGGTTAGCGTTTGCACGTGGGTGTGCACGAGACAGATTCCCCACTTGGGGAAGGGGTTCTCCAGGAACGCAAAATCTTTTCGTTCTTTCAATTCCCTCAGCAAACACGTATCGCACACTTAATGCACGCCAGGTCTGGGTGCTGCAGACACAAGTGACTGAGGCAGAAGAGACATAACTTACCGTTTCACGAGGTGAGACGGACGAACACCCAATAAGAAATAAACCAAGCATGCATCGGGCCGAGGGCTGTGGGATGGGCCATGTCGAGGGGTCAGTGGCAGACGCCGGCGGTCTGGGAAGGCCCTCGGTGCCCTGGACGGCGAAGAGGAGTCTGCCTTGCAGAGGTGGGGGAGGCGTGCTCCGTTCCAACCCCGCGGCGGTGAGAAGCAGGGAACACACGGGCAGCGCCGCCCCGCCTCCTTTCCAAACCCCGGGACACGGGCGAGCAAAGCCGGTGAGCGTGTACTGATCCCCTTCACAGATGAGGGAAGTGCGGGTCAGAGGGTCCGAGACCTCTGGG
Organism: Phyllostomus discolor; assembly: GCF_004126475.2. Taxonomy (NCBI): domain Eukaryota; kingdom Metazoa; phylum Chordata; class Mammalia; order Chiroptera; family Phyllostomidae; genus Phyllostomus; species Phyllostomus discolor. The sequence continues at coordinate 212,706,707 of NC_040903.2, read as the reverse complement.
ATTCCTCAGCCAGTGAGCTCCAGCCCAAGTCACTGCCCCCCAATCCACTGTCTGCCCCTGCCGCAGAGGCCGGAGCCTCACGGTGCTGTCTCATCCCTGAGATGACCGACAGCAGGGCCGTACTAGGCCAGCGGCGCCCTCAGAGCCCACAGGGCACTCTTGCGGACAACAAAGAAAGAGGACCCTTGCCTGGGGCAGATCCGAACACAGGTGGATGGCAGGCTGTCTCGGCAACGCCCTACCACCCACCGGGCGGCCCTTGTGCACGGAACAGGCTGCACCACCGTGCGTGCCACCCTGGACAGGAAGGGCCCGTCTGACACCTGCCCCGACGTCCGGTTCCTTTCACCCTGTGACGCCCCCAGCCTCCTCCACCGGCTTCCAGCCCTGTTGTCCACTCTGCTCCCTGCACACCGGCCCCTCCATGCAGCTGGACCACTTGAAAGGCGGTTTCTCTGGCCTCTTCTGACTTGGACGTCCTCTCAGCTTCTTCATGTTCTTGATCCTGTTCCAAGACCCCCATCCCTTTCTCTCTAAAGTCCCCCCAACTCCCCCCTCCAAGTGGCAAAAGCCCTTCTCAGATCTTCCCATAGCCTCTCTGACCCGCCTCTGTCCCAGCCTGCACTCAGCCATGTGCGAGATCTTTAAAAGGGGCAAACCATGCAACTCTCCTGCCTGAAAACCTTTCCAAATCTTCCCCCGGTCCCAAGGATACAGATCAAACTATCGTAGTGACCTCCGGGAACCCACACCCGCCCCCCATCCTCACCCGACACCTTCTGTCCCTCTCTGGCCTTTGTCTAGTTTCTTCAGTTCACAACCGCTTCCTGCTGCCCCGGGGCCTTCGCACACGCTGGGAAGCAGAGAGAAGGTTCCTGAGGTCATTGCAGCGTGGTCTTCCTGTTTGGTGCCCTCAGAATAATAGTTGAGACTTAGTAACGTATGTTTCAGATGCTCTTCTAAAATCTCTTTGTGCATTTACTCATTTAATCCCCACAACAACCCCGAGAGGGAAATACTCTCAGTAACCCCACTGCAAAGCCCCAGACCGGAAGGCTAACCACGCCGCCCAGAGACACGCAACTACTCAGAGCTGAGATTGTGATTCGGGTTGTCACTTTGCAGCCCGGGCAGCCCGCTTTGCTGACTCTCTGGGGCGGTTTTCTCCTTGTAGCGGACTGTGCACAGCCGGGCCTTATTTCCGTGCACTTGACACTGAGAAGCAATGCCTGGAACATAGCGGGTACTCGGTAAACATCGGATGTGCAGCTCTGAGAGCCAGAAGGGGCTGGGGGGCCGGGGGGGCACACAGACCCTGACATGTTCTTGTCCGCCCCACATGGGACCTGGGCTGTGATGGGCAATTGTATCGGTGTCCTGTGGCTACCACACAAATCGCCACAGAGTCAGTGGCTTAAAACCACATACACTTACACTCTTCCTGCCCTGGAGGTCGGAGGTCAGAATGCCAACATTGGCTCCAGCGAGCAGAGGCCGGGGCGTCAGCAGGGCCCTGGTCCCTCTGGAGGCTCAGGGGGCGGGGCCTCACTGGCTGGCGTTTTCCCTGCCCTCCTCGGCGGCCGGCCCCTTCGTGCACCCTCACAGCCAGCGCCGAAGCATCTCGCTGGGGCGGGCGTCATGCTGACTTCCTCTGTGTCACACCCCCGCCACCTCACTCTGCATGGGCACCCACGGTTCCTTTAGGGCCCACCGGGTAATCCAGGACCACCTCCCCACCTCCAGACCCCTAGCTCGATCACATCCGTGACGTCCTCCTTGTCACAGAGTCACAGATGCCGGGGACCAGGGCCCACATTTCCTTGGGAGCCATCCTTCAGCCTGTCGCAACAACACCGGCTGAAAACAAAGAGGGGACCGTCATCCTCCGAGCCTGGCACTCTCCGAGCTTCAGGCATGCGCTCTCATCCAACCTGGCCACAGAGCCACGAGACGGAAGCCGTTAGCATCGCCCCGTTTCTTAAATGAGAAGGCCAGGGCTCAGCAAGTGGCAGAGCCAGGATTCGAACCCAGGCTGTTGGGACCCAGAGCCTGCGCAACCACCATGTGGGGCCTCTAAGCACAGTGGGCACCCCAAGGGTACAAGCCACAGGCAGAAAAAGCTTTGAGGTCACCACTGCACAGAAACCCCCACTACGGGCTCCAGGGAGGCGTGGCCCAGCTGTCTCGGCGTTGCTGGTGACCCCCTTGCCCCTCACTGGACTTTGGGCGCCTGTGAGCCAGGCCAGCAGGGGACCCGGCTGGCCCTGCCGCTCCCCATCTTCGCTCAGCACCCACGGCGTCAGGGGCTCGTGCCCGGCAGGCCTCCGTGACTCATCCACTCAGACTGTGGAGCCCGGCACCTCGTTAATGTATTATTTATTTTATTACCTTATTGTGGAAGTTGGTGTCTGTAATGCGCTACTTTATATAATGGCCTTCTAAAGCACACACTGCTAAATAATTGAACAACGCGTCCCCACCGCCCCTCGGGAGCCCAATCCCTTACCCTGCTAACGAGGGCAACGGTTTAAGTCCCGCCCTGGCGTGCTCCTTCCCTGTGGCGTGGGTGCTGCCCAGAGGGTGCGGGGCCAGGGCTGGCCGGGGTCACCAAGGTCAGACACGTGAGGGGGCCACCCGTCCCCCGCACCTGAGGGCAGAGAGTACGTGGGACGAGCTGCGGGAAGGCCTCAAAGACACCCACGTTCCAGCCCCTGCCACCTGGGGGTGCGTGTCCCTACCTGGCCAAAGAGACCTGGCAGGTGTGATTAAGGGCCTTGAGGTGGGGAGATGACCCCGGACTATCCAGGCTGGCCCTACATGGAACCACAAGCGTCTTTCGAGGGGGAGACAGAAGGTCAGGGAGAGAGAGACAGGGGAAGACCACGTGATGACAGCTCAGAGAGAGCTGAACACAGCACACGCTGGGCTTGCAGATGGAGGGAGGGGCCACGAGCCGAGGAAGGCAGGCGTCCTCCAAACGCTGGGAAAGGGAGGGATCGATTCTCCCTGGAGTCTCCCATGGGAACCTTGATTTTCTCCCTGTGCCCAGTTCCTGACTTCCAGAACACTGAGAGCGCATAATTGTATGGCATTTAAAACCAGTCAATGTGTAGCCGTTTGTTACAGCAGCCACAGGGGACCAACGCACCCTATCACATGCTCCCACGGGACACGGCTGGCGCATCGCAGGGAAGGGTTCCGGCGCGGACGGCACGAGCAGAGGTCCGGCGGCTGCACAGTGACCCGTGCGTGTGGACACAGCGTCCAGCCTCGCTGAGAGCGGCGTGGCACAATCCAGGCCAGACTCCGAGCTTTGGCCAAATGGGCTGGCAGGCAAACGGAAGCCACCGAAAAGCCATTACAGTGGATGGGCTCCACTTCCCCTCCCGCCGAGCTTTTGGCTGGCGAACCGCGCCACCACTGGCTCCGAGTCTTCCGAGTTCCCCACGCAGCCAGACTGGGAGGGAGACAGGGCCCGCCCCCCCACAGACAGGAAACGCGAGGCTGGGAGAGGTGAGAACGCTTGTCCGACGGCAAGCGGGGAGCAGACCTGGGCCCCGGAACCCCTGAGACACAGAGCTGGGATGCACCACACTCAGATGCACCTTCTCTCCTTTTGCAGGTGCCCAGATCCACCCTGCCAGGCCTCAGGATAAGGGAGTCCAAGCTGAGGGTCCGCACGGGTCCCTAACGGGATGTCGAGCTCCTGAATAGTTGATCGCTCCTTCACGTGAGCTACAAGTTGGGGACAAAAGACTTTCCCTTCCTGATCTGTTGTGTTATCCGGTCTCCGGTCAGCCAGTCAGGCACCAGCCACGACTGAGTAGCTCACGCTAGCGCCCCCATGCTTCACCCAGGGGAAAATTAAACGTGTGGAGGGCCAAGTTCATGACCCCGGGGCCTGGCACCTGCTGGGCGAGCTGGCCAAGGGCCAGGACAGCGGAATCCAGAGGCAGAGGCCGGAAGAATCTCAGCTCTCTTTCTCCTGTCATCCCGTGGCCCGAGGCTTCTTCGGGGAGACAGACAGAAGGAGAAAACCTTAACGCAGATGTGGTCCATAAAGAATGGCCCAGGGCCCTGTCCCCCACTCACCCCAGCAACACGGGAGGTGGAGGAAGAGGCTCCTGTTTACTAACGGAATTTTCCTGTGAAAGGCCTGCATCTAAGTGCAAACCCACGGCGGTGCATCTCTGGATGCTTTGGGAGGAGCCTGTGTCCTGGGGGCCCCACCCTGTAGCAGGGCAGCACTGATGTGGTCATCGAGTTGTTAAGGTCAGGCTGCAGTGTGCATCCATCCATTCCTTCTTCCTCTGTTCATCCCCTGCATGCACACTGAAAACCCAGTCATGTTCTTGTGCACGGGAACCAGGCCTCACTGAGCCCCGCATCCCTCACTGTTGAGGGGCTCAGACCACTGCGTGGAAACACGGACATCAGCAGACCCCTGTAGGATGGGCGCTCAGGATCCAGGGAGTCTCAGGGCCAGGAAGGTGGGGGGCAGGAAGAGGACCCGCCCAGCTAGAGTGGCTTCCTGGCCATGTGATGTCCGGCCGTGGGGTGGGAAAATTCCTTCCGGGAAGAGAAAGCCAGAAGTGAGAGAGGAATTAAATTACATCATCAGGTGGAGGGAATCCTTTCTGGCTGCAAGAAGGGACAACGTGCAGCCTTAGACACCAGGGGAGGCCTGTAAGATGCCATGTGCCTGGCGCACGCCAGGGGTCCCGGATCTTTCCATGAGAGCTTGAGTTTGAGCCCCAGCAGGTGACAAGCCTTGACTGGACTTTGGGGACAGGGCAGTGGCCCAGGCCCGCCACCCCCACGGCTGTGGTGAAAAGGTGGGAGAGCAGACCCATGGGCACACAGACACCTTGTCACCCTCCGCCCTCACAGTGAACACCATTGTCCCTGCAGGTCCCACATCCACTTTCCCGGAGTGGCCTTCTGGTATACCTAGAGATGGGTCAGATGTGTGGTCTCCCAGAACTTTAACTCTTATGAGAAAAACTAAATTCCCAACTGACTACCTCTGAGGCATGGGGTATTGCAAGTGCATCTGTGACCCAACTGGGGGCCACAAGCTCTCAGACAGCCCTCTCGCTGCCCCTCCCTGGCACACAGGCCCCCACCCCGCTGCCCCCAGAGCCCCGCGCCCAGGGACTCACTCAGCCAGACCAGATTCACCTCTGTTCTTCCAACAAGCCCAGCTCTCACCCCAGTGCCGCTGTCTGGACCACCTCCCTGCCGTGTCCACCAGTCACACACCTGCTCATCCACCTGCAGGTAGAGGCAGGGATGCCGATTGGATCCCAGCCTCCCCGTGGGCCAGCCGGGTGCTGCTGGAGCAGCCCCTCAGTTTCCCGGAGCCTCCATTTCTTCATCTGTGAAATAGCAACCAGAACAATACCCACCTCAGAGGCAAGTTGTGAGTATTACACAGGATAACACTTACAAAGCACACAGACACAAGTTTTGGCTGTTATTGTTGCTACCGATACGAGTTGCCTCTTCCATGAAGCCTCACTTGATTTCCCTCATGCCAATTGGCCCAGGACTTTTCCTGGTTTTAGCACTGAAAGCCTCACATCCCAGGAAACCCCTCAGCCCCGGGCGATGTGGACGGCTAGTCAGCCTGCTCTCTCTAGACCCCTAGCTCTTGAAGGCAAGGGCCCCCAGAAGACCTCGTGACCCATGTCTGGGCTGCTGTGGCAGAAAGCCCAAGTCCAATTAAGGAAGGGAGGAGAGGAAGGAGGCAGGGTGCAAGAGAGAGGGAGGGAAGGAGGGAGGACCTCCACTTTGAAATAGCACTTGCACTTTCTCTCCAGTGCCTCTTCTGATAAGGGCGCTACCCACATCGTGGGGGCCCCACTCTCATGACCTCATCTTGCCCCAAACCTCTCCCAGCGGCCCTTTCTCCCAACACCATCACCGTGGGCTACAGCGTACTGATTTGGGGGACACAGTGCGGTCCACAGCCCTGGGCCTCGGGCTGGGCCTGGTGGAGGAAAATACAGTGGGTCTGAGGAGGTGGCCTGGGGAAGGTGGCACCTCAGCCGAGTCCCTGTCCTCTCTGTATCTCCAGGTCTGCCACCCAGTGTCCTCACGGTCTCCTGCCCTCTCTCCCCTCTCCCCCCATAAGCACTCGGCCCCAGCGCTGGCCGCAAGGACTTTGTCCCCAGCCGAAAGGAGCCCTCCTCCGTGTGTGTGTGTGTGTGTGTGTGCACGCGCGCGCACACACATGCATCGAGTGGCCTTTTTTTTTTTGTCACAGTCAGCCTTGGAACCCACCCATCTCTGACCAAACAAGCCGCAGCCCACGCACGGGTCCAAAGACACTGGTTTTGAAGCAGGACAGCAGCTTTGCCAAAGCCACCCCTCAGGCAAACCTTGCCTCCTCTCGCCACCAGGCACTCGGAGGCCCCCACACTGGGAAGAGGACCCTGAGCTGCTGTGGACACGGGATTCTTCTGCTTACATCAACCAAGTGCGTAGTGCCCACACTCACAGGCATGCACGCACACTCACACACACACACACACACGTGCAAGTAGACGGTCTTTCAGAAATGAGGATGCAGATGAGAGACTCAAGGACAGGCCTCACCTGCCCTCTGTCAGTGTCCAAGAGCATTTATTCCCCAGACTCACCCATGAATATTCAGCCAGGCGACAATAACACCCAGTGACACCCCTGAGATGCACGACTTGACGAGCGCTCGCCCAGGAGCACGCGCAACGCCCCGTGTCAACGTCTCCTCTGGACGGAACGTGGGACACGCCAGCGTCAGCTTACCGCGATCCTCCCGCCCCGCTCGCTCCGGCGCGCTCTCTTTCCGTTTGTGTGCTCAGCCGGCCCTCTCGTTCTGATGCAAACTGCCAAGCAAATTCTTTACAATAACAGGGCAGAGCTGGTGGGGTGTGAGGGCAACCGCCACAGAGCTCACGGCGCACGTGCATTGTCAGGCGCTCCGTTCCTTCTCCTCGGGAAAACACACGAGAGGGGCTAGTGCGGCAAGGGCTGCTCTAGGACCGGCTGGCTACGTGTAACGTTCAATAAAGCCACCAACTTTTGATAAGCCACTGTGGCCAGAGGAACAATGGCCCCCCAAAGATATCCGGGTCCTGACCCTTAGAACCTGGGAATGTTGTCTTACACGGCAAACGGACTTTGCTGCTGTGATTAAGTTAAGGATCTTAAGATGGGGACATGATCCTGGATCATCTGGGTGGGCCCTAAGTATAATCACAAGGGTCCATATACTAGGAAGGTGGAGGGAGACCTGACTGTAGGAGAGAAAGAAGGCCATGCGACAAGGGGACAGCGATGTCCTTGGACGTGGAAGGAGGCGCTGTGAACCGAGAGTTGTGCACAGCCACCAGAAATGGACTGTCCCGCAGAGCTGCGGAAGGGAGGAGTCTCGGCAACACCACGAAGTGAATGTCAGACTTGCGGCCTCCAGAACTGAAAGAGAATAAACTTGTGCTGTTTTCGGTCACTCAGTCGGCGGTCATTTTTGTTACAGCAGCGACAGGGAACTGGTACACCCACAGTAGCTCTAAAGGCAGGCGCCCCCTGCACAGGTGGTCCCGGCATCTCCGGGGGGCTCACCTGCAGCCGCGTCTGCGGGGACCCACCGTCAGTACGGGGCTTGCAGAGACGACTCGAGGTTTTGTGTTCGTGTGCTGAAAGTCCTTTGTGTCCCTAAGAATAAAGCCAGTGCAGGCCCACAGTAGGAAACGGAAGGTCTAAAGCAAAGTTGGAAAAACAAACGTAAAACAAAAAGAGCGTAGCAGCCGTCATCTATAATCCCAGCCTTCGGAAATAACCTTCTTAATAGCACGATTTAAGATCACGATTTGCAATCGTAAGTTTATTTTCATGATTCTTCTTTAATATTGCATCTCTGTCTGCTCCTCCCCTGACCGTATGGACCATGGAGGCAAGGCCCACGGGCTCCGCATGCTCAGTGCCGGGCTTGTGCCGGGGAACCGTGGGTACGATGCATGGTTGTGGAAGGAATCACCTCTACTAACATGTTAGTGCATTTCTTTCCAGTCTTTTTTCTGTGTATGTTGCATATTTTTACATGTTTGCTATCATGCTATCCACATGGTGTTGCCCTATCTTCTTCACTTAATATTAATCCTGATGTTCCAAAGTCACTGGTCTTCAAAACTGTATCATAATGACCGCCTATTCGTTCAGCCTATGGAGGTTGCTTTGTTAGCTTGTTTGCCTCTTTCTTTTTCCTTTTTTTGTTACATATGATGTAGCCGTGAACGTTTTGGTGCATAAGTCTTTATCCACATTCCTGACTGTTCTCTGCAGGTGAATCCCACGGAGGTGCTGTAACAGGAACATAGCATGTCACCATTTTTAACGACAGATTGTAGCTCGCAGTTCATGCATGTAAATGCTCTGAAACCAGCTCTGCTACCAAGAGGGGCCCTTCGGGGACCCAGAGCAGCAGGGCACACGGCCACATGGGCACGCTGGCACTGACCCACTTGGTGTCCACCCACGCGAAGAACCTGGACGGGGTGACAGGGGACCTGGGCTCTGGTGTGAGATCCGCCACTGCCTCGTCATGTCGTCCTTCCCCTGGGCAACGGGACGTCCTCTTCTTTACAACAGGGAGGCTGGGTGATGACCTTAAACTCTCTTCTACCAAGAACCTTCTCAAAACTTCTCTTGGAGATCATTACCCAAGGGGACAAGCCAGGGAAAACGAGGGGCAATTCGTGGCAGACGACCAAACGCTGATTCAACGCCCCACCAACAGTCAGACTCCCCAGGCCTGTCAATTAACCCAGCAAAGCATCCTCCGTGCAGGCGTGGCACGTGGCACAGGTCTGTTGCAGAATGAGTCGAACAACTCAACGCACGTGAAAACCCTTCCCCTCTAGTAGCGGACTGAGAGAAGCAGTGGGCCTGACTCCACAGAGGCCACAAACTCCATGTAGGCGGAGTCAGGAGAAACGAAAGCTGATGGGTGGGAAGTGCCGCTGGCAGGGCTTGAGGCTGTGTTATAGTTATCGCTGTGTTCCCCTGCTCTGAGGACCGATGTGACAACTGTGTGAGCCAGCATTGTCCCCGTCCACTTCCTGCTTCTCAGCGAGATGCCTATGTCATCCCAGGCAGCTGCTGCCCTCTGTCTCTCCTGGAATTTTGACACTTTACTCATTTCCTCCTTTATTCAGTCAATTATTCACTCGACAAACACTTGTTGCAAAGCTGGGCCAGGCCCTCTGTGGGGCCCCAGAGAGGTGGGATTGAACAGGGCATGATCTCTCTGGCATAGTGGGGAGACCACAGAAACCCCAGCGCTGCCTCCTCGTGGCCCATGACCTCCCTCCAAGGGGGAGAGAAATGGGCCTGCTTTTAGTTCCCTGTAACGGGGCCATTAATACTCCACCCGGGCCTCTTTTAAGAAATAAATCACAGTAAGTAACCCGTGTGGCCCAGAGCCTGGCACAGAGGAGACATTAATGGCATCCCTTCACCCTGGCCTAGAACTGCTTGCAGCTTGAGGAGCAAGGCAGCAACCAATACAGGTGATTTCCGCCTAAGAGGTCTGTACGAAGCGGTGTGTAACCATAGAGAGAGACGCCAGCCACTCTGGTTTCTTAGATGCGTAAAGGGGGTGTTTCAAGTACACTGGGGGCAAGGTGGAGGGTGTGCCAGCCCCAGGGCCGCCCTTGGGAGCCGAATGTTTAAAATCAGCTTGCCAGGGTACGGCAGGCTGATGTGATGGGTGTTTATTTAGACACACATGCCGACAGCCTGTGACATGTGCCCAGGAGAGGGGAGGGGGCCAGGAGGACGGGTAGATTTTCTGCACGAGGAAGAACTGTGGCTGCGAAACAGGGAGGGAAAGGCGGAGGAAGAGACGGAATGTCCCCCCGCCCCCCCCCACCGAGCAAGAGAGCTGGGCCATGTGGGGCTGCGGGAGGATCTCGGCGTCTGGGAGACAACCTCAGCTGGGGGCGCTGGGCTGTGGGGCAGGGCGCCTCGGCTTGTGTCTCAACACTGTTACTCACTGAGCACACGAGGCTGGGCAAGCTCCGTTTCCTAGAAAGCTCCATCCTACGTGGGATGGGGGAGATTACGGTGTCTACCTCAGGGCCTGGGGTGGGCGTGGAAGGAGGTGGTGCTGGGAGAGGGCCTCACACAGTACCCAGCTCCCCTGCAAGTGCTCAGTAAATATTAGTTACTAAGCAGGCTGGTTGCTACACTTCTTATGCAATGTTCCTTTGAACTTCAAGAGAGTTACGTTTACGGAGGTTTGGTTGCGGGAAACTCTTAACAAGAGGCGAGAAGGGGGAGGTGTGCACGTCCACCCTGGGGTAGACAAGCTGGCGTCTGCAGCTCGTGCTTCTGATGAGCTGGGGACCCGCTGTTCCCACTGCTGAATCGACTGTCACCACCCCCAGGTGTGGGGATGTCTTAGGACTCAGACCCAGCGAAGATTTTCCAAGTGTTTCCTACGTTCCAGGCCTTGCAAGCCGGACATCACCCCCCGGTGTTGGATCTCGGTTCGCTCACCCTTCTGGTGGCAGCATGAGGGGACATCAGTGTCTCAGGAGGCGCAGAGAGGCCCGCTGACTTGCCCAAGGACACACAGGCTGGAGGTGGCAAAGCAGAGATTCCAAACCGGGTCTGAATGACGAGTGGCCTTTCGTAACTTCGCACCTGGGAGGATGAGTGTCCATCCCATTAGGGGTGGGGGTGCCCTGGGAGAGCCCCACGGGTCAGACCCCCTGGCTACCAGCAGAAAGGCATCTGTCCTATGGCAGGAGACCGACCACATCCCAGCTCCGAGCTCCTGGGGCTGACTTTCAGGAGGAGTGCGCTCATCAGCAAACACACACAAGCCATCGTTGCTGCATCACCGTGACCTTGAAGGCTTCCTGGGCGTGCAGAAGAAGAGATGAGGCACTGCCTGCTGATCAGAGTCCGGCAGCATCAGGGGCCAGTGACGCCATCTGGCCTGTCCCTTCTCCTCCCATGGCCCTGCAGTGACGGAGGCTGCTCTTCAGGGAGCCAGGGCTTGCTCATGAGAGCAGCCGGCCCCTGTCTTTGCCAGCTCAAGCTCCCGGTGAGAGGAGACACCATCTCCGAGCCACCCGTGGCCCCCAGGGCTGGTCTGGGGCAGGCGCTCAGCTCCCCGGACATCAGGAAGAATGTGCAAAGACCCGAGGGTGTGCAAAGCCGTGCAAGGATGGCTCGATTGCCTGACATGCTGAAATGACCAGACATGCAGCAAAGGGCCCACAACAGCCTAACTCCTGGTAAGTCTGGAGGTCACTCCACAGCCCCTGATTGACCTCCTTCCCCGCCTTCAGGCCTCCCTCAAGCCCCTGCCACCTGGAAGGCTCAGGGGCCGTTTCCCCAAAAGTCCTGCCCACTCCAGCCCGCGACTCCTGCCTGCGTGCCCTTCCCCTTACTGACCGTCAGGCACGGCCCCCTCCTCTCTGAGGAGCAGCCCCATCCCCCTCTCTGGCTCTCTTGAGAGGCAGGTCTCAAAACCCCTGGAGGGTGTTCATCGTCACAGCTCCAGCTCTTGGCTCGGCCCACGCCCAGAATGGCTAAAAAGAGGCCTGTTGCCTAAACTCCGTGAGTTCCTTGTTCTCCCCATATGCCCTCGCAGCCCCACTTCTCCTTCCTTTGGGCGACTTACAGCCTGAGTGGACTTCGTCGTCTAAACAGGCCCCTCACACGGTCTTGTTAGTCCTTGGGAGAACCCCACGAGGGGTCGTTGCTACGGGCCGTGCCATGTTCTTTTCCTTCCTCTCTCAGTGACGAACCTGAGGCCACGAGGTGGGTGACTCACCAGAAGCCACACAGCTCCATGGCAGCAACGATAGGACAAAGCCTGAGCCCCGGGCTTTGTGTCTGCCAGGGACGAGCGAGACCCACAGCCCCCGGAGCCAGACCTGCCCTGAGCCGTGAGCCCCAGGAGGAGGCCCAGGCTCAGACGCCTCCTGGACCTGGCAGCCCCTCACCTGGGCCAGGTGGGGCGAGGCCAAGGCCTCGAGGCCCTCCTGCTGGGCAGCCCGTCCTGCCTGCCCACGGGTGGCCTCAGCCAGCTGCCCTCCGCCGTCTGCCGGTTCCAAGCTTTTCGGCAAACTGGCACCTAATCCCCCGCCATCTGTGAGCTGAGCGAGTCTTGGCTACCTCTTGGTGCTTCTTCAAATCAACTCGCAAGTTTTCGAAGTGACGCGAGTTCCCGGTGCTTGCAAAAATGTCAGCTTCCGCCACGCCGTATTAAAGCCGAAAATATGAAAAGGTTTCAGATAAACTGAGACGAGCCCCGTTTTCCTCTTTTCTTAAGTGGGATTGCTTTTCCTTTCTTGCTTGCTTTTTTTTTTTTTTTTTTTCAGAAATGAAAAGCATTTGGTGGTTTTCCTGTCGTCATCAGAGAGATGAGCATCGCCAGGGCACCTGTTGTGCTGTGCTGCAGGGGCCACAGCGCCGGGCCGGACTGCAGCCGCCTCGGTCCAGCCTGTGTGAGCAGCACTTTGGGCTGCTTTCTAGCAAGCGCTTGCTGCCACGGGGCCCCTCGATGCGGGAACAACTGTGGAGAGAACACCCATAGTGGGCGACACACCTGTGCCAGCGACAATGCCCGATGTGCATTCACTTCCTTAACCCTCGAAGTACGTGCATGTCTTACCCCCACAGAGATGAGGTCACGGGGTCAGAGGTCGTCCAGTAGTCACGTGGCTGGTAAGTGACAGAGTGGGGACCAATCCAGGCAGCCTGGCTCGACACCCTGTGTCTGGCCTCTTCAGCGCCTGACCTCCACGCTCCTGGCCAATGCCTCACGGGGTGACATGGGGGCTGGGACCCCGCTGTAGACCTGCAGGCTGGGGGTGGAGCTTGGACGCCCTCCTGAGAGCATTGGGAAGCCGAGGAGGTGTGAGCAGGGGGCTGGCAGGGTCAGACCTGCATTGTAAAGGTGACCGGGACTCCCTCGTGGATTCACTCACCCACCCGGGAAGGGGCTACCACTTTGCAGCTCAGAGCCAGGGTCTCAGGGGAAATGCAAGAGGGACAAAACCCAAACCCGCACCCAGGGGACTGGGCTGAAACCTAGTACAACAGTGCGTCATCACAGTGGGCTACTTTCAGACGGCAAAAACCATCAGCTGTCAAAAGCCTTCAGAAAGCCCTTGAGTCAGTGACCCCCACTCTTGCGACTGACCCAAGGGCTGACGGGGTCGGGGGGAGCGTATGTTATCTGAAGCTTGATCAGCAGCAACAAAGAGGGTGGGGCGAACACCCAAACCTCCCCCTCTGAGGGACTGGTAATCTCAACTGGCTGGTTGCCACTGGCCAGAATATTACACAGCTTTGAACAATGCCGTGATGAAGAGTTCGCACTGCCAGAAAGATGTTTATGGTGCATTGTTAAGAGGAACAGATTAAAACAAAATAGTATGTACGCTGTGTTTAGAGTATCATAAAATATGTATGCTCGTAGACAAGTATTAGAATAAGACAGAAAAATGAAAATAATTATTGGAAGAGTTGGGTATTCAAACATAAGGGATTTCTTTCACAGTTTCCTTTAATATTGCTGTCATATTGTTTTTTCAATACAAATAAAAAGAAAAAAAAAACCCAACAATCTATTCTTCTTTTCCCCTGCGTGTATAATATAGATGTGTCTGTTTAAAAGATTTCTCTTTTAAAATCTCATTTAGCACCACAACAAAGAATGTCCAACTTTCAGTTCATTTCCAATGAGCCCCTCTTAATAAATTTATTCCCACTCACCATGCGTGGAATCGGCACACTTTGGGAGACTCGGTGATTAGACAGGAATTCAGAGTTGTTCATAATTTCCTGAAGGGTTTTTGAAGGAGACAGCGTGCTTTTCCTATTTCCCAAACAATCCGAACGGTGGAAAATATCCAAAATAGCTATGCTTCCGAGTCTTCCTTTCTTCTCTCTAATTCCACATACATTTTTGTTTGTGAAAACCTGCACTTCGGCACGTCGGAATTCTCCTTTTGAAGCCGCGTCCTCGCAGACAGGAAATTACAGTCGTCTTATCCCTAATGCACCGCCAGATAAGAAAAGGACTTATTATCCTTCAAGAATCTGCACGCAAAGGCTTCCTCCCAGCGGGCAGACTCCGTCTCCGTGGGGCAGGTGTGTATCAGGCCTCCTCCAGGGGCTTCCGGGCCGTGGGAAGCGGCTCTGATGTCAGCGCCACCGCCGACCGCTGTCGCGACAGCGGCTGGAGCAGGGAGGGCTGCGGCCCAGCCCCCGCTGGTCTCCTTCGGCCGCGTCATTGCTCAGATGGGGAAACCGAGGCCCAGCAGGGCTTACTTGCACAGATGGGGAAACTGAGGTGCGGCGGACTTGCCCAAGGTGATGCTGCCCCTTAGAGGCTGGGCGGAGGCTGCGGCTGCTCCTAAACCAAGGTCTTCCCGACCCTCCTTAAGAGGGTCATGTTTTCCTAAGCGAAGAGCGAGCCGTGTCTTCAGACAAAGGATTCCCCCTCACCTGCGAGTTCATCTATAAAACCGTCCGAGGCCTGGCAACGAGGCTGCTCCCCATGAAGCACGTTGGGGAGCCTGGCGGGGGTGTCTCATGGTTTCGGACTGTTTTCAGAGAGATAAACTAAATCTCCTTCAGATACGCATTTAGCCCGTATTACAAAGCAGAAGACTAGGAAACATGCTAAAACTCACCGGCCCCCCCTCCTTTCACCCACCCCCCTCTGAAAGCATCGCACAACTGTCTACACCCTGCTCTCTCGGAAGCGGGTTTACAACAGTCCACAAGGAAACACGTAGTCACCGAGTTCTACGGGAAAAATCGTACCTTAAAACCAGACCAAGCGTGACTGTTAGCCACATTGCCTCACCCACCCCCCACCCCCCAACCCCTGCTCGTGGGTGACCCACGGAAGCAGCTTTGTGAATGGCCATGGGGGTGGGGGCTGCGGCTGGCATGGGGTCTGCTTTCCCTGCAAGGCGAACAGTTCTACCCAGAGACGGACTGTGGTTCCTAAGCCACTGCAGGGGGGTGGGGCAGGGGGCTGAGATCCTATCTGTGACCCCCGCCTGGGGGAGACCCAGCCCCGGACCCTGAATACCCAGTTTTCCTGAATACCCTTTTTTCAGGGGGGGAAGGAAGGCGCCTCCAAAGAAGGGGAGCTCCCTCCATCCTCCTACCTCAGGCTGAAGGGTCGGGGGGGAGGCTCCAACCTCCTCCTGGCGGGACAGACGGACGCTACCACTTCCCATCTTATGGGCCAGATGGGGTAACTTGAATCAGTTAAGGCACGATTGAACTGTTTGAGGTCCCGGAAAATTGAGGGGTGGGAGCCCCGACTCAACTAGCGTACTTCTGCCCTAAACACCCAGGCTACCACGCACCCCTTCGCACTCGGGGTTCTGAGTTCCCACTGAGGATGACCCCCGCCGTGGACCACTCACTGTCCATCAACGGGCTTTGCTGTCTGGTTGTTACCGCGAGCCTACCAGGAGCCCCACGGGAGAAGGCAGCGGACCCCGATCTACAGAAGAGGAGAGTGCTGCTCCGAGGCCCAGGCCCTGGGACAACTGGTCTGTTTGCTGGTCCCGGGGAGCCACCGAGGGGGCCCGGGGCAGGGGCCAGAGCCTGTGTAGCTCACGCCCCAGGATGGAGCCCCCAGAACCAGGGAGGCCACACCTGTCCACCAACTGCCCTTCCTCCCGGGCTTAGCGTGGCCCCTGGCCAGTGGCTGCCCGGTCTCCCTGCTGCCCTAGGGTAGATGATAACCCCCAAGGAGAGAGGAAGAGAGACCCTCCAGCACAGGGTGGACACCGGTCGCCCCTACCTCACCACACCCTCACAGCCCCCAGCCCAAGCCGAGCCCCTCCGCCTGCTCCAGTGAAGCCTTTGCGTCCGGCCTCCCGGGCACCGGTGAGGACGTGAAGGGAGGGTTCCCGGAGGTCTGCCTGCTCCTGGGAGGAACCCCATTCCCTGCACGCCCCCCACCACCCTGCACCGAGGCGCCATCACTGGTTGCCTCCAGGACAAATGATGCAGTGCTTCCCCCTGAGGGCACGTCAGCCAGCGCAGGGCACCCGGGGCTCCTACCTCCTGCTCGTTCCCCTGTGGTCCGGGGTAGCAGGTCCCCTCCCCACTCTCTGTCCCCAGTCCCTGTCTCGTCTTCATACCACCACACCACATGGGCCATTTCTCCGCCAGCCCCAGGGACTGGCCGCGCCAGGCCCCCTGCCCTCCTCTGGGCCAGCAGCCTGGGAGCTCCCTGCCGGGGCTGACGGAGTGTCGGCACAGGCCCGTGGCACCCTCACACCGGCACCCACAGGCAGCTCCCACTAATGAGGGCGCCCAGCCAATGACCCATGGCATGAATACATTAGGTGGGTGTCTGGGGTGAGGCTTCTAAACAGGCCCCTCATTATCGCCCTGCCAGGTCTCCTGCTGAAACGGCGCCAGCTCCTCTCGGGGGAAGGCAGGGGCCCGCCAGGGACAGGAAGGAGACGAGTGCTCCGAGCAATCTGGGCTGAGACCCAGCCTATGTCACCCCCCCCCACCCCGCACAGGCACTGGGCCCGGCTAAGTCGTTTGGACACAACGTAGTTTTCTTGCCAGAGTGTGGAGGGAAGGTCATTTCCCGATTCCAGGACGCGGGAAACGGATAGAGCAGGCAGGGCTCCGCCCAGGGACCCGTCCGCGTCCACTGGAGGGGGCTGGAAGAGACTGACCCCCTGCGGCTACTTCTTGGATGATGATGATGATGATGATGATGATGGTGGTGGTGGTGGAGAAGAAGAAGAAAAGTTTTAAGGAGCGTCTAATTACTCTGTGCCACTCTGCTAGGTGTTTTTATGAAACGTGACTCATTTAAACCTTAGCACAATGCAGGGAATAGGTCTTGTTACCCCATTTCACAGATGAAGAGCTGGGTCCGCAGGGAAGCCACGTGGCTCGGCTTGGCTTCTCCGAGATGACTGGGAGCTGGAGGAGGCTCTTGGCAGGGGGCCCCGTGTCAGGGCCCAGCACCTTCTGCGGTCTGAGGTTCTGTCTCGGGCTCCAAGAGGGCAAATCCCCTCTCTTGGGAATGGTTTCGGCTTACTCCTTCATGGCACAGGATGACTGCACGGCCACACGGCCTCACTGGCCTGTGCCCAGACACATGAGAGGGCTTCCCAGCTTTGCCCACATCTTCATCCCCAAGCCCAAGTGGCCTTGGAGCACTTTGCAAGATTATTCGGCTGAAAGATGGGGCAACCCGAGGGACAGGCGAGAAGAGGCCAGCTCAACCCAATGGGACCCCGGATCGGACCAGGATGGGCATCTCCTCTGGTGTGACCACTGCACCCCAGGCAAAAGGGTCAGGCTCTGGGGCCTGGACAGCTCCTGACACTTTGATGACGGGTGGTAACAGGCTCAAATATTTCACCAGTGGGTTCCAGAGAAAACCGACCACCCTGGACACTTTTTGGCAGTCGGGGGAGGGGGCAGGGGGAGGGTTCTTATCCAGACTCACACACACACTGACAGATGCAAGTGACCTTCACAGGACGCAAGTACTGCCCAGCACTGCTGACCATGAGATGCCATCACCTGCTTCCTCCCTTCTGGAAATGCTGCCTTACACCCGTCCCCACCCCCAAGCAGGGGGGCAGCCCTGTGGCCCTTAGCACGCCCACTGGGGTTTCGGTACTCACAGAGGAAGGAAGGGAAAAGGGCCCCGTGTGTGCCGAAGTCGCACCACTATCAGGCACCGCAGAGTTCTCCAGACTCACCCACACTGCCGCAGGTTTGAGCGCCTGGAGAATAATACCCCACGGTGTGGGCGCAGCTCCTCCTGTTTATGCATTCATTCCTCCACTGAGGGGCCCGCGAGTTGTTGCCACCTTCCGGCCGTCACAGGTGACGCTCCTATGGGCACGTGTGTAGAAGTCTTTATGTGGACATGTTCTCCGTCCTCTTGGGCGTACCTCTGGGAACAGAATTGCTGCACCCTAGGTCAGAAGCTGCACCATGCTCCATCCCCGCCAGCCCTGTCGGGGGGTTCCGATCTGCCCCCATCCTCAGCAATACTGGTCGCTGCGTGGGCATCTCTCACTTGTAACCCGCACCGCCCTGCAGCTGCACAGAGGCCGTCACGTGGCTGCCTGTCCCCGACCTGCACCCACACACCACGTAGGTGCTCAGCGCCACGGGAAATGCTGGAATTCGTGTCCGACGGAAGAGCACGTTACTGTCTACCCTTTAAGGGTCGTGTGAGTGTTGTGGGGAGGCGTCCCGAGACGGTAAACACGAAGGGAAGTAGGATTGTGGGGAAGAGAGGGACCAGTTCTGGGTGTGAACTCCTGTGTGCCCTACAGGCTGGCTGGCCTGGTCGCCGCTCAGCCACAGCCTCCTTGCCTCGGAGGTGGAAAACCATTCCCATGGGCTGTGGGGGGAGAGCCTGAGAGGAGACACTTGCAGTGCCCATCATTGGAATCGACCTCAGACACACCTCCAACCCAGGTCGGGGCCTCTCCAGCCACGCCCCAGGGGGCTCCCCGGCTCTGCCCTCTGGGACTCAACACATCGAGTGTCATCTCTTTGCAAGCCACGTCCAAGATGCTTCTGCCCGCTTGCTGCAGAGGGCTGGGCTCGCTGTCCGCCAGGCTCCACACTGCCACTGGCGCTGCAATCCTCACAGCGGCCCTGGGGGGGTGGGTGCCCCTCTCCAGGTGACCGAGTCACGCATGGAGCTCAGGAAGCCGAGGGCTTGCACACAGCCCACAGCCAGGCAGCAGCAAAGCAGAGCAGGAGCCCCGGCCGGGCCACGCCCAGGATGCCTCCTCGCCCCTTCTCTGCTCGGTTCTCGTCCACCTCTCCCTCTCTGTGGGTGGGCAAAGGACGGTCCCAAGAGTAGTGGTCTGCCCCCGGAGCCCCGCAGCAGGGAGCAGATGGGTGTGCGAGCAGATCGCTCCTAGTAACCAGGCAGGAGGCGCCTCTCCTCCTCGGTCCCCGGCCAGCCGCCATCGGCACCGCCCCGCGGAGCCCACCTGGCCCAGCTGCCAGCAGCATCCCCGGTATCATGACAACGAGAGGCTGTCAGTTTTCAGCTGCAATGGACTCCTCTTCGGCTGTGCACCGAGAGTCCATTAACAATGCCCTCTCCTCTCCAGCGTGGCGTCCCCAGGTTAAATTCTCCATAAACACGTGTTTATTTTTAGAGAGCTGCCGTGTGGGCTATTATTGAATGCTTAAGCAGTTCCTTAAGAGGGGGGTCACCAAAGGCTTCCTCTGTAGAAAAACCTCCACATAATACCGCCTGCCGCACCACACTGCCAAGAGGGAGAAAAGAAAGAAAAGGGGCTTTTATTTAAGGAGGGAGGAATGCGATGGGGGGCGGGGGTTCTCTGAAAGCGTTTCTGTTGAAAGAGGCAGACTTGTGTGTTTCCATTCAACGCGGAAATGGACTCTATCGAGTTTATTTTTCCGGGGGTTTTGAGTGACAATGACAGCGCCGGGTCCAGGTGCGGAGGACGAGCTGTGCCAAGGAGACGTCTGCGGGTCTCGAACACGGGTCTCGTCCAAGGCCAGGGGCTAATGGAAGCTTCCCAGCGCCCTTGCCTACATTTTGTTCCCGTCCCAGGCACGCAGCCAGGGGAAGAAAAAAAAAGCCCGTGGCTGTCAGGCAATGCGTGGGGGCTGGACAGGGAGCTGTGGGGGGCTCTGCTGGTCTGGAGAAGGGGGGATTTTGTGAGAGGCTGCTAAGGCTTGCCTCCTGATCTCTGCTGGCCTGATCTGCCCAGGAAGCACCCAGACCACCAGACAAGAGCCCCATCACGCCAATGGCCTCCGGTCCCCTGGACTGAGTGCCGGTCAGGCAGCTGCGAGGGAAGCCGGAGCTGGCTCCGCTTGGTGTAAGCCTGGGACCTCTTCCTCCTTCAGGCCTTCCTGCCTCCCAGCAGCAGCCCCTGCGATGCAGACCCCGGGGGAGTCCTCGGATAGAAAATGTTCTCCAGAAAACCGTACAGGGGCGGGGGTGTGGGGCAGGGAAGGGAAGGAGCCGTGGGAAGGAGCAGCATCTTGCCGAGTCCCCAGCAGGCGACTTTGGTGCAGTCCCTGGGGAGGGGGCTGGGGACACACCGCAGAGTTGTCGCAGCCAGGGGCACGGGCACTGGGGTGTTTGCATCTCAGTTCCCAGGTACCTCTGGCCCTCCCTGTATGTGAGCTGGGCAGATTCCGGCTGCCCGAGGGCAGTCCTGCAGCCAAATGGCCGCCGCTGGCTCTCAGGGTTAGGAGTGCATCGGCCGGCAGCAGGTCAAGTGACAATGGGCAAGTGACCGCAGGGGGTCCGGGTGCAGCACCCGCAGCTTCTGACACAGTCTCCAGGCTCCGTTCCCCCATGTGGACGACATGAGCTCTCAGGTCGCTTCTAACTCTAATTTCTTCCAGCTCTGTGACCTCAAGATACCATTCCGGTCCCCAGCAGGGGTCAAAAAAGCACAGCAGCCATCGAAAGGCAGTGGCGGCTTCTGGGCACCCAGGAGTCTGGGCACCCAGGAGTCTGGGTGGATGCACAGCCCGGGGCTGCCGGGACAGGGGCCCCCGCAGGCAGCCCCAGCCACAAGGCACCAGGAGCAGCCGAGCAACTCCTCCGGTGGCTCCGGCCCCCTCTGGGTCACAGGCCTGCTGTGTCTAGACCGCGGAGATGCCGTGTCGTGGAGGGAGTCCTAGCTGGTGACTCTCGGTACAGGCGCCTTGGCCTTTTACCAACGGTCACAGGGTGGGGGGTGGAGACACGATGGAGTCTTCACGCCACGAAGTGCGGAAGAGCTGGGGCTGCCGCTGCCCACCGGGCGACACAAGCCCCAGGAAGGCAGCTGACATGGTGCCTGGAAACAAGGGGACTCTGGGGTCAGAAGTGTTGCAGAGCAGACCTGGGGGAAGGGGCAGGGGTTGGGGCGGGGTGGTCATGAAATGCTGTGGACCCACCCTTGTGCTCCGGGGGTCCCCCACCCCGTACTAGGTTCACCTTGCCCGCCGCCAGGGAAAGACACCTCTCAATGCCAGAGATTGGTGAAAAGCAAAGGGATTATTTATTTGAAGAGTTATACAAACTTAAGAGTAATGACTTAATGTCTTCATTGAGATCCCAAAGTCCTTTAGAATACCCACACACGCACAGTCCTTCCTTCCCCCTCTGCCCAGTCCGGGGAACCGTATCTCAGAAAAAGCAATAGAAGTGTGTGGTTCTTCTCTGCCCAAGCTGCATGGTCCCAAAAAGACCTCCCATGGCTGCCGTGCCTGGGTTTAAATCCCAGCACCAATCTTCCTCTGCAGCACCATTTCAGACTCCGCCCACAATTGGCCACAGCTGCCAGCATTCCCGTGTTCTCCCAGCTTCCCTGGGCTGCCACAGTAAGTCCGGGCAGGCATGGCCCTGTGGTGTGGAGCCAATCATCTCCAAGCTCTGACGCAGGCTCTGTAACCGGGGGGGGGGGGGCCTCCCAGTTACATCCTGGGTTGAAGTCACTCCCATCCCTCTGGCTTAGAGCATGGCCACAGCTGTTTAGCATATCCATGAAACCAGTCAAAGGTCATAGATACGTTAAATGACCGCTCTAGAGGGTATCTGCAAAACTGCTGCTATGCAAAACAACTCTCAATGGCCCTGCTACATGCGTCCCATCCCCCAGCTCAGACTCGTGGGGGTGAGGACATCCTATATCTGTGTTTCCTGGACACCGAGTTCTAAACCCCATTACAAACCCCTCTTTGGGCCTCCCCCCAACCTGGGCTGCACCCTGGAACATGACCTCTCTGCTCGGCCACTCCATTGGCTGCTTCAAACACTGTGCCCTGTCTGGCCTTCAATCCCCTGCTCCGCCATTCTGCCTGGAACCGGTGTCCTTCTGCCCCTGGGCCTCAGTCTGGCTCACCTCCTGCCTTGGCCTCACCTCCAGGATCAGCACGCAGCCTCCTCTGCACAAAGGAACATAACCTCCCCTTGTTTTGCCTTGACGGGCTGCTCTGGGTGCCTTCCCTGGCCCCACTCCCTCTCTGGCTCCTCTGTGTCCCCATCCCCTGCCCCACATCTACGCCCTGGACCTGTGACACCCCAATCTTTCCATCCGCGGTGCCCGTGGTCACCCCAAACCCCACCATTTAATAAATAAGAGAATCCATATCCCCTCTTCAAAGTGAGAAGAGTAGGGTCGGCGAAGAAAGGGGAGCTGGCCACGCCCCCTGGGGCCGGGCTGAGCCGTCCACACTCAAGTCCGGTATTAATAACAGGGATGGCTTGCTATACTGGGTGGGGTGGAGGGGCTTGTGTTTACAAGGTGCTGTGAGGTTCAGAAGCAATTTGCATCCTATTGTCTTGTTGGAGCCTCATGCAAGCCTGGGAAGGGAGGCAGGAAACGGGACGTTAGCCCCATCTTTCGGATGAGGACTGGTGCCGTGAGGCTGGAAGGAAGCGTCCGGGCGCCGGAGTCAGGCTGGCCCAGCTTCCAGCCCCAGCTCTGCTGCGTAAGCTCCTTCGGGTCACTCTGCCTTGCCAAAGTTCGTCCAAAGAGTGGGGATGATAATCCCTGTCTTCCGTCATACCTGAGAAGAAGAAAATGAGGCTGTGCACGTAATGAGCCAGCGTAAGTGGGCGGGCCATGGGGGACTCTCAACAGACGTGCCCTCATGTGGGGGAGAGGTGGCCAGCCCCGGTCTCTCACCCCAGCCCGAAGCCACACCCCTGCCACGGCCTTATGATGGACGGGGTGCTCTCCCTACCGGCGCACTCACCTGGGCCATGACACTTTCTTTGGCCAATGGCACATGGCCAGCAGTGAGTCGGCCAGCCCCCAACCCTTAAAAGCATTAGGAGACTCCCTTGCACTGTGGCCAGGGCCCTGGAAGCTCTTCCCTGGGGGGATCCTCCCCGGGGCCCCAGAATGAACTCGTGTGGAGCAGACTCACCCACTGGGCACTCCGTGCCAGACCCACAGGACGAGAGCGGCCCAGCTGAGCCCAGCCCACCGGCAGCTTGTGAGAGCAAGTGATGGGGAAAACCACCGAGTTTGGGGTGCTTTGTCACACAGCGTTCTGTGGCAACAGCTAACTAATGCATGTCCAATCCTGCAGGGCCCCCGGGTCCCCTCAGCTCACTGACATGCAGGAACTAGCCTCCTTCTCTCTGGAGAAGGCTTCCAGCACGCCTCCCCCACCCTCACCCGTACCCCCCCTCCCCAGCCCACGGGTTTGGCTCCCCAAGCCCACACCGTGCAGACGCGGGGGAGCACCCCTCCGCTCCAGCAGCGCCCAGCAGAGCCGTCCCGCAGGCAGGAGAAAGCAGCAGAGGCCAAGGTCTGCGCGCGCCTCCGCCTCTGAAAGGGTCTTTTGTTCGGCCGTCTCTGCCCGGGGGGCTCACATTCCCAGATCAAGCTCCCCGCGCACGTTAGGGACAGAGGGGTACATTTCACTAAAGCTGCCCACTTCAGTTTTCTCTTTGTCAAAAAGAAAAAAAATCCCAAGTGCTTCGCGGGGACGTTGAAGGGCCCCATTACCCTCCAAGTGCTTTGTCGTCATCGCCGCGTCTTCTCGCACGGCCGCGGGGAGACCTTGACGCCGGGGCCGGCGCGTCCTTCTGCTTCGGGGGCACCTCGCCTGGCGTGGAGGCATTGTCTCCCGGGGGGGCAGGCGCCGCGCGTGAGCGGCTTGGAGAGGGGGCTCTCCAGGTGAATAGATGCACTTCTGTTCCCATTCAAGGCGCCGAGCCCTGCCTTCACCTCCGGCGGGGCCGGGTGAATCGTCTCTGCCGCGCAGGGCTGAAAGGGCTGAAAAGGAAGAATGTTCCTTGGGGACCTCCATTTATCTCGGTGGATTGTCGGGGAGAGACAAAGAGGGGGGAGCTGGTGCCGGCTCCGTTTGCCGGGGGCTGTGGAGATTGGACGGTGAGCGTGAAGGGCACCGGGACGCGATGGACTTTCTCTCCCCGCGGTGGCACTTAGGTCTCACGAAGCTACCTCGTGCCTCCTGGCCTCGGCCAAACGGAAGGCAAGGGCCCCCCGGTTCTGGAAGGTGGTCGCACTTGGTGGCCCCTGTGGCTGCGTGGGGCACGAATTCTGTCCCATCAGCCCCAGCACCGAGCTTCCTGCCCAGCCACCAAAACAACGGTCTTTCATCCTCTGTCGTTGGCAAAGCAGCATCTGTCCTTAACCTCCGCGCAAGGGAGGAGGGCAGTGGAGCACGGAAGGAAACTGAGGCCCAAAAGGTTTGCAGGTGAAGGCACACCCAGCTCATGCCCGCAGAGCCAAACCGGGGCTCGGGCCTCAGGACACTTTCTGGGCTCCCAGGAACGCCCCCACAATGGGTTTCTCTGCTCGTTCATATGCAGAATGAGAAATGCACGGAGAAACCACAGATGCATTCACCGAACATCGGCTGAGTGCCTCCCGTGTGTCGGGAACTGCCACTCCGGCTGCTAAACTGCAGCGATTCCGAGGACCAGAGAGGAGACACGTGCCGCGTGGTCATGTGACCGTGTCCCCTCGCGGTGACGAGACAGAGACATTCTAGAAACTCCCAAATGCGTGTCTCCTCAAGGCGAGGACAGTTGGCATGGCGCGGGGGCCTGTCCTAGTGACGTCTGCCATGGAGAGAGAGAGCCCTTTGTGGCCAAGCGGGGCAGGACGGGCGGTGGGAGGGGCCTCCCCGGGGCAGGGGTCCCTGGGCGGGCGGCAAAGCCCTGCTGGGCACGGCTGGGGGCTCCTCAGGGGGAAGCCGGGCAGTCCTGCTCACTGGTTACCTCGGAGCCCACAAGAGGCAAGAGTCAATGCCGCCTCCCAGGTCTGTGCCCCAGGTGGGTGACAATACACCCCACCTGCTGACAGGACCAGGGAAGAGGGGGAGGATAAGGTGACGAGCCCTGGTTGGGGCCCACTGGGCTGGAGGGCTCTCCAGGACATCCCCAGGGTGCCTCCCAGGACACAGTCGTGTGGCTGCAAGTTTGTTCAGAGGGCTCCATGGCTGGGATTTAGGTGTGGGGTCGTCGATGAGCAGGTGGCGCATGGTGCGATGGCCCGGAGAGCGTGGGGGCAGGGCAGAGGAGGTGGCGTAGTCTGCAGTCTTAGAGGCAGGGGGAAGGCGCTGAGAAGGAACAGCCAGAGAGGCGGGGGGGGGGGGGGCGCGCTGAGAAGGAACAGCCAGAGAGGCAGGGGGGGGGGGGGCGCGCTGAGAAGGAACAGCCAGAGAGGCGGGGGCGTGGGGTGGGGTGCCGAAGTGAGCTGCCCTCCCCGGGATGAAAGCCGAGGAAGGAAAGGATTGACCGGGAGGAGGACTGGCAGTGTCCGGGGTGGGGGGCGGCGGGATTCATCCGCCAGGGGGCGACGCGGAGGGAGCGTGTCTCCTCCAACCAGCACAGCACAGCGTTGGTGCGTCCACCGCCTCGTTGAATTCCACGCGCGGGGACGCTCACCTGGAGCCCTGGCCGATTCCCAGGTGTTTCTGCCCGTTCCCAGGTGACATCACAAGGTCACTGGGAAGTCACAGAGAGTGTCTCAGTTTTCAGGACGTCCAGAACAGTGATCCAGCCTTGTGCTCAGTGTGAAGGTGAGACTGTGTCCCTGCCCCAGCAGGGCCTGCCCAGGCTGGTGCCCAGAGGCGGGAAGGACTCAGGGACACCCCTGTCTCCTGCCTTCTCGCTCCTCCACTCAGCCCAGTGTCCTGAGGCAGAGCCCCTGCCCAGAGCCTCCCCTGCCCCACATTCTGGCTCCTTTGTTCCCAGTCTTGACCTTCCTCCGGAGCCTCAGAACTGTAAGACAGGTGTCTGCTTTGGGCTCACTTGGATGACAAGGTGTCGCACTGACCCCGTGCCCCCTGAGGCAGGAAGAATGCCACACTGGCATGGCATTAAAGACCACCCAGACCTCAGAAGGTGCAGGCTCAGTGCCGTGCGGCGTGCGGGCAAGAGCTGGGAGGCAGGCTGGGTTCGTTCAAGGGGTTGGGGAGACAGAGGCAGCACTCAGAGAAGGCGCCCGGCCGGGGCCTGCCCTGGGAAGCCGCCGGACAGGGGCAGGCCAGCTCCCACCCAACCCCCACGGAGCGGCACGGGCGCTCACACCTTCGGGCCCAGAAGGCTCCTTTGTGTTCCGAACGCTGTTTACAAAGCCGATCTCACGATGCAAGGAGAAAAAAAACTTGGTTGTTTTTAAGAATGGAAAACCAAAGGCAATTAAAAGAGAGAGCGGGGGGAAAACCCATCAAATGCCTTCGACTTCATAAGAAGCGTTTCTCACACTGACGAGAGGGAAGTAGCAAGGGGGTGTTCTCGTTATTTTTCCGGAGGGACGGCCTAGATGCCAGCGGAGAGGAAGCTATAAAAGATACCGGGGAAATGCAATAACTGGCTGTTTCAGTGCATGGCACTCACGTTCTTTGGGGGCAGGGAAAGCCGCAGCGGAGCACTTTAGACAGCCTACTTAATTCTGAAAGAAAAGGAACATCATTTGCGATTTCAATGGCAGCCCCTCACCAGGCTCCACCACCGCCTCGGCAAGGCAACCGGTTGCCATGGCGACTTCAGGTTGCATCATTAAGAATTTTTAAAATGTTCGGAGTTGGGAGGCAGGGCTTTAAACATTGCGGGGCGGGGGGCGGGGAGAGAGAGAGAAGTGAGGCTTGAGAAGTAACGAAAGGAAGTAATCCAGGGATTAGTGGGAGTCTTGGCGCGACAGAGGAAATTTGGGAGTGGGGCTCCTCTCACACCGAGTGGAGGTTTTTGGTGTTATCGTCTCTCCCAGCGTCATGGGAAAAAATGACACCTTGCCCCCACCCCCAACCTCAAGTTCCTCTTTATTTCGTGTCCTAATTGGGTCATCCGATTCCTTATCCATTAGAAGGGAAAAGGGGAGACGGTGAAGAGGAGGGAAAGAAGGAGCCCTCCCTGGCGGTGGGGTGTCCGGTTTAAGTTTTGAAGGGGTCGTCATAGTTCAAGCCGTTCTCCCGAGGTTCTTCCACGGTTTGGGCTTGAACTTGCCCCTCTGACAAAATATAAAAGCATAACTTTGTACTCCATGTTCAGCTCCTTAGAGTTGTCCTCTAGCTCTTCACGCGTGTGGAAAACAAGTGCCAAGGTGTTATTAGATTGATGTTGCCCTGGCCGGCGTAGCTCAGTGGATTGAGCGCAGGCTGCAAACCAGGCATTGCAGGTTTGATTCCCAGTCAGGGTACATGCCTGGGTTGCGGGCCATGGCCCCCAGCAACTGCACAGTGATGTTTCTCTCTCTCTCTCTCTCTCTCTCTCTCTCCCTCTCCCTCTCCCTTCCCTCTCTAAAAATAAAATCTTTAAAAAGAAGAATGATGTTTATGTCCAAAGAAGGATGTTTATTCAAAGATCCATGGATGAGAGATTGTGCTGTCACTCCACCACTGTGATGCTATTTCTTCTTAAGAAACGTGGGTCTTATTTCTCTTTTACCCGTATCTTCCTGTGGGAGGAGGAGGAGAAAGTTCAGGTGACCGCCAGGTCATCAGTTGCCTGGGCAAGCTCTGGAAACAGTCTGCGTTCACCTTGGAAACACCTTGACGATTACCTGTCTGGGTCGTCAGCCCCATGTCGCACCTGTCCTGCTCCTGCCCGGCAGCTCACTGTGCTCTGTGATGTGCATCCCCGTTCCAGTCCTCAGCGGCACCTGTCCCAGGTCGCAGCGCTTTGAAAGAGGGCTCCCCCGGCCCAGGGAGGCTGCTGCGGGCTAGGGCTCCGCTCGTGCCGTGGAAAGGCCGGTGTGCCCGTGAGCAAGGCGGTGTGGTGATGGCAAAGGGACTCAAGTAGCCAGCCCCACCGTGGGACAGCAGTGCTGGGGCTCGGGGGGGCTCCAGGCCGGAGCTGGACTGCCTGGGCCCTGCCTCCACTCGGCCCCCACCGAAGAAGAGTAGCCAGTTCCACCTCTTGTGGCCCCGAGCAAGCCCTCCCTCCAGCCTCCGAGCCCGTCTCTTCCCATGGGAAATGGGAGCGTAATCACGACCCCTGCCTACCTAAAAGAGTTGGCGGGAGGACAGAGTGAGGGGAGATGCAGGGGAGCCCTGTGTGCACGGGAAAGGGTCCCACGGGCGTCAGGCCTCATCCCGTGGGGGGCCAGCTGGAGGCTCCACGCCCCTGCCACATCAACTCCACAAGGGCAGCGGCCTGAGACTCCAGCCTCCTTACACGCAAGGGTGCAGGGTGGGGCCCTGGGCGGGGGCTGTGCCAGCCTCCCAGCACTCTGTGCTGGCTATAGCCCGCACTCCTGAACCACAAGGCTGGTCTTGCTGCACCCCCAACCCTCTTCCCATGCCACCCAGCCCGGGGACCCCATCACTGCCCCCCCGGCCTGAAAAGGCACCCACCGCCCAGCACAGGCACCTCTTTTTTTTTCCCTCTTGTGCAAGTGGCCACAGGGGGCCAGGGCTACGGCCCAGGTCCTGTGTGCTCAGGCCAGCCCCATTCCCAACCACACACATGTGTTTCTGTCTCTCGTGGATCCACCAGCCATCCACCTGGCAGTCAACAAACATTTTTGCAACACCTCTGCTAGACATTTGGCTGAGGCGGGGGGCCGGGAAATGATGGCCGTGGGCCACATGCAGCTTGCAGCCTGTTTTCGTAAACGAGGCCTCACCGGGTGGAACACACGCGTGCCCGCTTGTTCACGTGTTGGCCGCGGCTGCGTCCAGGATACAACGGCAGAGTTAGTTGCTGTGACAGAGCTCATCATACGGCCCATAAAGCCTCAAAGACGGCCGTAGAGGCTCTCCGGGTCTTTCCAGAAAGAATTGCTCCAGCTCTTGGGCTAGACCCTTCGCTGGGTGGGGAGGGCGCCCCCCGCCCAAGTTGCTGACAGGTGAGCGGAGGGAGCAAGTTGTGGACACTATGACTCTCCTACAGGGCGGGATGGGAAGACAGTGCTAAGGAGGCCCAGAGGCCAGAGCTGCCGGCCGGCAGGAGGACCCAGGAAGGGGTCTGAAGCCTGGACCTCGCAAGCTGCATTGGCCTTGGCCATGGGCATCTGAAAAGGGCAGGGAAGGGCCTCCACAGGCTGGGGGCTTCCTGGGCAAAGGCGCCGGCCCAGGCACTGGAGCTGTGCCCCCAGGAGGCCGCGGGTGCTGCACTCAGGTATGAAGGCCAGGTGCACAGTCAAGAGCCTGGAGGGACGCGGCTGCAAAGGGGGGTCCGGACAGGGCCCGGGAGGGCCTGGAATGCCAGCATAAGGAGGTGGGAGTTTATTCTCCAGACACCGCCAGTTTTTTAAAAAGTTTTTGAGCTGGGGAATAAATAGGGAAGCTGTGCTCTGGGACCATTAAAAAGGCAGCCAGGTGGAGTACAGACTGGAGATTGATATTTCCAGGAGAAATTAAGCCTGAAGATTTATTCTCTCCAACCTAGTCAAATGAAGTAATGTATAAGAAGGATTTTGTAAGCTGTAAAATGTATGGGATTATTATGATTATTTATTATAACAATAATGCAAACCCAGGTAAGATTTAGGCCTTTCTGCTCAGGTTCAT
Organism: Phyllostomus discolor; assembly: GCF_004126475.2. Taxonomy (NCBI): domain Eukaryota; kingdom Metazoa; phylum Chordata; class Mammalia; order Chiroptera; family Phyllostomidae; genus Phyllostomus; species Phyllostomus discolor. The sequence goes on along the minus strand of NC_040903.2, from coordinate 212,677,196 downwards.
TTCCATGTTTCAATCACTTTAACAATTCCCCCATCCTGGGTTGTATTTTGACTTCCCAGACGGCAGTCGTGGCCCACATAACACGGGGCGGGACGTGATTGAGCGGGAACGCCTGAGCTCTCGCATCCAGGATTGTTCTTCTCGGCGTGACCCAGAACACGCCGTGGCATGGTAATGCCACGCAGCAGGGTGGGGAACTGTGCATGGGACAGATCACCTCCCACCAGTGGGGCCTAGACACGTCCTTGATGTGGCCTTGACCCCGAAGGGTATGCCCCTGCTGTCCTCAGAGTGTCGCCAAAGGGCTGAGCCAAGGGATGAAGAGCCGCGGCCTCACGCAGCCGAACTGACGAGGGCTGGGTGCGGGGGATGTCACCGCCCAAGGAGGGGACCGGGGACCACTCGGAACGTCCACCCAAGTCAGGAACCAACAGTTCGTGTGACTAAAGAGGTCACACGACTCTGTGATCGGAACTGTGTTTTAAACAGTGACACTAAAAATCGTGAAATCAAGTTTATTTTCCTTAGTAACAGCATGTAGGTTAGAATGGCGGGGAAAGCATGAGTTCTTAGAGTGAGTACACAGTCGGTGGGCTGGTGAGGAGATGTGAGTTTTCCAACAACCCCCAGCAGGGACTTTAAGGGCAAGCGTACCCAGAAGCCCTTGCACCGCCGTCTGCAACAAGAAAGCGTGCCCCCATGGTCGTTGCGCCTTCGGCCTGGTCCTGTGATGAGCAGTCCGTGGAGTGGGCTGGACGGAAGCCTGGTCAAGCTCAGCTGGGCCACAGACCCATAAGACAGCAGGGAATGCCTGGTTAGGGGACCACGAGATTTGGCGGTGGAGTGAGCACGCATCACAATTGCCATGAAACCTAGTACAACCCTCCTCTTCCCTACAACCCATGAGCATCCATAAACACTAATAACCTCTGTCTTCACACAATTGCGGTACACGATTGAGGCGGTGTAGTCGGTTCTGCCCCAGAACAGGAAGGGAGGTCAAGGTCAGTCTGGGTTGGTTGGTTGGTTGGTTGGTTGGTTTTGGCGGGGAGGGGAGCTGTCTGTTATCTGTTATCTGTTCTCTGCACCAAGAAGCACTCTGGCAAGGCGGCGGTGAGCGTGGCTCCTGGAGCCCGAGTGCCTGGGGACTGGGACCCAGCTCTGTTACTCCGGGCGAAGGACGCAGCCTTGCTGTCGATCTGTGAGACGGAAATGGACGTGTCCCTCCTGCTGAAATGGCTTGGCAAGCTCGCGGGGCCATGGGCTGAGCTGCTGTGTGGCACTGGGAGTCACTTGTGCCTGGCACAGCGGACGCATCCCATCAGGTGACCATTCCACTGGCTGTGAGCCCGGAGCTGTGTCAGCCACCTCCGCTGTCCCAGGCCAGAACACACAGCCTGCTGTGTCCTGGGTGCTTTCTGAATGGCATGTCCTGGTGTCCTCAGCAGGTGACACTAACCCAGAGGGCAGCTCTGCCCCTCCTCAGGTCCTCGGAGCCGCTGGGGGAGTAACCAGGCACAGGGAATGTGAGACACTTTCCAGTCACCGATGGGAGGTTGGAGTGGCGGCGGGAGGGGGCCTGGAAATGCCATTCCAGCTGGGAGGCCCCTCCCAGACCTTCCTGCAGAGGAGCATGAACCTGGGGAGAAGCCGACCTCAGCTGGCTGTGAGAAAGGACATTGGCACCGCTCACATACCTGAGCTTGTGGCCTCAGCTTTGTGCCAGTGACACTGCTGTGACAGAGGCACATCCCTGGGACACCGTCAATCCCGAAGCTGGAGCCAGGTCGCTGTTCCATTTGTCTCTGGGGGCCAAGTCCCAGAAGCCCTCCGCCCCTGCAAGCACTTGCCCTCTGCTCCCAGGGGGAAGGAAGGTGTGGCCCAGCTCCCTGTGTCCCTGGCTCAGGCCCCTGCTTTCCAGGTCCCCGTGGGATGGCCTCGGCCATGTCTGACTCATCCAAGAGCGCCGAGCCACCCCGGCTGCCCTGGCTGCCCAGAGGACCCACCGCCCCTGGGCCCCCACAGCTGAATGGCCTGGCTCCCCCTCTGGCTCGTTTGCACTGCTGCGGGCATCCCCAGCCAGGCTCAGCGCCTTCTCCTGGGCCTGTTCTCCAAGCAGGGGCCCACGTCCAGGATAATAATGTTCATCCTGGATGCTGCCCGTGGCTGGCCGCCTGTGACCCGCACAAGGTCAGCTCCCCCTTTCATCCTCTCCCTGTTACAGAACAGACCCCGGGGTGGGGGGTGAATGATATACTATTGCCGAATGGCCCCACCTTTGTGCTCCAGGGGTCCCCCACCCCGTACTAGGTTCGCCTTGCCCGCCGCCAGGGAAAGACACCTCTCAGTGCCAGAGATTGGTGAAAAGGAAAGGGATTATTTATTTAAAGAGTTATACAAACTTCTGGCTGGCGTAGCTCAGTGGGTTGAGCACCGGCTGGGAACCAAAGTGTTGCAGGTTTGATTCCCAGTCAGGGTACATGCCTGGGTTGCAGGCCATGGCCCCTAGCAACTGCACATTGATGTTTCTCTCTCTCTCTCTCTCTCTCTCTCTCTCTCTCTCTCTCTCTCTCTCAAAATAAATAAATAAATAATAAAAAACTATCATTTAAACAAATAATTTAAAAACTTATACAAACTTAAGAGTAATGACTTAATGTCTTCATTGAGATCCCAAAGTCCTTTAGAATACCCACAAACACACAGTCCTTCCTTCCCCCTCCACCCAATCCAGGGAACCGTATCTCAGAAAAAGAAATAGAAGTCTGTGGTTCTTCTCTGCCCAAGCTGCGTGGTCCCAAAAAGACGCCGCATGGTTGCCACACCTGGGTTTAAATCCCAGCACCAATCTTCCTCTGCAGCACCATTTCTGACTCCTTCCCAAATTGGCCACAGCTGCCAGCATTCCCGCATTCTCCCAGCTTTCCTGGGCTGTCATAGTAGGTCCGGGCAGGTGTGGAGCCAATCATCTCCAAGCTCTTACGCAGGCACTGTAACTAGGGGGGGTGCCTCCCAGTTACATCATGAGTTGAAGTCACTCCCATCCCCTTGGTTCAAAGCATGGCCACAGCTGTTTAGCATATCCATGAAACCAGTTAAAGGTCATAGATACGTTAAATGACCGCTCTAGAGGGTATCTGCAAAACCGTTGCTATGCAAAACAGCTCTCAATGGCCCTGCTCCCTGAGTCCCATCCCCCAGCTCAGACTTGTAGGGGTTAGGACATCCTATATATATTTTTTTTTCTGATATTTCCTCAACACTGAGTTCTACACCTCATTACAAACCCCTATTTGGGGTCCCCCCTTGGCTGCACCCTGTTACATCCCCTCACAAAAAACTTTTCCCCCCTGCAGCCAGATCTCCCCAATCCTGACGGTATTTCCTCCCTCACGGCAGTTGTGCACCTCCGTGTGGAAGGAAGGGGTTGCTACCTGAAAATGCCATCATGAAATGGTGGCCACCATTGGGCGTGTTTTCGGAAAACACCAGCCACGTGGCAGGGATCTGTGGAAACCGTGGTCAGATGTGGGTTTCTAGTTCTGTGGGCGAGAAAGACCGGGCAGGAGCATGTCCATGGGGGCAATAGGGGAGGAACAGTCCACCATCCCGAGTCCATCTCTCTCTCTCTCTCTCTCTCTCTCTCTCTCTCTCTCTCGGAGCGCCAGCGGCACCCTGAGGGACCTTTAAAAGGAGAACAAAATACGAGGTCTGTCCGGAAAAAGTCCAGCCATTGTTGGTATAACGAGAAACAGTCTGTGTGACATTGATGTGACCTGGCAGCCAAGGAGAGTGGACTGGAATGCACATGTGTGAACAATGACGACTTCACTGTACTAGTCAGTGGGGGTGGTACACTGAGGGGCTCACTGAGTGAGCACATGTATTGTGTGGACGTCACATTCAAATGACTGAGTGAGTAGAGCAAAGAATCTGCATCAGATTAGACTTCATACAAATTAAGCTTGGACATTCCTCCACGGAAACTATTCGGATGATGCAGAAGGGCCGCAGCTATGGGCACCTGGTGGTCGGCACCTTCATCACGACAATGCACCTGCTCGTGCATCACATCTCCTGCAGAGTTTTTTGATGAAACGTCAAATTCCCCAGGCAATTCAGCCCCACTACAGCCCAGATTGGACACCCTGTGACTTCTAGCTTTTCCCAAAACTAAAATCACCTTTGCAAGAGAAGAGATTTCAGACTATTGATGAGATTCAGGAAAATACAATGGGGCAGCTGATGGCGACTGGGAGAGCTGTGTGAGGTCCCAAGGTGCCTCCTTTCAAGGAGACTGAGGCGTCACTGTCCTGTGTGCAGTGTTTCTTGTATCTTGCATCTTTGATAGATGGCTCCCGCATAGTATGTGGCTGGATACACTTTCTGGACAGACCTCGTTCACCAGCTGTGACTCTCGGCCAGGGCTGCTCAATGGCGGTGCTGTTAGCGTTTGGGCAGGGGCTGTCTTGTGCCCTGCAGACACTGAGTGGTATCCCTGGCCCCTGCCCACTGGACGCCCGTAGTCCCCCTCCCCCACCAGTCGTGACAGTCACCATTGATTCAGACAGTGTCTGCTGGGGGCACGATCGCCCCTCCACGTGAACCCCTGCTCTGAGGCAGTGAGAGGAGCGGCCGTGGAAGGTACAGGTAGGAACTCCCAGCCTGGGACCGCGCCGTCCAATCAGAGTACGATGTGAGCCACAAAGGCGGGCCTCAGGTGCGATTTTACATTTTCTCGTAGGGTCACTTAACAAAGCAAAAAAGACACAAGTGAAATTATTTTGAAGGATGTATTTTATGGAACCCAATACATCCAAAATGCCATCATTTCAACATGAAATCAAGATAAAAAATCACTAACGTGGTATTTCCTATCTTTTTTGGTGCCGTGTCTTGGAAACCCAGTGAGCCCTTGACACAGCACAGCTCCGTGAACACAAGCACACGGCACGTGCTCAGCGGTCACCCAAGGCCGCTGCGGCCACTGGGGCCACAGCAGGTTGGGGAGAAGGCATGACTTTACAGTGACACCTCAGACAACAGAATCAAGCAAGCAGTTAGCTTCAAGCTCCGGCTCACGCGCTGGGTGGCTCTGAACACGTGATTCCCTCCAAGCCTCAGCTTGCCTGTCTGTGAAACGGGACAGCGATGCCCCTCTGTGTAGGAGCTCCCTGCAAAGAAGAGCACAGGCAGCAGGGTGACCCCCACTGGGCACCCATCGCGACCCCACGGCCCCGCTTTGCCCTCTGTCCCCCATGGTCTCCACCCGGTCTCCGCTTCTGGGCAGCAGGGTCCATCTGGGGCATGCGTTTCAGCCTTATCGGTTCACGAACGTGCTTTTCCTAGAATGCCACCCAGCGCGGGGAGTGGGGAGTAATAACATGGGTTCGGCGTCCTCGATATTAATAGCACCGAGTGTCACACGCTATGACAGTGACGAAGGTGGGTACGGACGTGGGCCCCCTCTCCCCTGGAAGGCAACGTTCCCCCTTGCAAACAGAAAATAAACACAGCCCTGGCAGAACGCGGACGCCAGTAACTGTGAAATTTTGATTAAATAATAGATATGTGTTCAGAAGCGCTGCTTTATAGCGTGTGATTAAGAAAGATAAGTAGACATTCTCGCAGCCCTAATGGTAATAATTACCACAGCACATCGAGTGCAGAATATGACACCAGAGGGCCGTTATTAACCTTTCCCGGGGTTATTTTTTGGGGCGTCTTTTTAACACCATGGACACCGGCTTCAGAAACTAAAGAAAGCCAGGGCTCAGGCAAAGGCCCTCGGCTAGCACCCCGATCCGCCGTGGGCCCGGATGGGGGGCGAGCAGGGGCGAGACCGAGCGCGGCAGTGAGCGGGGGCATAGAAACTCTTTTGTACAAAACAGATGCTGTTCAATATTGAACATCTGCCCGGTCTTATGAAGATTTGTATTAACATTTCTGCAACTGTCAGTAATTCCGCAAACTGACAGAGCTTCCCTGTTTACAGTTTGGCTATAAATAACAGCCTTAGACCCAGGCTTTTTTTTTTTTTTTCCTGCTTGCATGCCATTTTTGGTCCCTGACATATGATCCCCAACTGCTCAGCATTTCCTGCCTCGCCCCGAGGATGCGGAGGGGAGGTGCCAGCTCTACAATCTCACCTCCTTTTTTGCTCCTCCCCCCCAGACGCTGCCCCAAGGCCCCACCCCGGCATCGGGCCCTCAGCGCCCCTACGCTGCCCTCTGCTCTATGCCAAGTGCATCAGTTAGCTCTTGCTGCCTAACAAGTCATCCCGACATGGAGTGGCGTCAAACAACGATCATTTATCTTGCTTCTGATTCCATGGGGTGGGGAATTTAGACAGGGTATTGCTTCTGGCCTCAGTGGGGCTCCCACCCACCTTGGCACTCAACTTCCTGGTTGGCCAGGGGCCGGCTGGCCCAGGACAGTCCCCAGGGTGGCTCAGCTCTGCTACCTGCTCTCCCAGCATCCAGCAGGCCAGCCTGGGAGCACCCAGGCAGCAGAAGCAAGGGTCCACGAGACCAAGTGGCAGCCAGCAAGGTCTTGCGAGGCCAAGGCTTAGAAATTCCTACTCCATCATTGTCATCATTTCAGCTCCATTCTGTTAGTTAACACAAGCTGCAAAGCCAGACTCCTAAGATCGAGAAATGGACTCTACCCAGTGAAAGAGTGCAAAGTCGGGTTGCCAGGGTATAGGCTGGGAAAAAACTGTGGTCACTTTTGCAAACAAGATTCCCACCCCAGGCACAGCGTCTTGGCCATTACCCAGGGACCCTCGGAGCGGGGCAGGCAGGGACTGTCCTCATCGCTTTGCAGTTAAGGAACTATAGGAGGCTAAGTGGTTTGCCCAAGGTTGCTCGGCTATGAAGAGACACCATGAATCAAAAGCACGGATGCCTGAAGGCAAACAGCAGGAAACGCTCCCAGGTGGGCAGCAAGGACGCTCTGGGGGCCGGCGGCCATCACCAGCTGCCGCCGCTGCCCGTGCCCAGGGCGGGCTTTCTGGCGGATAAACTCAGCAGCCCCGGATGCCGGCGCTTTGAGTGGCATCAGAAGGTGCACTTATCATTTCACTGATTGATTTCTTCCTCCATCTCACTCCACAAAGGAACAAGGCCGTTTGCAAAAACAGATGCGCATGTGAAAGGACAAGAATAACCAAGAGCGTCCAGGCACTCCTCCCTGAAGGCCCGAGCTGCAGTGTCATGCAGGGAGGGATGAGGACCCGCGTGCAGCTCAGCCGGACACAGCCTCGTGCAGCGGTTCCCAGCCAGAGACCCAGCCGACCCTGACCGGCGGGCGCTGGGAAACCGTGTGAGATCGTCTCCGGGGGGTGCAGCCTCGGAGGTGGGAGAAACTGCTGGCGTCTGGCAGAAGAGCTTTGGGCACCAACATGGTGCAGTCCCACCCAACAGGGCACAGTCCAGCTAAAACCCCAGCAGCACGCCGTTTATCAGCTACTGGCCTTTAAGGGCCCCTGTGGAAACGGGACTAAGGCCAGCGAGCTGTGATGGGAGCGGTGGTATATCCTAGTCACGCAGCTGGATGGTGCACAAAGGCGCACATGTGTTTTGTCCTTGAATTCTCACAACCACCTTGTGAGATACAGCAGATCCGGTACCTGTTTTCCCAACAAGAGAACTGAAACTCTGCAGTGTTCATTGCCTTGCTCAGATGGCTCAGTTCAGGTCCTTCAAGAAGCAGGTGGCAGGAAGGATGAAGGGCAGAGGGAGCAGGGGTGGTGGGCGGGTCTGAGAGCTGAGGAAGGAGAGGGATGGGGGAGGAGCCTCAGATCACAGGGCAGCTGGCCCTGGGGGCACCAGAGCAGACTGCCTGTAAGAGGTGGCCCGTTGGTGGGGCAGCAATGGTCCAGCTGCACAGACCACTGAGCTCCGTCATTGGCTGGGGACAGCTGGGGGAGGGTGTGCCCTGGGGGTGAGCACTGCCAAGGGCAGAGCAGCCTGAGGTTATCAGCTGACACCCTGCCCCCAGCAGGGTCTCTGGAAAGGACCTCTGGGCAGGACACCCACCGCTGTGGCCACCACATCGCAATTATGAAGCAGTGACGTCAGACCTGGAGCCTGAAGGTCTGGGGGCCCGGGGGCCAGCAGCCCGTGGGGAGCCTGAGAAAATCCCGGAGCGGGCAGACTGAAAAGCCGGAGGGCCAGAGACTCCGAAACCAGCATCAACCACTAAGACTGCTACTTTGCTTGGACCCGTCAAGCTGGAACACGCTGGAAAGCTGGGGCGAGTTGCTGGACTCCGTGTCCATGGCATAGCCTGATGAGAAGGTCCAATTAGCCAAAGCCTTTGCACATGCAAAAGCCACGGCGCCCTATTTAAAGAGGTGACGAGGAAGCAAACAAAAGAAGGGTTTGGAGGCTGAGACCGTCTGCCTTCCAGGGTGGCATTTTCTGGTGACTGTTGCTGCAAAAAGCCTCCTGCCGGCGTCTCCCAGCTGCATGTCACATCACGTGGGCACCCTGGCATCGGAGAGGCTATATCGGGGCCCTGGTGTCACGGGGCAGGAAGTCAGTGAGGCAGAACCTCTGAGTCACCCCCGAGCCAGAGACACAATTAGTCCACAGAAGCTTTAAGGGACCACAGACAGGCATCACCTGGTGCAGCCCCTCCACCTCCACTCTACAGATGAGGAGACTGAGGCCCAGAGAGAAGAGGCTTCCTGCCCCTTCCTCTAGACCGGGGTTCTCAAGCTGGCACTAGTGACTTTGGGGTCCTGGGTAAGGCCTCAGCTAGAGGGGGAGGGGGAGCCAGGGCTGTCCTGTGCACGGCAGGATGAGTAGCAGCACCCCTGGCCTCTACCCACGATGCCAGGAGCATCTTCCCGGTCGTGACGACCAAAAATACCCCTAGACACTGCCAGCTGTCCCCTGCAGGGCCAAGTCGCCCTGCTCGAGAAGCACTTCTGTGGGGCAGACACGCAGGCCGCTGGAAAAGGGGTGGTGCAGAATGAGCTCCTCAAGAATGGGTGAGTTTAGAAACCTTCCAAGAGAAGCGTTCCACCGGCAGCTGCCTGCACAGCCTCGAAGCTCAGGGACGGAGCCTGAACTGGAGGCCCAGATGGAAGAATCCTGGGGCACAGGGCAGGGGAGCCCAGCAGGCGAACCCCCATAGCTCCACGGCTGTTGAGGGAGGCCACTCTGGCTCCAGCACTTCACTCGGGTGTGGTTCTGGGCGGGACTTCATGCCCCGAATGCACCTCTGTCCAGGCAGGAAACCGGCGCAGAGGCTGAGCTGGCCGGGCCCCTCTCCCCGGGCAGCTGGACTGCTCGGCTGCTGGAGAATGCAACCACAGGGACCTGGGTCAGCTCTGAAAAAGGTTCCTGTCTGGGACACCTCTCCCACCTGGGCCTATTTTTGGAAATTCTTTTTAATGAACAACATGCAAAACTATGGATTCAGCAGCATCTATTCCCCCGGGCTCCCTCCGCAGCCATTTCCAATGGAGCCACCGATTGAGAGCCGCTCCGTTCTCCCACGAGGGCCGGCCGTTGGAAACACTCCCGTATGGTGCTCACAGTGACCCCGGCTGTTCCTGGGGACGAATTACAATGATAATAGAGTTTGCAGGATGCATCCACCCCGACCCACTTGATCATGGCAACAGCGCAGCAAGGTGGGACTATTATCGCATCGTACAGATGAGGAACGGAGGCGAGACAGCTCAGCCCGTCCGAGACCGTGCATGGGGGCACTCACAGAAGAGAGGAAACTGAGCCAGACACACAGACACAGACCCAGGACGGCTCTGCGTATGCAGGCGGCAAGGACCCCTCGGCACCCCTCAGGGGGCCATTCCTGGGGGGAAGCAGAGCCAGCCTTCCTTTACCTTTGTCCGATTTGCTCCAGAATCTCAGAGGAAAATAGGATTGGTTGAGCCTGGATCACGTGCCCATGCCTTGTCCCGTGGAGTAAAGGGCCGTTTGACAGCGCCTCCCGGAATACACACCAAGGGGACGAGGTGGTGCTCCAGAAGGCTGCGAGTACAGTGAGGGAAGGAGGAACAGATCCAGGGAGCAAAAGAGGCATCCATGCCATTCTTCCAAAGCTGTGTGCGAATCAGGTTTCTGGTGAATGGAGTTCTGCATCTTCCTTTCCCCTGACTCTCAATCTCTCTCTTTTTTAAGATTTTATATATTTATTTTTAGAGAGGGAAGGGAGGGAGAAAGAGAGAGAGAGAAACATCAATGTGTGGTTGCTGGGGGCCGTGGCCTGCAACCCAGGCATGTGCCCTGACTGGGAATCGAACCTGGGACACTTTGGTTCGCAGCCCACGCTCAATCCACTGAGCTACGCCAGCCAGGGCTTCTCAACCTCTTTGTAGCAAGCACCGGTTTCATTTCGCCTCCGTGAGTAATGCCACCTAAGACTGTGGCTGCCCATGGCCGTGCGTAGGTGACTTTGGGCCAGTCCCCGTCCTCCTCTGGCATCCAGTTTCCTGGTCTGACCCCGAGGGCACGCCCTGCATCTGCAAATCCGAGGGGGTGGGGAGACCGGGAGGGCCAAGGCGGGGATCCAAGTTCGAAAGGCGGATAACAAATTGCCTTTGGTAACCTCGGTGGCGGCCCTCACACTGGGTGTCTCTCCCATCTGAAATGACAACGAGCCCAGGATCTGAGCCCCCCGGGGCACCATGGAAACTGGCCGGCGGGGCTGAAGAACACCGCCCCCTGCTGGATTTCTGTTCTAGGCAAAATCTGCAAAGGCTCAGACTCCTTCCGACCCTTCTGCGGTTTGGTCCCCACGCTTCCTCCGCTCCGCACAAGCCCTCTGCCCCGCCCTTCATCCCTGCCCTTGACACATTCGTCCACCGTTCCAGCCCCAGCTCCTGCTCTTCCCTGACCACCCGCCCCACCTGGAATGAAGTGTCCTTCCTCTGGGCCCCCCCACCCCGGGGTCTCGTGCCTCATCACAGCCTTCGCCTGGCCGGGGGAGGTCTCCGGGCTTCTTTCCGGACTGTGAGCATTTCCCAGGCAGGGCATGGGTTTCCCTGTGTCCGTATTCTCCATGCCCGGCGTGATGCCCAGCTCGAGGTGGGTGCCGAGGGGCGGCTTACAGGGATAATGGTGAGTGACTGACTGGGCGGGTGGATGGAAGGATGGATGGAGGATAATGGGTGGATGGGACATTTTCCAGCGGTCATGTGGATAGCTGATGTCAGCCCTGGCTCTAGACCACAGCCTTCCTGTGCTTGAAACAAGGTGTTCCCAAATGAATTCTTTCTTCTCCCGCCTCCCCCCGGATCCTTAGGCCCGGTGGCGCTGCCTTGGCTCATTTTGATTGAATCCCGGCTCCCCTGGACCCTACACCCCCCTCAGCCAGCTGATCGACCAATTGGAGCACTCGGCCACCCTGCAGCGTGCCGGGCAGGGTGCTGAGAGCAGGCCAGCGATGGCCAGCCCGCATGGGCATCCCCAAGGCTTCTGCTTCCCCCAGCAGAAGCACAGCCGTCCTCTGACCGGCATGGAGGGCAAGGGCCATGGAGAGGGTTGGGAAGACGTTCTGTTGGAAAGCAGTGAGTCCTGGCCAGGACACTGGGGGTGCCCCAGAGCAGCATGGGGGGAGGGCCTGTGGGGCGGCCGCTGGAAGGGAGGGGCAGTTCCTGGGAAGGGCAACTGGGGGTGGAAGCCGTGAGGATGGTATGCACTGCCACTCTGACAACCGAGCCCCAGGGGTTCTCAAAGCGCCAGCAGGAGCCCGGAGAGACGTCACTTGGAAACATTTCTGACGTAGCAGAGTGGGTTGGGAGCAGGACAGAGAAAGACCACAAATACCCCACCACGCAGTGGAGAAAGGGGTCGGCTAGAAGGTGCTCTTGGAGAGGGAGGGGGCAGGGGAGGGGGAGGGGGCGTCTTCCCTATATCCAATGAGAAGTTTCTTCTCCCCTCTCTCTGCCCAGGTGGATGTCAAGCCTGGCCAGCTGTCCGTCTGTCTGTGTTTACCTGTGTTTTGGGAAGGAGAAGAGGAGGCAGGGACTCAGAGATGTAAAAGACCATGGAGAGCACACTCGTGTGGCTCACTTTACGCCTTTGCCATGTTCCTGACATTTTTAGGACAATGGAATTGCTTCCAGGTCAACCGCGGCTCTGCCACCAAACCCGTGTCATTTCTCCAGACCTCGGCTTCCTCTCCCGTGAAACAAGAGGCCCAGAGACAGCGTCTAAGGGCCTCGGAACCCTAACGTGCCACGTGTCTCCGACACCAGTGGGGGAGGAAGGCCCCCCTGGGGGCTGGATGTGCGCGAGTCAAATCAAAATATTAATCATCCCACCCTGTCACGGGCCTCATACACCGTTTCTTTTAATAAAATATGCAAATATTTTGCAGTAAATTGATTTCCCAGTTTCATTCTCTTATCTCCATATTTATTATTCATGATTCTTCCACTCCCTCCTTGAAACATGAGGGGTGCGTGTGGGGTAGGGGGCACGTCTAGAGTGTGGCGTTCGCTGCTCTCTCACCGTTATTATTAACACAATGGGACACCCCCAGGAATAAACGACACAGTCAACATTGCTTCTAGCCTCAAACCAAGCTGAGAGCAAAGTGCAAGAGGGTCTGCAGTGATCGGAATCCAGGCACCCAGCTTGCTGGCAAACTTGAACGGAAGCGGGATTTTGTCAAGGGAAATGGGCATTGTGTGAGCCACGGTTGCTCGGATGCTGTTGTGGTGTTAAAATACATTGTATCACAGTCAAAAATGTTGAGAAAGAGGAAAATGTAGGAAACTGTTCCTTGAAGACAGAGCTTTAAAAAAAATAAGAATATTTGAAGGATATACACTGTGTTTCAGACATAAGCCTGGACCCAAAAGGTCCGGTCCCAGAAGAATGTCCCCGCTGAAAGCAGTGACGTCTGAACAGGAAGTTCTGCCGTGAGCCTCGCCACCTGAAGAGCGTGACCCTCAGTGACGCTTCAGGAAGCCAATTGCTGCCACCTGTCTGCTTTGGGCTCAGACACCCAGTGCCTGGGGCTTTTCCCTCCCCTCCCCCGCCCACTGGTCTCTCGCCCACACCCTCTGTCTCACTCCAGGTCACCCCTCCCCCACCACGCCCTGAAATCAGCCCCTACCGCTCTGAGGGTGGGCAGCGCACCCATCCCTTGCCTTTCTGACTTCCCCACCGTGGTGACTCCCAGGGGTTCCGGGACTGATGGCGGGGGGTGAGGAGTGGAGGGGGGACATGACCACGAGGTGGCAATAGCACACAGCACTTTATTTGGGTGTCGCTTTGACAGGTGTGCATGCAAGAGAAGTCCCTCAGAGCGTGACCTTGTACAGAGCCAACGCAGAAGGGAGGGGAGGGGAGGGGCGCTACCCAGGGGGAGGAAGGCAAAGGAGCTCCTGGTGGGGGGGAGGGGGTGGGACAAGGGTCGGAGGCGCCTAGAGGACGTGGCTCAGCAGCCCGAGGGAGTCGCCCGGCCGGAGCTTCAAAGGGCAGCTCTCACTTGGGGTCTGGGCGGCTGCAGGGTCTCTCTTATCTGCTGCTAGCAGATGTGGCACAGGCTCTCAGAGCGCGAATCCAGCCAGGCTACAAGTCTGCGTGTTGAGGCTGTGTTGTTTAAAAAGCCACCGGACACGTGAAAGTTCGGGTTCAGTGCAGGAGGGCTTCTGAGCTGGCAGGCGCTGGCCACAGCCTCCCTCCCCTCCGGCAGTCGGAGCTGGCTGCGGGCTGGGGCTCGGTTCTCCCGAGCGTGCAGCCCCCTCCTCCTCCACAAGGCCAGCCTGGGCTCCTCTGCGTGTTAACAGAAGTATCCCGAGAAAGGACAAGCTCAGATGTGCAAACGCTTATGGCCTCTGCTGGCACCCAATGGGCCCAAACAAGTTCTACAGCCCAGACCAGAGGCCCTGTGGGAGGGGACTACAGGAAGGCAGGGACCCCTGGGGGTGCGACCCCGTTGGGACCGTCAGTGTAACAGTCTATCACAACCCCTATGCTGCAGCACCCAGGAAGACTTTCGTAGGGTGTCCACTCCCTGTCTATTGGGAGAAACCGGCTTCAGCCCTGACTCCAATCAGGGTTCGCCCCAAAGCAGACCCTGACACAGGGACCTTGTGCAGGCAGTTTCCGTGAGACGCAAATTGGGGAAGGACAAATGAGGGGAACCAGACAGGAAGAAAGGAAGCCCAGTGCGGGGAGGGGGGTCACCCCTGTGGGAGGCCGGGCCCCTCCGGGGAACCGTGCGGACAGCCTCAGACCAGGGGAAGCTGGAGCTTGTGCCCGCCGCTGGTGGGGCAGGTGGGGCGGTTTCTGAGATGATGGGAAAACCAGGAGGCAGAGAAAAACAGAGGCTCAGCGTAGGGAGCGATCGGCGGGCTGCAAGCGGCGTGGCCCCGCTGCAGGTGAGCTGGCCAGCAGGCGGTGGGGCCACGGGCCACGGTGTCCACGGCATCTCACACAGGAACACGGGGCAATGCCTCCTCTCCCCGAAATGGAGGCACAACGCAGCTAACACCCACGGGCAGAACCTACAGCCCAGAAGCGGGGGAGGGAGGACCAAGCTGCAGGAAACCCACATCTTGTCACCCGTGACCGTCACGGGCCATTCTCCTGGGCAGACAGACGGGAGAGGACACACCCAAGGACCAGCGAGAGGCTGGAAGCCGACTCTGAGCAGCCCTACGTGCACAGGCACAGCCTTTGCAAATGGAAATAGGGGTCTAACTCCCAAGAGTGGTCTCCTTCCTCACGTGTTTACTGTGGAACAAAATCTGCTTGGGATCCAGAAAGGTCTCGCCTATGGCCCGGCAAGAACGGGACAGGAAGTTCCCAGTGGAGTTCTGTGTCGCCGCTGTGGCTGACTGAGAACCGTCACCGCGAGTGAACTGTATGGTTAACCGTGTGCGCCCTATGGCATTGACCCTGAAGAGCACTTTTTCCACATTTAACGTTCCCCAAATCAGGAGGCATATGACAATTACGACTGGCAGAACCTGTTTCTTGCTTGCTGGTACATAAAATAATGATGAGCCTTACATCTGATGATGCCTTAGATATGATGAACTGCGGGAATTCTCATTTCAGAGGGTGAGTTCAACCAGGCTGAAACAATTCCTGCATCAACTGGAGTCCCAACCGAAAGGGCTCCTTCGAACCACAGTCACAAAGAGGTGCCAAAGCCCTCCCCTACTCCCAGTCAAGATTCTGGGGCCCCAGGGAGACCCCCAGAGCTGGTCTGAAGCCCTCCCTACGAACATCATTTGAAAGCACCTACTTCTGCTTGGGTTACACAGGCTCTATTTTATTATTCAAGACTTTCACTTGTGAAGAACTCTTACATCTATCAGAAAGAGCAAATGCTGAGACGGCTCAAAAGGATGCAGGAATAATAACAGAACCCTGAGTGGGGAACTAGATTAAGATTTGGTTCAGCGTGGCACAACGGAAGGCTCAGAATGATCCAGGTGAAACAAATTAGAGGTTTATTCACCTCTCCTGTGGAAAAATGACTAGAGGGAGGCAATTCTGGGCTCATACGATAGTTCCATGTCACCAGGGATCCTGACTCCTTATATATTTCTCATGCAACCCCCAAGCACCTTGTTTTTATATCAGGGTCATCTCATGGTCCAAGACGGCTGCCAGAGCTCCAGTGATCTCATCTACATTGCAGGCTAGAGGGGGAAAGCAAGGGTGAACTGCAAATAGGTCTGCCTCTTTACCTCTATTTAAGAACACCCCACAGAAGCTCTGCTTAGCAAGTTCTGCATGCATCTCATTGGCTAGAACTTAGTCATGTGACTACCTCTAGCTGCAAGAGAAGCAGGGCAGTGTATCTGTTAGCTGAGACCAAGTTGCCTCCGGGATGTAGTGTCTCATTTGTAAGGAATAAAGGGGAAGGGGATGTGGGGTAGGCAGGAAGATATCCATAGGCTAAATGGGGAAGTGGGGTGAGGACATACTCAGTCCAGGGCCCTTCATCATGACACTCATGACAGCTGTGTCCAGGAAAACTGGATGAGGAGACCTGGGGGCTGGGATTTCAGCCCTGTTTCTGACACAAACTTAGCCCATAAGTACCTGGCGTGGATCCGATCAGCCTCCCAAAGGGTGCAAAGGGAGAGAGAAATGGGTGTCCCATTTCCACAACGGAAGAAGGCCCCACGTGGGAAAGGACAAAGCTGTTGAACACACTCTCAGCTTTCATTTCCGGAAAAGGACGCGGGCTTGCGCCTGCGTCACCAGGCCCCTCGCTCCCGTGAGCACACTCGGGGCAGCAGTGGGGTGGGGGGCGGAGAGTGGGCCTGGTTATTAATGCGCTATCCAGGCGGGAGGTCCACAGTGGGCCTTTTTCATGGTCACTGGTGGCCTGCGTGTCCCGCCAGCTCCACGGGATCCCAGGCCACAGCGAAATGTTCTTAAAAGAGGAAAATTACCCAGAAAGCGTCTCCCAAAGAAAAGTCAGCTCTAAAAAAGTTTGTGCGTGGAGCAAAGCATTATCTTTAAGTCCTCCAGCTAGGCTAAAAGCCTATCCCGTTCCTCCCTGGGATTTCTAGTGAATTAATAATGCCACTGATGAATATTCAAAGTAGGCAGCTATTGTGCCTCCAAGCACATAATTAATTATTCATTACACATTTTTATTCACTGAATTAAAAAACACAGGGCGCTCTGGGAAATGAAGTGTACTTCACTGCGGGGGCGTGAAATTCCACACTGCCCCTTTAAGGACTATTATTCTCTATTTGTGGTTACCAAGCAACATAAATGCTGGGCAATTAGATCATGGGTCGTCCCTGAAGACTGATGGGATAATAAGCAGTAGTTAAGTATTAAGTTGACCCCGCGAAGGTCCCATATGAATAAACCTGGGTAGGACCACAGCTGGTGTCTTTTCAATGAAACTTTTCCATTAATACCGTACAAAAGGTGATTCCGTTCCAGGAGCACACGCCGGCAACACTCGCTCGCCGGCACGCCCCACGCGGGCTCCCTCGGCCCGTCCCCGTGACACGCCGCACCCGCGAGGTAGGACGAGGAGCGTGCTGTCCACTCCCGAACCGGCAGGGGCTCGGATCTGGGACACAGCTGGGCTGAGATGGCAGGCTCCAGCCTCGGCCCCTCAGAGAAAGGAAATGCACCGTTTGGGGACTTCCAGGCCGGCTGCAGGCGGGAGAAAAAAAGCGGAGTTGCTCTGCTGGGTGGGCCGACGTTGGCGCGCGGGCGGCCAGCCCGGCACGGGCGCCAGCAGAGGAGCGCACAGGCTGCTGCCTTGTTCAAGGCTGCTCAGCCCTGCCTGGTTTTCAGCCCAGATGGCCTTCCCTGACCTTGAGCCCAGGGCAGAGACCTGAGAAGTCCAGGGCGGGAGCTTGGGGTGATGCAGCTGCCTCTCTCCTAGACGCCGCCCCCTGGAGTCCTGGGCACCCCTGAATATAGGATGCAGGTCAGCCTGTGTCTGCAGAGGCTGGCGCTGGTAGGCTACCCACAAATGATTACTGACTCACTACCAAGGGTTTAGGACAATTATTAGCCATGCTATTAGCCACCGGAGTGTGGCTGCGCACGGCCTGAGGACAAGACAGAGGCCCACAGGTTACCTCACTGTCAGCTGAGGGGTGTGGAGGGCAAGTATGAGGTGTAAGCGGGGAGAACCAGCAGGATAGAAACCAGGACATTTTTATCGGGGTGAATCTCCAAGCAACCCTGTGGGGTGTGTCCATATCCCACTTGCAGACGGGAAGACTGGGGCTTAGAGAGCTCGAACAACCTGCCCACCATCACAGAGCCAGAGAGGAGCCGGGGTTTCAACCCAGACAGGCTGGCCCCCGAGCCCGGGCCCTCACCCAGGGCTCACATGCAAACTAGGTAACAAGCACGTAGGGTGTCTGACCAGACACCGGCCTCGGGGGTAGACCAGGGTCCAGGGGCTCGCTGCTGGCCAGCATCAACCTCTCGGCTGCTGAGTTGTTGGGTGGTCCGTCAGGGGAGTGAGGCCCCCGAGAGATCAGGCAGCAGCTCTTCGCCCGGGGAAGGCGCCCATTTCAGTGTCTGACGATGGGCACAACCGTGCAGCACCTGCCCACCAAACGCCAGCCTGCTCGGAGCTGTGGCATTTCCCGGCCTCGGAGGTCCCCAGGAGTCAGACAGGCATACGGAATGGACCCAAAGCGGAGCCCTGGGCAGGGACCAGACCCTGCACTGAGGAAGTGACAGGGCCCAGGGACCGGCAGCAGCCAGCTCTGGGAGATCTGGGCTCCGGGCCTTCCTGCTCCAGCAGAGAAGTGAGCTCACCGCTGGGACGAGGCAAGGCTGGCGATGGGGAGCCCGGACCGGGCAGGCCCACTCACACCGCACCCGTGAGCACACCCCCTCTCCCCACGGGGAAAATAAAGGCTTTGGGCTGGAAAGTCTCCTAGGAGCATTGCCAACAGTAACATTTTATGATTCCATGCTTCTAACAAACCAAATGCTCTTGAAGAAAAAGGAAAAATAAAAACATTGCACTTTTCGCCACTGAGGTTTTGTGTGTGGTTTGTTTGTTGGTTTGGTTTTTTGTTTTTTTTTTTTTTAAGTTCAAAATGTCCTGTGATCCCCCTGGTGACGGGAGATGATGCTTTAGTGTAGTTGTAGATCATTAATTTTGTAGACAAAAATGTGAAAACACAGCTTATCTCTGCCTGCAGACGCTTGCTATGCCAGAGCACGAAACAGTTCCCGGTTGGAGATAAAGAACTGCTGTCTAGAGTTTTGTGACAGGGAGCAGGGGAGACAGTCCCCTCAGAGCTAAGTGGGCTCCCTGTTGGACTCGAGAGATATGGCCGTGGTGGTTTCCAGGTAAGGACGGAAGTTCGCTGGGCAGGGGCAGGAAGCCGCAGCTGGAGAAGCTAAGGGGAGGGCCAGCAGAACACCCCACTCTGCGAGGCCTTCGCCCCAGCCCACCCTCCTACCCTGATGGTGCAGACAGACTCTTGGGGCTACTGCTGGGGCGCCTTCACTAGGACTTCCTCCCGCTGTGCTCTCCTTGAGACAGGACCTTAATCTTAGTTGTTTTTGTTCTCTGAGCTCCTGCCTAAGACGGCATGGACACTTGATAAAGGTTTCATAAATAAAAGAATGGGTAGGTGGGTGGGTAGATGGATGATGGATGGATGGATGGATGGACAGATGGATGGATAGATGGATGGATAGATGAGTAATCCGGGGATTCTCACTGGCTCCTCTCTCCATTCTCAAGGGTGCAGAATGTTCAAATTAAGGAACTTACTAGAAGGTTTGATCTTGCAAATGTCCTTCAGGGGTTCCCAGGACGGCGTCTCTACCTTTGAGTCCTAGAAGTAGCGCTGGCAAGCTGTTTCGGTATAGCAGAGCAAGGAGCAATGATAAAATTGGACAAGACGACCATTCCGGAGATCTATAAATCACCCAAAGCTACACACCAAACTAAGCGGTGGCTATTCACGCAGAACCACTGAACTTCAGGTGAGAACAGAGAAAGTGTCCAGCATTCTCGCCTGAGGCTTCTCCTATCCCTCCCCCAAGGCAGGGCGGGCCAGCCCTAAAAGCCAGTAGCTTTGATGACCGAGGGGGATGACTGAGTTGGACCCCACACCCCATGGCCTTGTCACTAACAACAGCGACTTCGGTGGCAAGTGGACAGGGAGGACGAATGATTGAGCTACCCTGAGGTTACAGTCTCACCGGGGCACGCATGGACCAGCAGACTGGCCAGAAGTTCAACAGGGGACGCGAGAACTGAGGCCATACTAGAAACCTCGGTAAGCTCTGGACACATCCATGCGGCAGAGACGTGGGGGGTCCCAAGCTGCAGAGACAGCCCAGCTGACCGTGAGCCTGGACGCAGGTGCTGAGAAGGGAGCGAAGAAGTGGGGGCAGACTCAGAAGCTGCCTGAACTTGGAGTGCACCCCTTCACCTGCTGGAGGTGTTTGAGCGCAGCTTCTGACGAATCGTTGGCCAGCTGGCGGGCCAGACGGACACAGGGAAGCTCTCCGTAGCCGGGCATTAAAGAGAGGAAGAGAGAGAGGTTGAACCTTGAGGATGTTAAAGGAGGTGAGATCCGGCGGTCACGAAAAGACGAACCCTGCAGCTTTCACGTGTATCACGTGTACAGGTTTCTAAGCAGCCGAATTCCCGGACATGGGAAGTAGAGTCATGGTCTCCAGGACCCGAAGGGAGGCAACACGGGAAGTCAGTGCTCGATGCGAATGGAGTCTCAGTCTTGAGTGGGGAGGGAGTTCTAAAGGTCCGAGGCACGGCAACGCGAATAGGCTCAACACCACTGAACCGCACGCTCAAAAATGGTCACGATGGTAAATGTCATAGTATTTTTATTAATATATCTTATTGATTATGCTATTACAGTTGTCCCATTTCCCCCCTTCTCTCCCCTCCACCCTGTACCCCCCTCCCACCCACATTTCCCCCTTTAGTTCATGTCCATGTGTCATACTTATGAGTTCTTTAGTTTCTACATTTCCCGTACTATTCTTGCCCTCCCCCTATCTATTTTCAACCTACATTCTATGCTACTTATTCTCTATACCTTTTCCCCCTCTCTCCTCCTCCCACCCCCCTGCTGCTAACCCTCCATGTGCCCTCCATTTCTGTGGTTCTGTTCCTGTTCTAATTGTTTACTTAGTTTCTTTTGGTTTTGCTTTAGGTGTGGTTGTTAATATTTGTGAGTTTGCTGTCCTTTTACTATACATGTCTTTTCTTTATCTTCTTTTCTTAGATAAGTCCCTTTAGCATTTCATAAAATAAGGGCTTGGTGATGATGAACTCCTTTAACTTGACCTTATCTGAGAAGCACTTTATCTGCCCTTCCATTCTAAATGAGAGCTTTGCTGGATAGAGCAATCTGGGATGTAGGTCCTTGTCTTTCATGACTTGGAATATTTCTTTCCAGCCCCTTCTTGCCTGTAAGGTCTCTTTGGAGAAATCAGCTGACAGTCTGATGGGAACTCCTTTGTAGGTGACTGTCCCCTTACCTCTTGCTGCTTCTAGGATTCTCTCCTTCGTTTTACCTTGGCTAATGTAATTATGATGTGCCTTGGTGTGTTTCTTCTTGGGTCCAACTTCTTTGGGGCTCTCTGAGCTTCTTGGATTTCTTCGAAGACTGTTCCCTTTGCCAGATTGGGGAAGTTCTCCTTTATTATTTGTTCAAATACATGCTCAATCTGTTGCTTTTCCCCTTCCGATTCTGGTACCCCTATAATTCGGATATTGGAACGTTTAAAGGTGTCTTGGATGCTCTTAATCTTTTCCTCAATTTTTTGAATTCTTATTTCATCATGCTTTCCTGCTTGGTTGATTCTATCTTCCTTCTGGTCCACTGTATTGTTTTGAGACTCATATTCCTTCCTTTCACTATTGGCTCTCCTCCGCGTGTCTTCCTGCATCTGTTTTATGGTAATCTGCATTCTTTCATCTAAATTTCGTCCAAATCCACCAGTTCTGTGAGCTTTCTGATCACCAGTGTTTTGAACTGCGCATCTGATAGATTGGCTAGTTCTTGGTCGCTCAAAAGGATGAGTCCTGGGGGACTGATCTGCTCTGTTGAAAACATGGTTTTTTTTTTTTCCCCCTGTCTCTCCTTTTTTTTTTTTTTTCCCGGTCTGGTTGCTCTCGTTACGGTGGGGGGCGGAGCCTTAGGTGCTCACCTGGGCTGGGCACCACGGTCGCTAGATTGTGACGTTATATGTGGGGGCAGGGCGGGAGCGGGGCGGGAGAAAACAATGGCGGGTAGTTCCGTTCCCCTGGACTCAGACCCTTGTCTGGGCTTCCGGGCCGCGAGTTCTGCCCTGGTCCACAATCGCTGCCCCTCTGGGTCTGCCAGCCGCAGCTTGCGTACTCAGGGATCACCGCTGCCTTCTTGCGCGCCCGATGGCTTTTGCGCCGATTTCGCGCCAAACCTTCCCCCGACCTCCGCGCGCCGCCGACCCGAGCCAGCCCCGCGCCCGCCGGCTCGTCTTCTCCTACCGGTCCGGATGAACGCGTCTACTTCAACTTCTTGGCTGCCCGACTCCCATTCAGATAAATCCTCTGCCGGATCTGGGTGTTATTCTGATAGTAAATTATTGTTGTAAATTATTGGTTTTCTAATCTTGGTTGTGCGAGGAGGCATGGTGTGTCCACCTATTCCTCCATCTTGCCGGAAGTCGTAAATGTCATAGTATTTTTATCACCACTGAAAACAATTTTTAAAAATAAAAGTATACACAATCCCATAATAATTGCTGTAGACTTCAATACCCCACTCTCAGCAGTTGATAAAACAACTAGACAAATCAGCAAGAATAAAGAGGAAGCACTGTCGAAAACCTTGACCTAGTGAACATCCGTAGAACACTTACCCAGTGGCAGAACATGCATTCTTTTCACGCATATAAGGAACATCCTGGAGGGAAGTGGGGAGGGTTGGGTGGGTGGGCTGGACTGGGAGTAAAAGGGAGAAAACTGTACTTGAACAATGATTAAAAAAATTTTTTTTAAAGAATGGAAAAAAAAAAAGAAAAGAAACATCCTGAAGGACAGATTACATTCTAGGCCATAAACCAAGTCTCAATAAATTTAAAAGGACTGAAATCAAAGTATGCTCTCTGATCACAGTGGAATTAAACTGAAATCAAAACAGAAAGAAATCTGGAAAACCCCCATCTATCTGGAAAGTAAACAGCACATGCCTAAAGAGTCCACAGGTCGAAGAAAAAGAAGTAACAAGAAAAATTCAAAATATTTTAACTGGGTGAAAATAAAATATATCAAAATTTGGGAAATGCTCCTGAAGCACTGTTTAGAGGGAACTGCATAGCTTTAAACATTTATATTAAAAAAGGATAAAGATTTCAAAATAATACATTAAACTTCCACCTTAAGAAACTAAAACACAAAGTGCAAACTAAACCCAAAGGAAACCGAGGGAAGTGAATTATAAATATGAGAACAGAGTCCAGTGAAACAGAAACAGAGAAAATGAATGAAACTACAAATTCATTCTTTCAAAAGATCAGCAAAGTTGACAAAACTTTAAGTACCCTGATCAAGAAAAGCAGGAGAGAGAAGACACAAGTCACCTAGATCAAGAATGCCAAAGAGAACATCCGGAAGTTTAAAAATTTATGAGAGGCACTCTGAAGAACTTTGTGCCAACAAATAAGACAACTTTGGTGAAACGGACAGATTTCTGGAAAGGCACAAGTTACCAAAACTGACCAAAGAAGGCAAAAAAAACTCAGTAGACCTCTAATGAGTAGAAAAAAACTAGTAATTTAAAATTTTTCCCACAAAGACAAACCCAGGCTTCCATGATGAATTCTATCAAATATTTTAAACAGACAGAAACATCAAAGTCTGTCTGAAATGTACTTTATTAGGCAGCAACACATTGATATCCAAGCCAGCAAGATGTCACAAAGAGAGAAAACTAGAGACCAGTATACCTCATGAACGTAAATGTAAAAATTTCAGCACAATATTAGCCAAGCAAATCCAGCAATACATAAAAAGGATATTCACCAGTAGGATTAGCCTCAGAAACGCAAGGTTGAAAATCAATTAATGTGATACACTATAGTAATAGAATGAAGGGGAAAAGCCATGTGATCATCTGAAAATACAGAAAAAAAAATTTTTTTTAATCTAATATGTATGATAAAAACTCTACTACAGAGAAAGGATAGAAGGGAAATTCCAGAGCTGAAAAAAGCATCTACAATTTGTACTTCTATCTTCTAACAATAAACAGTCTGAAAATGGAATTTAAGCAAATCCCACTTACAATGAAAGAATAGAACATTTAGGACTAAACTGAGCAAAAGCAAGGCAAGCTTTGTCCTGTGCCCTGAGGCTTGTGAAACACTGCTGAGGAGAAATAAAATTTAATTAAACAGAGAGCCCACGCCTACAGATTGAAGACTCAATATTGTTCAATTGACAATTACGCCCACACTGATCTATACATTCAACATAATCTCTATCAAAATCCCAGTAGGTTTTTCCTGCCAGAAATTGATTAGCTGACCCTAAAATTCATGTGGACCTAGAACAGTAACAACAATTTTTAAAAGAACAAGAAACGTGGCCCTGGCTGGCAACAGCTCAGTGGATTGAGCGCGGGCTGTGAACAAAGTATCGCAGGTTCGATTCCCAGTCAGGGGCACATGCCGGGTTGCAGGCCATGGCCCCCAGCAACCGCACATTGATGTTTCTCTCTCTCTCTCTCTCTTCTCCCTCCCTTCCCTCTCTAAAAATAAATAATAAAATCTTTAAAAAAAAAAACAAGAAACTTAGAGTACCTGACTTCAAAACTTACTACTGCTGCACAAGCGTGCTCTAAGATCATGCAGCACTAACAAAAAGGTAGGACCGCTGGACAGAACAGAGGTCGGAGTAATTGCACTATCACATGTACGGTCGGTTGGTTTTTGACGAAGGTGTTAAGGCAGTTCAATGGGCAAAAAATAGTTTTGTCAACAAATGGAACCAAAGCAGTTGGGGTATCCATATGCAAAAAAAAAAAAAGAATTTAGACCTACCTCACACCATACACAAAAGCTAGTTTAAATAGATCATAAACTTAAATTAATGAAAACTATAAAATTCCCACAGGGAAAATCAGCAAAATACGTTGAACTTTGGGTCAGCCAGAGTTCTTAAACACAACACCAAACACATCGTCCATATAATGGCACACCCATACATTGCGCGAGACCCGAATGAAAAGCCTTTGTGTGTCTAAAGACATCATTAAGAAAATGAAAGACGAGACCTATACTGGGAGAAAAATATTTTCGCATCATATATTTGATAAAGGATTTGTAACCGGAATACATAAAGAACTCTTACAACTCAATAATTAGAAGACAAAACCCCAATTTAAAAATAGAACGAAATTGACTAGACATCACCAAAAGAAGATGTACAAATGGCTAATAAGCACATGAAGAATGTCAACATCATTAGTCATTAGCAAAATGCAAATCAAAGCCACAATGATATACCATTATCCACCCACTAGAATGTCTATAATCAGAAGACAATAATGAGTTTGGCAAGGACATGGGCAAACGAGGCCCCTCACGCAACGGCTGTGAGAGCGTGGAACCGGGCCGCCATTTGGAAAACCGGTGTGGCCGTTTCTTGAAACGCTCACCAGAAACTTGCCGTACAGCCCAGCAACTCCATTCCTAGGTCTCTACACAAGAAAAAACGAAACTATCCATCCGGTTGTTTCATTTGTATACGAATGCTCAGAGCAACGTTATTCGCAAGAGCCAGAAACCCCAAAACAATCCGCGTGTCCATCGGCTGCTCGGCGAGTAAGCCCAGCGTGGTCTGTCCTCCCCACGGAATGATACTCAGCAGTGAGGAGGGAAGGAACTCCTCAAACACGCTAACCCCCTCGGGGGGAACCTCAGGAGCATCGTGCCGAGTGAAAGAAGCCAGATACGAAAGACCACGTACTGGATGATTTCACGTACATTAAATGTCCCAAAAAGGCAACATTAATAGGAACAGAAAGCCAACCAGCAGTTGTCGTGGGCTGGGGATGGGAGCGTGGTCTGCCCGGGAGGGCCCTGGGGGAAGTGCTGGGGGACGAAAATGGCTCCAAAACCTGGAGGATGTGATGACCACACAACTCTACCAATGTAGTGAAGATCACCGAGTTGTAGGCTTCACTAAGCGAATTTTATGATATTTCAAGCATACGTCAGTAAAAGCCGTAAAAAAAAAAATTCAGTGCTCCGAGAGGGGGCTGGATGGTGCATGCCGAGGTGCAGTTGCCCGGGGTCCACCCATGTGGACCTGGGGCACCGGAGCCTGCACCCTGGCCGCGGGTGGGCGCCTCTCCCTGCCCTGTGGGATCAGCCAGGCCCTTGCCTGCTTCTTCCCAATGAGCTGCAGGTGCCCGGGGCAAACATATGCACTGCAAACTTGCTCTCTTGGAAAGCAGGGAACTCGGTGTCCTTGCAGTTGCCCGTGGGCGCTTGCAGACAGCCTGCCTCGCTCGTGGAGGCATGTGGGGGGAGCTGGCCCTCGGGTCCAGTGCCCTGCCTGCACCGGGGGTGTCCATACCCACGCCCACCCCGCTGCTCTCTGCCTTCTTCTCCCAGGGTTCCCCCTTCCCTCCCTCCCTCCTTTCCTCTCCTCCCTCCACTTCCCCTTCTCTGCTCTGCCTCTCCTCCCTGCTTCCTCTGCTCTCTGCCATCGTCTCTCCTCCTCTTTGGTATTTCTCTTTTTGTTCTCTCTCTCTCTCTTTTTCTTCTTTCTCTCTCCTCTGTGGGCTGTTTGACTCGCATTCATCACATGCTGCCCCGCTCTACTCTCCAACCTGTGCAAAGAATGCCCCCCCTGCTGCCCTCCAGGCAAAGTCGGTGGAGAAGAATACATTTTTCACTTGTTTTTTCATTATTCTGCTCCTGCCCTCCAGACAGTGGGACTCAGGTCCCTCTGTGTGTGACCAGAGATAGGACACACCTTGATCTCCCAGATCTTGTTGCCGTTTCCCGAAACAGTCAACTGCATGCATGAAGTCAGACACCAGGCCCTGGGGCATCCGCAAGCCTGTGGGCAGGTCGAGTGGATTTTGTGTGTCGGGGGGCAGGGAACGTGGGACATGGGGACTCCCTTGGTCTCCATGCCCTCACTGGACAGTAGGAACTCGTCAGGAAGTCTTCGAGTTCCCAAGGATGCAGGACCTGAAAGTTGTGTTTCTAGCCAAGGACACCTGCTGCACACACATGTGTGTGCAAGCATGTGCACACACATGGAAGGGAGGTTCTGCGCAGACCCCGCCCACCTCCCTGACAATAGACCCACTGGGTCTCCGGAGCCATGGTGACGAGGAGGACCCGGGAAAACAGATCCCCCAATTTCCTTTCCTTAATCTGGTTCTAAAAGAAAAACGGAGTCAGGATCCGCTCACCTGGGTTTTCATCTTTACTCTGAAGATGTCGGGTCCCTCCCTGCTCCTCTATTTCCTGTCATCCAAAGCAGGATCAACGATCCCAGTGTCAGGGGGGGAGTGCCACAGGGACACCCAGAGCTGTCCAGAAGGCCAAGGGTTGTGCTTGTCACACGCCTGGCCCCACTTGGTCCTCCCAGCCTCAGGTGCTGTGGCATCTCTCGGGAGGAGTCGTCCTTGTGGCCCTGGCCCAAGAAACACATCTTCCATCTTGTTCTGCCGCAGAGCGCCCCCGTTCCCTCCCCAGCACCTCCCTCGGCTGAAGTTGTTTTGTTTACTTGTGTGTTGCTTGTCCATTGCTCCCCTCCACAACGGGAGCCCCGTTAAGATGGGACGGTGCTGCTGGCCTAGCACCGGCCCCGCGGCAGGTGTGGCCAGTAAATGTCCGTTGAACGAGTGAACGAATGAATGAGATTATCTCATCCAAGCTCCAGATATGGTCAAGGATGAAACTGAGGCCCCGGGGGAAAAGTGGCTTGGGGAGCCTGCAGAGCCAGGTGGGTCCCCAGCCCCCTCCCAGGGCCTTCGCCCCACCCCGGGTCTCCGAGTCCCTTCCCACCTTGGTCTCTCCCCTCAACCGGGGCCCTTCCACCGAAACGTCTTACCCACCCGCCTCGCCTGCTCTCCTCTCCAGCCAGGCCCATATTTCCTTTGGAGTAATAATTAAAATAACATATTCACCAGCTGGGTTTTTTTTTTTTCCTTAGATTTAATCTGCCCAGGCTCTGATTTGCATATTAAAAGCACTAATTAGCCCCTCCGAGTGCTTGAGCACGCAGAGCGCTGTAACTGGCCGCGTGCTCCCTGAAGGGCCGTCCGGCTCTGGGCTGGGACTCGATGGCTGGCGACTGCCGCCCAGCCCTGGGCAGGGCGGCGCTTTGTGTCCCCGAGTTTGGGGACCGGAGTGCCGCAAGGCTTCATCCTGTGGCTCTTCTTCTCTTTGAAGTGTCGTGTTTGATCCGTTAGCTTGCGTGTCGATGTTTATGTTAGCGCCTTTGGAGTGTGCCTTTGAACCCTGGAGCCACCCCTGAGCTCTGGGCCGGGGGACACGGGGCGGCCTTTGAGCAGTGACGCAAGTATGGCCCCCCCAAGTCCAAGCTGGGTGGGCTCTCTCTTCCTTCCCAGGTGTCTCCCGCCCCACCTCCAAGCAAGGATGAGAGGGGCAATTCCAGCGTGGCTGTCCCTTTAAATTGTTCTTTTGCTGGAACTATACAAAGGAATTGCTAATGGTTATTATTTTCTTAAAAATAAAATTGAGGGAATGTGTGCGGGGGGGGGGGGGGGGCGAGGGAGGAGTCCGTAGAAGCTGACAGTCCGTGAGGTGGGAGGCCAGCGTGCTCACTGCAGACTGTCGCCCCGAGGGGCCATTCGCGGGGTCCCCAAGATGGCTGGAGTGTTCTGCTCCCCTGAGCTGAGATGTGAGACGGGGGCCTGCCTGCCCCAGGCGCGGCTTTGCGAGGGAACCGAGGCCTAACCCCCGCAGGACCCAGCAAAGGCCAGCCGGGGACGCGGCTGGGGAGCCGCCCCAGAACTCCCCGCAGGCTGCTCCCCCAGACCGGGTTTTCACAGCAAACGGCCCCCTCTCCCGGAAGGCAGGCGGGAGCCTGCGGGGGTTGGGCCGCAGCAGAGAGAGCCAGATGGCGCCGCGTGAGCACCAGGGGGCAGGGCCAAAACCGTGATCGGGAAGAACGCGCTGGCAAGAGGGGTTCTTATTTCCTCCCCCGGCTGGCCGCGTGGGCTGCAGCTCCCACCCACGGCTGCAGCTCGGCGGAGCTTCAGGTGCCTGTGGGCGGCCGGGCGCAGCCTGACCTGAGCACGTGGCAGGCCGGCCCGGCGGGCCCAGAGCCAGCGGGACCTCCCCAGGGGGCCAACCCTCCTTGCTGCCTGGCTGGCTGGGCCCTCCCTGTCCTTGCCGGGCCTTGCCGGAGCCAGGAGCCACCCCCACACTTCATGCCCCCTCCTGCCCCGGCCCCTGCAGCCCCACCCCCAGCCCCGCCCCCCTCCCAGGACATCCGGAGCTGCTCCAGGAGCACCCCCCACCGAGTCCATCCCTACCTCGCCTCCAGATCCCCTCCTCCCGCAGGGCAGGCATCTCGCCTGCGCCAGACCTTGAGATGAAGATTGAGAAGGCGCCTGGGAGGGCCAGACGTGTCACCTTGACTCTGCAGCCAGATCAGTAGCCGGAGGAGGCAGCCTAACGAGAGGGCCTGGCTTGGCTTTGAAAGTGTCAGAAAAGCAGGCAGGAAGTTTCAAAGTCAATGTGCATCTTACAGTCGGCACAAAGGCTACAGAGGAGGGGAGGGGAGGGGAGGGGAGGGGAGGAGACGGCACCGGGATGCTCTGTGGGCACGGGACGGCACCTGAAGAACCTCTCTTGGCTCTGGTGGGGAGAATCACCCGAAATTCTAGGAAACGTGGAGCCAGCTGCAAAGCGTGGTGTCTGGCAGGCCCGGCAGGAACTGTGGGCAA
Organism: Phyllostomus discolor; assembly: GCF_004126475.2. Taxonomy (NCBI): domain Eukaryota; kingdom Metazoa; phylum Chordata; class Mammalia; order Chiroptera; family Phyllostomidae; genus Phyllostomus; species Phyllostomus discolor. Next base: position 212,647,777 of record NC_040903.2, on the reverse strand, counting down.
GGGGAAGAGCCAGCAAGCAATGGCAGCCTGAGAGTTGGGTGGCCAGGGAACGGGCAGAGTCCTGCAGGCCAGCCGGGCCCTGGGGACAGAGGTGGCCATGCGGGGCCATGGGGGCTGCCACAGCAGAAGTTCCCTGGAGCCCCAGGATGGACGTCTGCAGGGAGGAGGGCGAGGGTGAAGGGAAGGAGCCAGGGATGCACCCCAGGGCAGACGGACGGCTGCCTGGTTCTCTTGGGGCCTCTTGAGAGCACGGCTTCCAATAACGAGGTGCACTGGGGAGTGGGGGGGGTGGCGCCCCTGCAGGCAGGAGTGCAGGTCCATGGGTATTTCCGAGTGGAAGGCAGAGTTATGAAGGGGCGTCCCGGGGGGTTCGCAGGGCTCCCTCGGGGCTGGAGAGCCCCCAGGGGGGACAGGCGAGGGTCGAGGCAGAGAGGACTGGGAGCCTGATGCAGGCCTGCCTGGTGCCCTAGGGCACCCCGTTCCCAGGGAGGAAGGGTGACCACCCCTCCCCGCCCCCCCACTCAGGATCCGTGTGTCTGGAAAACAGGAGGGGGAGGAGAATACCCCCCCTGGGGAAAGGAACCGGGTGGGTGAGCACAATAGCGAGGAGGCCCCTGGCCCCGGCAGACACTTGGGTGTCACCACTTACAAAGCCCCAAGTCCCACCAAGGGTTCCGGAGGCTGCCCGCCAAAAATGGCGGGTTTTCCCTTCAAGGACAGAGTCTTTCTGAAGGGCCCCAGGAAACCCAAGTCAATCTGTCGCCGAGAAACTGGCTCAGCTGCATTGATGGGCTCTAGGGGACAGCCCCGAGGACTGGCTCCAAGGGCCTGACAGGCAGCTCGACCACATCTCCTTCTCCCCCAAAAAACACACGTCCCCTCCCAGGTACGCCAGCTGGGGAGCACCAACCTCTACGGCCAGCGATCTGAACGCGGGTCGCCGTGGGGCCCTGCGGGCCCTGCTGTGACTTGAGGGACACAGTCACCGGGGCCACCAGACAGGGTCAGCTCTTGCTGCTGCCATGGGCCCCCTTGACTCCCAGACCTGATTGTTAACTACTGCACTGCCAGCAGGGTGTCCCCAAGAGGACGCACGGCCCAGGAACTGTGCAGGGGCGTGGATGACGGAGGGTGGGAGGGACTTGCAGTTGAAGAAGATAGCTGGGAGGAAGCTGACTGACCCCACGTTTGACCCCCAGGGAGAAGGACAGGGACTGGGAGGGCCTCGTCGTCGGTTGGCATAGAAACAAGGAGACACGGACTCGGATGGGGGTGCGCGGTGAGCACACCTGGGCCACAACTGGGCGGGACACAAAGAAGACAGTGTGCGTGGGGGAGACACTTGGTACACGCGAGGGGCTGTAATCTCCCCAAGGCCAGCTCGAAAAGGAAGAGACTGATAGCCATGTCCCCCTCCCACACAGAGCAGAGCCCTCGCTGTCCTGCGTGCGGGAGGGCCGGTGTTCGGCTGCTCCGTGCTGGGGATAACGTCTTGCTTGGTCCCTACTGTTGGCACAGAGGTGACATATTTGCCTGTCACAGGTGATGTGACCACATGTGGCGGGGTTGCTCTCTGAGCCTGGTGTCCCCTGTGGCCTTGGATAGATGCCTGGCAGGCACAGCCCGGGGTGTTTTGGGAGCTTCCGGGGGTAGCCTGGACTCATTGATCGGGAAAGGTGCCAAAGGCTGAATCTCCCTCCCATCTGCCTGGACCCAGGAGGGTTTTAAGGAGCTACAGAAACTGACCTTCCAAGATGCCTCTCATTTCTCCCCCAAGAGGTGCACAGCTGCACGCCAGGGGGAGCTGGTACCCAGCTGACCTGGTGGCCGGCACGTAGGGGGCATTGATCGGGCCCTCCCTGCCTCCCCAGGGAGCCCCGTCACGCTCAGGGACTCCTGTGCAGAGAGGATTAGAGAACTCTCTGGAGAAGAAAGGCCTAGAAACAGGCAGACAGAGCCACACTCCCCCGACCCCCCAGGGCCAGCCCCCACCCCAGGCCTCTCCTCCCCTAGGTGGGTGGGAGGCACAACCCGACTCGAACAAGTGCTCTGTCTCTTCTCTCCCCTTCACAGCTCTCCCTGTTGGATGGGTGGTCCAGGGAGATGTGGCTGCATTCTTGCTGGAGGGGACCTTTGTCCCTAAAGGCAGGCTGGGACGGTCAGGGGGAAGTTGACTGGTGGCTTGGAGTAGGCCAAGCAAGTGTCTTGCTTAAGGTCACACGAGTTGATATGGCTCCCTTCGTCAAGAGGTAGAGTCCGGTGGTCCAAGCAAGTCCCAGGGCCAGCCACGGCACCACAGCACCAGCGGCAGGAGGGGCTGCAGAATCACGTGGCCCTGTATTCTCATCCACCACGTGCACACGCTCCACCACGCAGCAACCCCAGGTCTCAGGGTGCGCCCTGGACCCAGAGGGGACTCTCACACAAACAGACAGATACAGGAGTGCTCATCGCCTCACCGTTCATCATGGCAAAATCGAAAATGAAAACACCCGTCCCGGGAGGATACAGGGGGGAAACGGCCTGTTTGTGTGTTGGACACCTGGACAGCGATGTACGGGATGAACCGGACACCCATTTGCAGCGTGGATGGCTCCAAGGGCATGTCGACGGGACAAAGGTGACTTGCAGAATTAAACGTACAGCACGCTACGGTTTTAAGGAAGAGGGTTAAAGGCCCAAACAATGTCACGGGTTATGTGCATACATTTGCATGCGTGTCTCGCTCCCTGTTATGTGTGTCGAGTGGCTGCACCTGGATTACCCGAGATCTGGTGGCTGTGGAGTGGGGCTGGGGTCTCTGGGGAGAAGAAGGGGTGGACATGTGGGTCCAGTGTGGGCACTCGAGAGTCAACGCAGAGAATAATTTCAAAATAAAAATGTACAGTTGGCGAGAGGAGCCATGCGGGAGGCAGGCACAGGGGCAAGCTGGCCAACGGGAGCTCATAGATGGTGGGAGGAGCGTTACCTGCCGGCTCGAGGCGGGCCCTGCCTTCCCACGGGTGCTCCCGCACACACAGCGTATGGCAGCTCAGGCCTTCGCTTTATTTTGCAATCATTGCTTATTTCTGCTTATTCTTGCAAGGTGCCCCTTTGGCCAGGAACGTCAGGCCGTTGCCACTGTCTGGATGAACTTGGTCTGGGCCACACGTGAGACTTTGTGGGCCAAGCAGCTGCCGCTCTTACCCCAATGGGTGGCGGTGGCTAGACAGGGGGCCATTCGTTCCGTGACCCACTCGGGGAGTGTTTCCTGAGGACCTCTTCCGTGTCTGGAGCCACACACGGCACCCCAGGGGCCCCCGCAACGTGGCTCCTGCCGTCCCGGAGCTTACACCTGAAACAGTCCCACCTGGTGAGAAACTGTTCTGGAAGTTTCCGCTCTTCTCCTGAAACAATCCACTCTGCTGTGGTTTTACAGCTTCTCCTCTTCTCCTAGCTTCCCCTCCTGAGCAGAATTCACACACAGGCTCCGGGGCCCCAGTCACAGCAGATTCCAAGGACGTGTGGGGAGCGCAGGCCTCCCCAGCCCTGGGCAGAGCCTGCCTGTGGGGTCTCCTGCCAGCGCTCCCCGACCTCGGGGGCTCCGGGCCGTTCTTGCTAAGACCCACCGTAATGCCCGGACTCTGCCCTGATAAGGCCTGTCCCCATCACCTTTCCATGTCTGCATTAGCCCGGACGTGGGGGTTTGGGAGTGTGTCGCTGGCATTCTCTTCATGGACGATAACCCTATGAAGAACTGCCCGGGGAGGAAGTGCAGGGTGGACATGAATGTGGCCCTTGTTCTGGGCTAAAGCGGGAGGGAGCCTTGACCGGGTGAGCAGGATGGAGGCGCCAAGGAGGCCGAGCCAAAGTCGACCCATCCTGTGCCAGCTGCTCGCAGCTCCCCCAGGGCAGCCCACCTGTCCGCCCCTCTGTGCTGCGTCTGACACCTGCACCAGGCTCCCACCTTGGGAAGATAAGACCCAGGCCCAATGCCACCTCTGCAGAGCCTCCCGTGACCTTGCCCTTCACGCTCCCCAGCCCGGGGCTCACACCCCCCACCGCCTGCAGCTCTTAGCTCAGCGTGGCAGCAGGTGGGCCTTGGGCCCCTTCCACCCCCGACCCGGTCATTCACCGAGGCTCTTCCCCGTGCCACCCTGTGGGCGGGAGGGATGAGAGAGGGCGCAGGGAAACTCGGTTCATGAAGGAAGGGGGAGAAGGGAGCTGTGGGGAGGATGGGAAGGTGAGGTGACACTGGCCACGCAGTGCAAAGCCCCCAGGGAGGGAGGTGGCTTTGCCAAGCCCTCTGATGTCTCGGGAAATAAGTGGCAGGGCCAGTGCTGTGGTCCCACCGAGGAGGCCCCTCGGGCAGAGCAGGCGCTGTGACTGTCTGTAGGGCCCAGGGCATGCCGCAGCCCATGGGGAGAAGGACTTCCGTCTGAACCCTGGGGCTCCAGGGACCCTCTGGCTCTCCCTGGAATGATGCGGCTGCCTCCCTTCCTTCCTGTGCGTTTGCCGACTCAGGGGTCCTTCACAAACAGCAAGCAGCGCGTCTATACCCTTGGGTGGGTCCCTTCACACGGTTCAGCCCCGGGCTCTGGAGTCAGGCTGCCCGATATCAAATCCTGCCACTTCCTGGCTGTGTGACTGTGTGCAAGTCCCTCAACCTCTCTGAGCCTCGGGTTCTCATCTGGAAAGTACAGGGAACAATAGCACCCACCCCGCTGCATGTTCTGAGGAGTCGTGAGAGCTGACGTTGAGGGGCTCTGGCTTGTGTTACAGTACGTGGGCTGTCTCACTTCATCCCCACGTCGCCCCCAGCTGGAGGGGACTGAAGCTCGGAGACTTGTCCACCCCGCAGGGAGAGAGCCCAGGTTTGGACCCAGCTCTCTGTCCAGCCCTGGGGACGAAGGGCCCCTAGGAAAGGCCCCTGCTGTCCCTCCCCGCCTCCCCTCCCGACGCTCTCACGGCTCCAGACACACCGCTGATCCGCGGTTCCAAGTGGCAACACAGCGGTAACCAAGAGGTGCCCTGCGGCCCCCCCATCCACCACCATCTGCCTGCACCCCACCCAGCCTCCCGCCACAGAGCTCACACCCAGGCCTCCAGGGACCACCAAACCCACAGGCGGCTGTTCTGGTGGCTCCATCTCCTCTCTAGAACCCCCCCAAGCTCATGGGCTCTGGACTGACCCTCACGGTCACCTGCTCTTTGGCCACGCCCCCCGGATTCCCAGCCTGCTCCTCTTCCCCACCCTCTGCGTTGGCCTCCCAGCCCTCGGCCTCTTCTCCTCTCTCCTCTTGGCCTCTCCCCGGCCGGTGTGGCCTCACTCCTCCACGGCCCCTGCTGACGACCCACGTCACCTCCTGGAGGTCCAGACCCTGGAGCCAATGGGTTCCTCCACCTGGATGTCCCATGGACAGACAGCGCTGCTACCTCAGCATGCCCACGGCTGGACTGCCCTCTCTCCCAATGCCTGCTCCTCCCCCGCCTGGACGCCCACCAGCCACCACCCGGAGACGCAGAGTCACCCGGACTCCTTCCTTCTGGTGCCTCACGTTGAGAAAGTCTCCAAATCCTCTCACTCAGCTTGTCAACAGTCACCGCCTCTCCGCCTCCGCCACCAGAGCGGGAGCCGCCTCCTCCCTTACCTGGACCGCCAACGCTTTACCCTGAGGTCTGTTTGGTGCGGGTGCCCCTGCCCTCCGTCCCTGCCTGCACAGCGGCAGGTCACCCGGTCAGATCTCTCCCATCCACGGCCACTCATTGCAGCGACACCAGCTGAGAGCCACACCTGTAGTGTGCCGGGTATCTCGGGATCCATGGGACCCAGCACTGTTTGGGGCTCCCTCCAGAAGCTCCAAGACCTGCTGACAACCGCAGACGAAGAATGGACTGTCATGCAAGTCACAGAGTAGAGCAGCAACTGGTACAGGGTCGCTGGACAAGTCTTAGAGGACCACGCGTGGCTCTTTGGAAGGAATGGCCGCTGAGATGAGTGAGGTCCTCCTCCCACTGGCCAACATGGCCCTTTGTGAGCTGGGTCCTGCCCCCACCCAGCCCCTACCCCCTGACCCTGTGCAAGCGTGCGTGCACACACACACACACACACACACAAAGAGCACTCAGAGCACTCTCCACCCAGGCCCGGCCACCACGGGCAGCAGGCAGCGGCCCCTCTCCCTGCCAGTCGGCCCCCATGCGACATCCCGCATCCAGCACCGGGTCAATTTGTGAGCTCGCAAATTGGCACTTAGCTCGCGTGCCCAAGTCCGCAGGCCTAAGTTCCGGTGGCAGAAAGACATTGCTGAAAATAATTGTGCCTGGCAGCGCTGGGCCGGTTCCAGACGCCGTCGGGCGCTCCAGCGCGAGCCCGGCATCTTTGGTCGCTCTCTGCCACTGCCAGATGCCTGCGTCTCCTGCCCAGTTAATCTGGCGTGAGTTGGGCTGTGACGGCGTACATTCCCCACAACCTGCTTCTGAGCGAAGGGCCGCAGAGCCGCTTCCCGGCCCCTTCTTCGCCTCTTCCCTGCCTCTCCCCACCCATCGCTCTCTGCTCTCCGCTCTCCTGAGGGCCCTGCTGCTGCCAGCCCCCCCTTCCCCCTCCCCCCTCCCCCCCCCCCCCCCCCCGCAGGTAGACAGCCCCACGTAGGAGCTGGCAGCAGAGACCCCTGCGTTGCCAGCCACTGGCCACTGACTACACTCCTGCTGGCTCCGGCAGGCGCTGGCTGCCGTGCCCGCGCCGCCTCTCGCGGGAAGGGGTCCACGCACTGAGCCCTTTCCTGGAAGGGACTTTGGCCCATTTTACGCGGTCGGAACTCCAGAGGAGGCGTTCCTGAGGCCTGGCTTCTGCAGGCAGGGACCCTGTTTCCCCCCTCTTAGCGCTCCCCGAAGAACCAGAAAGGGGAAGACCGGGTGTTCTCGCCGGGCATACCCCCAGGCAGCCTCAGGAGGGCCCTGGTCTTCGGTGTTGCTAATAACGGGCAGCCACCGAGCAGCTCAGAGAGGGCGAGTGTCCTGGGTCAGGCCGCCCTGCTAGCTGGCCATCTCAGGCAGGCCTCCTGGCTCCAGGACACCGCCCCCCACTGCTCGCCCTGCCCTGTCACTCAACCTATTTGCCCTGGGGGCGGGAAGAGGGGCTGCGCAGGGCGGCCACCCCCGTCTAATCCACGGCACTCTTCAGGGGCCCGCTCACTTGTTCGATCGTCCCCCCTTCTCTGGGCTCCTCGCCCCCCAACCCTCACACCCCTCATCTCAGGGGTCCCCCTGCACCAGGCCATCCGAGCCCCCACCTCCCTCTTCTCCTCCGTTCCTGGCTACTCTTGGAGCGCTGACGGAGAACGCCTGACTCCAGACCGGGCGCCCGGGCCTGGCGGAGGGCTGGAAGCGTCCCAGAGCCTGCAGGGGCCTCATTCCTAGGAACTAAATGACCCGAGAAATCGTTAACGTCGCGTTCCTCTCGGGAACCCGGAAACTTGAGTGAACTCCCAGGCTGGCGAGCTGCTTTGCGTTTGCGCTTTTTGTGGAAACTGTGCTTTTGCTCCTTTCTTTCCCCTTTTCCCTGCGCCCGCCACCACCTCCCCGGTATCTGAAGGCAGAGCGAAGGGGCAGGCCTCGCCCCCAGCCTCCTCCTCCTCCACCTGAAGTTGTGAGTCGTCCTGCACCGCACTGAATCCTTCCGCCACCTCCTCCCCTGGCCGTGTCGCCCCACCCCGCCGCCTCCCCGCCCCCACCTCCACTCACTTCCAAGAGCAGCCGTCTCTTGGCACCCAGCTTGACCAAGAGAAATACCAAATGTTCGCCTCCCACCAGCACCGAAAGTTCTGTGTTGTGGATTTTTTTTTTTCTGGCCTGTGCATGGAGCTGAGGAAGAGCAGAGGAGCGGGAAGAGGAAGAAGGGGAGGGACTTGTGCCCCGAAAGACCCAGTGTCCCATTCGTGCAGGGTTTCAACGTGGGACCCAGTCTCTCCCTCCATGCGCCGGGGAGCTGGCGGCCGGCGGCCTAAGACCCAGGGGCTGGCCCGCGGCAGGCCGCGCTGGCACCAGGTCCCTCCACTCACAGAAAGCCCCTCCAACAAGGAGGCTCGGTCCCTTTGTTCCCTTCCCTCTCCCCCTCTCTCCTTCTCTCCCTCCAACGCCGCGTCCCACTGTGCGGGGCGCTGCAGCCGCCTCCCCGTCAGGCCGCTTCGCAGCGATACTGTGGCGCCGTGGAGAGGAGCTAATTGGATTTGTTGTCACCTCCTGAAGCTGCCAGGAGCTCACGTCTGCTCTGGTTACAGATGAAGACATCACGGTGACAGGCTCAGAGACAGCTCAGCTGGCATCCCAAGGCCACTAATAGAGTCATGTTGATTTAATGTCCGAGTGGAGAGGTGCACACAAGCTGTTCGAGTTTTCCCTTCCAAACAAAGCGGGGGGCCCGCCATCCGTCATCTGCGGATCAGTAAATAAGCCTCCGCGCGCCTCCAGGAGCGCCTAACCATCGCCACGAAAGGATGACAAACCGCTTTAAACGGGGAGACGGGCCTTCGAGACGGAGCGGCTCTCTGGTTGACGCTGCCCTCGGGGAGCCCGGCTAATGCCGCCGAACATAAATTTTACTTAACTATGTAATTACGAAGGGATCCTACCAGCCGTAAGCTCGCCCGCTCGCTCAAGGTGTGCCCCGTGTGATCGCCGGTGAGCGGGCGGGAGGCGGGGCGCCGGTGAAGATGGCGGGAAGCCATTCATGCGTTCCGTCGGCGTTTAGTGAGCACCTACTGTGTGCCAGGCACTGGGTGAACGAGATGCGGCGCCTGCCCTCAAGAAGCTTGCGGGTCAGGCGTTGGCAGACACGTGGACAGGCAGTCACGGGCCAGAGCAGCTGGTGCCGTGGAGCAGAGAAAACAGGGCCAAGGGGAGGCCTGAGCAGGGGCACCCCTCACTGCGAGGGGCTGGAACAGGTTCCCAGCGGGAGAGGCACCAAGCCCAGGGTCCGACTGCAGAGAACAGGGAGGCTCGCCAGACGCCTCTTCGGCCTGGGCAGCTGGGGTCTGTAACGACAGGGAATACCGGGGCGACGGCTCCCCTTTGTCTGCAGGCGGGTCCACTGGACCGGAGATGACCGTCACTTCCCTCCAGCCCACTGGGGACTCTGGCCCCGTTGGGCCTGCAGAGGCCTGAAGGTTCCAGACAAGCCTCCAGGCTTCCCCATCACCCAGGGCCACACTGGGCGATGGGGACGCGGGGCCTGAGTTCAGAGAACTCCAGAAGGGAGGCCCGTGGGAGGCTGGTCCTGCCCCTCTAGTCCATCGTCCCCTGGCCACAGGCTGGAGCCAGTCCTCTGCCACCCCTGCGGCTCCAGCACGTCAGTGGTGCCCCTTGTGGGGATCCTCTCAGGCCCGGCAGGTACCCATCCATGCAGCGCCCATGGACCATGCTCAGTGACGGGCCCACGCAGGGGGACGCTGAAAGCACTAAGTCAGAGCGGGCGCCGGCAGTGCTTCTTGTGGGGTGGACGGCACCCTCGGCTCAAACATCCCCGTGTCCAGCTCCCAGCCCCCAGCCCCTCGTCCTGTCCCTGCCCAGCCTGCCCTTGGGCCCCCACCCCAGGAGCCCCCCGGCCACGCTCCTCCTCCACCCTGGCCCGGAGAGGAGGGAGGCCAGCGGGAAGGGTGTCGGCAGGGCCCCACAACTCGGCAGAAGGGAGGCCCAGGGCAGGTCCAAACCGGGGACCCTCTGAAGCCCGTCATGGGACGTTCTCCCCGACACCAAAGACACAGATGCAGGCAGAGGCCTTCATCTCCAGGGGGTGGGGGGAGGGGTGGCGCCCCGCTGTCGTGACAAAGACCTCCTCCTGTCCCCGAGGCTGAGCAGTCCCCCGGCCTCAGCCTCAGCCCAGTTACTAAACAGTCGGCAGACTGCAGCTTGGACCAGAAAGCAAACCCATCTGCAATCACAGCAGCAAGGAGCCGGAGGCCGCCCCCCACCCACGGGCATGTCCCAACTCAGGTCCGTTCCAACGCGGGGCCCAACATCTGGCAGTGGTGCCCCGGCGGCGGAAATCACAACGATCATAACCTGCATCCCTGCACCAATCCACAAGGAAAGGGGTCCTGGGGCGGGGGGCGGGGGGGGGGAGGCGGAGAAACCAAGGTCCCAACCGACAGGGGGACAGAACTCTGGGGACAGAAGGACATCCCTCGCTCCCGGGGAGCTAAGGAGCACAGCGACCTCCCAGAACAAGAGCAGAGAGACGAAGGTAACGAAACAGGGGGAGTGCAGGGAGGGGGGCTGCTCAGAGCTCAGGGGAGAGAGTGGAGCCGAACCCCACGGCCAGAGTCCTGGCCGACTCTCAGACCCGAGGGAACGGAAAACACGCCGGAGACCAAAGCCGGTGAGCTCATGGAAAAGCTCAGGAAAACACAGTGAACGTCGATGACATAAAGGGAGCGAAGGAATCAGAGACACACTAGTGTCACAGCAGGTGCGGAGGTAGGGCGGGGGAGATGTGTTTGCTCAAGGCAAGCACTCGGCCGGCAGAACTGAAGATGCATTTAGAGATAACACAAGAAACTTCCTCTAAATGGGTAACTTTTTGAAGAGACACACACATACATACGGTGATCCTTGACTGGGAGCCCCCGGCACCGAAACGCCGCCCGAGTGAACTCCAGAGCGTCAAGGATCAAAGCGAGGTCTCCGAAGACCAGGACACAAAAAGCAAGACACCCGAAGGCAGAAGAGGTCTGGTTGGCTGGACTCGCACCCACAGCCACGTTCAATGCCAGCAAGCGCTGGAGAAACAGCTCCCCAGCTCTCGTCCAGCCAAGAGAGCTGAGACCTGAAGAGGTGCTATTCAGTGTAACAGTCACGAGAGAGACAGATTCTCAAACGTGATGAAACTCTGAGAGTATAGCACCCGAGCCTTTGAAATAAACGTCTTATCGTGAAATCAGCCAGTGCACACGAGGGCCCACCAGGGGAGCGGTACGCCCCAGTGGCAGGGACTGGATCCAGTTAAACACAGAACTGAAGTCGCACCCGCCTGGAACCGTGGTTTCCGGAGAGACTCGGCATTATCAACTGTCGGAGCCGGGGGTGGGGGAGGATGCCAGGAGGTGTGCGCCCGCCTCTGAGCAGAGTCCGGGTGGCGGCAGCTACAGTGGACCCCTGGGGGGCCCAGGGCCAGGCAGGAAAGAGAGACACGGGCGTTCACTGGTCCCCAGGGCCCCCACTGAAACGACGGCCACAGGACAAAACGGCCGTGAACCCAGGAGAGCAAAGAAGACGGGGCCGACTGTGCCGCAGGTGAGACGGGTGGACGACGTTTAGGGAGGCGGACGGGTGATGGGCCGGCAGGCACTACTGAGCGCACCAGAGCGCTAACTTAGATTGGTGTCAGAGGGTGGGGTGCAGAGGGGGCCTCACAGAATGAGCCAGTTCCCCCCACAGGAGCCCCGCCAGGCCCAGGAGCCCACAGGGCCGAGGACATCTGAGGTCTGGCGGGTGAGCGGGGACCCAAGACGGAGCAGGGTGGGTGGAGAGCCGCCAGGAGGACAGCAAGACCTCCTGATAGCAGCCCCCTACTCCCCCGTCCCGGTCCCCCGGGCCTGAGGGTTTCCCGGGATGTGGGACGTCCAGGGCTAAGCCCAGGTCAGCTGGTCGCCCTGCCCCACCTCCGCCCTGTGCGTCTCCGCCCCTCCTGCCCTGGGAGAGGGCTGGATTACGTGGATTTTGTGGTGAGCGTGCACCAGACCGTACACTCAACAACCCAGGGCACGGTGAAGACCCTACCAAAAATGGGGACGGTGGGGTGGGGGGGCCGGTGCTAAGGGGAAGTTCGCCCAGAGAATACGGTGGGATACCTGGCCCCCTTTCCTCGCTGGGTTCAGAATCCTCACGGCTGGGCGTAGCGCCCCCTCCTCTCCACTTACAGCCCCACCCCTGGCAGGAAGTTCAGAACCTCCCCCTGGAGGGAAGTGTCCGGGAGGAAAGGTCTAGAGGGGCTGACATTTGGGAGCCTCTGGGAGAATAACCAGATGACCACCCGGTGACGTTCTGTGAGAAACACCCATCCACAGGCCCCGGCCCCGAGCTCCCACTCGGCTTTTCAGCGCCTCGCTCTTTCCTGTGGATGGACGGCCGCGGGTCGCCGCCTGCGGTCACCAGGGCTGGAGCTAAGCCTGCGGCAGAGAGGTAGAAAAATTTAAAAATGCCAAGGGAACAGCCACAGAAACCGCAGAAAACACTGTCTCGGATCAATCACACCGGAGAGCAAAGAGAGGCCTGAGAAGCGAGAACCGTGACTGGAGACACTTTAAACGCAGGAGGCAGCTCAGAGGCCAGGCGGAGGGAACCTCGAACACAGAGGCAAGTGGAGCCGAGAGACTCAGCCGCAGCACAGGCTCCACGCGGCCGTGCGTGGTGAGGACAGGGACCCGCCGCTCCCTTCCTCGACACTCTGTGCGTTTTCCGTGACGGACACATCTAAGGATGAAGCAGTCACCCTGGCTAGCATAGCTCAGTCGGTGGGACATCGTCCCATGACCGAAAGGTTGCGGGTTCGATTCCCGGTCAGGTTTGACCCCCTGCTCCGGGCATGTACGGACCGCAGTCCAGGTGCATACAGGAGGCAACCGATCGATGCTTCTCTCTCCCTTCAGGGTTTCTCTCTCTCCCTTCCTTCTCTAAAAGCAGTGAAAAGCTGTCCTTGCGTGGCTATTACAAAATGCTTTTAAATAAAATGGAGAGGACACAGTAAAAAGCCCGTGCATGCACAATAGGCCGTGTTCTGTGAGCTCCGAGAAGGGGTCTGGGATGGGCTGGGGTGGGGGTTGCCAGGGGCCCCTCGCTCTTTGTGGCATCCAGACCCAGGGACACAGGGTGAAGGGGGTCCAGAGCCCCCCACCCCGCTGGTCACCGGTGGCCCAGGGCCTGAGGACTGGCCAGGCCTGCGGGGGCCTGGGGCTGGCCATGCCAGCGGGCAGGCACTGCAAGGGGAGCAGGAGCCTGGATTTGAACAAGATCACTTTTTTCTGCGTGTGCAAGGGATTGAACAAGATCCATGCCCCTGCTGCCCCGCCACTGGGGAGGACAGGGCGGGAGGGGGGGCAGGAGGGGATGGAGGGGACCAAGGTGCCACCTCGGGCCTGAGGAAGGCTACAGCATCTCTCACCATGCCTGGAAACTCTGGCTCACGCTCTCACTCAATGCGGCTTCACCAGCCCCTTCTCTTTGCTGCTGACACCCCGTCATGAACAAGGCCCACAGGGCCCCAGGCAGAGGGCAGGCCAGAACCATTCCAAGCACCCCAGCATGCTCCAACGCCGTCACTCTGAACAGGGGCTGGGTGGGGCATGGTGGGAGGGGGAGGGTGCCCGCCCTCTGATGGCCCCCTTCGGTGAAAAGGTATTTTGGAGAAACCACAAAGGTGGAGGTTGGCAGTGACCACAGGTACCAGGAATAATGCTGCCCTCGAGGAAGACCATGGTGATGGCCGTGCGAGGGCCCTGGTGCTGCTCACGGTCACCTGCAGGCCTGTCCTCCTTTCTTCTGTGCCCCCCACTCCCACCAGCCACACTTCATCACCTCTGTGTCCCCCAGGAGGAAACGGCCTCAGAGAACAGAGGGAATGCACCCAGGATGCCCATTGCCAAGTGCAAAGCCGGGAGTCCCACCCAGGTTGGCCTTGGGCCCCCTGCCAGGCTCTAAGCTTCCCCTCTTCCACCGCACTCCCTGGAAAGCCTTACAGGTCACCCACAGAGGCAGAGCGGTATGTCAGAAGTGCACACCCCAACTTTGCCCTACCCAGCACCCCAACATCACTCCTCCGAGGCTCCGAGTGCCCACCCGCTGGCACTCACCCCTCAGCCACAGCGATCCCCACAGTTGTGTCCAGAACAACCACCGCAAGGCCTGTGGAGGAGGCCACACTGCCCCCACCTGGGCTTTCTGCTCGGTTTCTGCCCGACCCCCTGAGAAGAGGGGTGGTCCCTCCCCAGCGGGGCATCCCCCAGATGCAAAGAGGGTCCTTCTTCGAGCAGAGAGCAAACGTGCCCCTGCCACGTCCCAGGGTCTCTCTGGCCGGGGCTGGAGCCAGAGCGGCCGGCGTATGCCGCTGCGGGTCCCTCCTGCTGAGGGCTTTTCTCGCAAACGGAAAATCACTGCCCACCCATGGGCCCCCGTCATTAAGGACTGCAAACATACAAGTGACTCGGGCACAAGTCTCCAGCTGAAGGTCACACCTCGTCCAAGCCCAGATGGGCCAGATGGCTCCCTCCAGGCTGAGATCAAGGGCCAGTGCCGTCTCCTGTCAACACAGCCCTTGGGCTTGAGGCACCACATGTCCATGAGCAGCCACGGTGGCTCCCCGCTCTCGACTTTGCTCCTGCAGGTCTCTCTGCCCCACGTCTCCTCCTCTGAGAAGCCTTCCCGGATGCCCAGAGAGGGCGGGGTCCCTTGTCGTGGCCCCCGAGCACCCCCCACCCCGAGTCGCACTGTCACTTGTCTCCTGGACCAGACCGGGAACTCCTCATCTCCTTTCCGGATGGGTTCTCACAGCTACTAAGAGCGGTTCAGTGAAGACCAGGTGCATGAGGGACTCGCCAGCCGGGGCTCTCCCCCCCTCCCCTGAGAGGTCGGTGCGGGGACTCCACGGCCACCTGCCATAGGTGTCGGTCACAGCCCCGGTTCAGCTGAGGGTGGTGGTGGATTGGCCCCCGAGCAAGAAGTGGAGATGGATGCACCAGGAAACTCGCGCAGTGTGGCTCGCTGGCACGTGCAGGGGCCGCACGCTGGGACAGGCCAAGGCGGGCCATGGGGACCCACGGGGGGATTTTAACCGGGGAAGTACCACGAGCAGGGCTGCGTTCTAAGGGAGCCCTCAGAGAACACTGACTCTAGCACAAGACTCGGTCCGATCTGCGCAGTGGTGACCTGGAGAACCGGCTCCGGAGCCCAGTGTCCAGGGACCAGCCGCTCCGTTCCCAGCCCCCCCGCCGGTCCCCGGGGCTTGCTCTCGGAATCCACAGAGCTCTCGGAGTCTACCCCTGCTGGCCGCCCGCTCTGGGACACACCTGGTTCTGCCCGCCCAGCACCCGCTCCCGGTTCGTGTCAGTCAGCTTTCACTGCGTGGCGCTGCAGTAACAAGTGACCCCGGCCCTCAGGGACTTGCAACAGCCAACACTCAGTTCTCGGGCACAGTTCACGTGGCCTTCGGGTTAGCTGCCGCTCAGTGCCATGTGTCCCCTCTAGTTTCAGATCTAGCCTCTATTTATAACATTTCCCTAGGGAAAGAGGACCGGATCTGGTGGAAACTATAATGTTGAAGCTCATCACGCTTCGCTCAGACATGATATGCGAGGTCTGCCTAGGAAAAGTGCAGCCGTTGTTAGTATAACCGGAACAGTCTGCGTGACATCGATGGGACCTGGCAGCCAAGGAGAGTGGGCTGGAATGCACATGTGTGAACAATGATGACCTCACTGTACTAGTCAGTGGGGGCGCTAGAGGCTGTTGAGTGAGCATGTGCACTGTGTGGCCGTCGCATTCAAATGACTGAGTGGGCAGAGCAACGAATCTGCGTCCAATTTTGTGTTAAGCTGGCACATTCCTTTGCAGGACCTATTCAGATGATTCAGGAGGTTTTCAGGGATGATGTACTAGTGCAGCACAAACACAAGCATGACACAGTCGCTTCAAAGATGGTCGAGAATCTGTTGAGAGTGACCCACATTCTGGAAGGCCTGCAGCAAGCAGAATACCTGAGAATGTTGAACGTGTATGGGCTACAATCAACACAGATCAGAGACAGACAGTGTGAGAACTAGAACCTGACCTGGGGATTCCCAAAACTCCTGTGTCTGAGATTCTGACGCAGGGTCTTGGCGTGAAACGTGTTGTGACAAAATTCATTTCGTAGCTTCTGCTACCAGAGCAGAAGGAACATGGAGCTGCACTTGCTGATGACTTGATTCAAACTGCTACCAATGAACCAGACTTCCTCAAGAAGTCCCTAACCAGAGAGGAATCGTGGATCTATGGCTGTGATCTGGAGACAAGAGCCCAGCCATCCCAACGGAGGTCCCCTGGTTCCCCATGCCCGAAGAAGGTGTGGCAAAGTCGCAGCAAGGTCAAGACCATGTATTCAATGGTGGGAGACACACTGGGAGAACTGTGTGAGGTCCCAAGGTGCCTACTTTGAAGGGGACTGAGGTGTCATTGTCCTTTGTACAATGTTTCTTATATCTTATATCCTCTTCAATAAATGTCTCTATTTTTCATAGTGTGTGGCTGGATACTTTCTGGGCAGGCCTTGTACACCATGTTGGCTCACATGCCATTGACCAGAGCAAATCCCATGCCAAGCTCAAGGTCAATGGGCAAGGCAGGTAAACCCCTCCCAGAGGAGGCACTGCAAGTCAGATGGGATGGGCAGGGGTTGTGTAACTGTGGCAGAAGGAGAGGGAGGAGTTGAGAACGATAATACAATCCACCCCCCTCCATCTGCTAATCCCTTTGCCAAAGTTGTTGGTTCAGGGACGGGCATGTGCCTCAGGCCAGGCCAACTGAGTCAACCTTGTTTGTTTCTAAGCCTTTCCTTCGGGCTGTAAAGAAGAAAAAAAATAAGCATGTATTCCAGTAGGCTTCTGAGAAGACAGATGTGAGGTTGGAGCTCTGGCAGCTGCGTTGGCACCACGTGGGGACAGTCTGCCCGTGGGCAGAGCCCTCCCAGAGAGAGCAGGCACAGGGCCAGGTCCCAGCAACAAGAATCTGCTCCAGCCATTTGAGCTGGCTCTCTGTCACTTGCCCCCAAAAGAGTCCCGATGGATATTACAATCTAACTAGACCCTCTGACAGTTACAGTTTAACTTATCCCAGGATGCACTGGGCTCCCCTAACAGAATATACACTTCTTAAGGATAGAAACCCACAGCACCTACTTTTAATCCCCCCGAGTAGCTAACTCACAACCAGGCACACGCGTGTCATGTATCATCCCATTGTCCAAGAACCCCCGTAACATGAATTCACCGTCCAGAGTCAAAAGGATTAAACTCTGTCCAAGTTGCTCCAAGTCAGTGACAGAGCAGGAGTTGGGGCCCACGTCTGCCCGGGCCGTTGGCAGGACCCCTCCCTGGGCTTCCAGACCACCTACCGGTGCTCCCGCTCAGGGCTCCGACCACCGTAAGGGGGCATGCCACTCCCCCCAGGCGGCCCTGCTTGTGATCGTGGCCATGAGACAGCCAGCCAGGCCCCCGGGTCCGGACTCTGTGAGCGACACACTCACGTCTTTGCCTTGTCTCGGAACTCCGGGGCACCTGCCCTGATGCCCAGCCAGCCTCCTCCTCCCCTGAACAAAGACCGTCAGCGAACAGAAGCTGAAGGCTGTGTCCACTCGGTTCGACCACCTGTAAAACCAGCCCTTCCTTGGGCCGCATCCTGCACCTTTCCCCAGGGGCCCAAAGCCACTTCCCGCCAAGATGCCAAGCATGTGCCAAGACCCCGGACCTCTGTGCCCGAGCTGCCCCGAGCCCTCCGCCTCCTTCGAACTCCCTGTCCATGGTATCCGGCCCTCCTACCCTCAGATTATTAACTATAACCCCCACTTGTGGGAAATGGGCAAAACAGTTCATCTCTGGAAACTAAAATGTATGAAAATTACATGCATCAGGAAGTGCCAAACAAGCGTTGGGGGCCAGCAGCCCTGAAGTAGCACGTGAAAGCCTCGGCCGCTCCCCTTCCTGCCTGCGGAGCCCTTTGAGCAGTGCTCGCCGCTGGCGTAGAAGTCAAGTCTGCCAAGCCATTCCCATCGATCCGGCTCATTCCGAGGATCCCGAGGGGCTCCCAGGGCAGGGGACCCCCCGGCCGTGGTCCCAGCCCACCTTCTCTGCACCCCAGGGCCAGACTGTTGGGACCTCTGTCTGTTTGTTCCGGGCACAACCCCAAGATCCCCATGATTTGGCAGCTTGGGACTGGGAGGAGGTCCAGCAGACGGCCCTCTTCCCGACAGTCTCTCTGTCCCCTGGCCCAAGGGGCTGGCCTCCGGTGCCAACTCTGTACCAGTCTGACCAGGCACGGGCTGGGACAAAGGGCACTTGGGGCCCTGTGCCCCCGAGCCCCCCTTCCCTGAGGCCCTGAGACAGACAGCAGCGCCTGGCAGCTCCCCCCACCCCCAATAAAATCTCTCTCTGTCTCATCTCCTTCCCCACAGACAGGCACACCCACCGCCTCCCGCCCCTCCCACACGCCTGATCGTGGGGAGCCTGCAGACAAAACACGAGCCCTGGCCTGCCCTTGACCAGACATCAGGAAACCCAGATCCGGTCCTGACTCCCCCACCTCGCCGAGGGGACATTAGCCCTCTGGCCTGCCTTCGCATCTGCCACCCGAGAGCCTCTCTAGTCTGAGGCCCCTACTGGCCCAGCATGAAGGTTCTCTCATCCTAACTACTGCTTGGGATGACCCAGTCCCAAAAGTCATTCATTTATTCATTCAACAAACATGTGTGGGCATGTCCTGTGTGCCAGGCCCTATGTGAAGCCTCGGGGCACTGGAGCAATTGAGACAGCTGCCCGCCAAGCTGCTCACGGCCTGGGGCCCGGGGTGAGCCCCGGAAAAGCGCCTCAGGAACGATAAATGAGGACGCAGCCCCTGGGTCTTGGACGGCCGCAGCGCCATCCCGGGCCCCTCCTCTGCTTGTCTTCCGCACGGAGAGCTCCCTGGATGAGCTCAGCACCGCGATTGTCAGCCTCTTTCATCTCACGGCACATACAAACCGGTTACCAAAATTCTGCAGCCTGTCAACAAATAGATTCCTTCCTGCTGACCTGACAAAGAACTAGGGATACTGTCGATTCACTCACACCAGACGGCTACTGTTGTGTCACCTATTTTCACGTTGTTACTTCATAATCTAAGCGAGCTGACTGAACAGTGCGGTGCTGGGCATTTTAAACATTCTTGCGGCGCACCCGTGGGCCACGGGCACCCCGGTCGGAAATCACTGGTTCGCCACAGTGGTTGAAATCTCCGGCACAACTGAGTTTCAGTGTAGGTGCCCACACCGATTTTCTCTGCCCCGGTTTCCCCGCCTGAAAATGCAAATGGTAAAGAACAATCTCACAGGGACACCATGGGGTCGCGTGAGGTCGTGCGTGGTGACACCCGGAGTGAGCAGTTAAGAAACACTGCAGCTGTTGTCACGACTGAAGACAGGCCCCTCCCCCACCCCCCAGCCCCCACTGGAGCTGAGCACGCTGGCGTCACGAGGACACTGGCATCGCGAGGACACTGCTGTGGTTTGCGCCAGCTCTGGGGCAGCTCCCGTTTTCCTCTCGGTTGGGTCCCACGGTGACCTCACGCTGTCCTCCGCTGTCCTCCAACCTCCCCCCCTGAGTTACAGATGTGGCTGTCTCACCATGGAGCAGTCTGTCCTTGGCCTCAGTTGTCCTCATCTGAAACGTGGAGCCGATGCCCCATGCCCCCCGCCTGGGGCTGCGGGAGGATCAGGGACCCCGTCTCCTCTGTGGAGGGCTTCTGCCTCACACTCTCCTGTAAAAGCAAAGTCATTTTTTCTTTGCAGGATCAGCCTGGTGGCTTCAGGTCGCAAGTACCAGAAACACCAACTCAGAGAGGTGCAAACAATGCAAAGTCCCTAAGGTGGCGTCCCCTCCTGACCTAGTAGGTCAGCTGACCAGCTTCAGGGTCGAGGGAAACCTTAGACCAATCCCAACCCCCAAAGCCTTGGCAGGACAGGGTGGGGCGGGGCCTGAACCAGGCGGAGGGATGGATTCCAGCAGCCACAGGGCGTCTGCCACAGCCGCTCACCAGCGAGCTCTGAGTGAGAACGTCTCATCCACTCACAAAGCATTCTTAGCGTTTCCTCAGGACTCGGAGAGATGAGTGACAGGAGGAGGGCAGACCCTGACTGGGAAGGACGGACAGGCCTGTCCTGGGGGCTTCACCCCCAGCAGCCCAGGCTCCCTGAAACGCAACTCGGAAGGAAGCCACCTTGGGCAGGGCAGATGCGCTGTCCATGGTCACAGTCTCCGCTTGAACTTGGTCTGGGGAGCTGCTGTCCTGGATAACACCAGGCCAGACTCCACGAGTGCTCCTTGTCCAGCCTAGGGAATACCACCAGGAAAGCAGTAAGGGGGGAGAAGACCAGGGGGCAATCACTTCACGCAGAGGGCCAGGCTGGCCCCCACGCCGCCCGGGACCCGCCCCGCCCTCCTGGCTCCACCCCCGACCACACACTCTCGCTCCACTCTGCCACCGGAGCGTCAAACGAGCGCAAGCCGCCCACCTCCCGCTGTCCAGTCCCCACGCCGCCCTGGTCCCTGCGCTTCCTGAGCCTGTGCTTCCTCCAGTGGCACAGGACGCCCCTTCCAGCAGCAGACTCTCTCTCGGGGGGGGGGCGGGGTGAGACGGTCAGAGTCAGAGCTGCTGCTTGCTGCCCAGAGAATCCGAATGAATGCAGGGGCCTCAGCCACCCCCTCACGTCCCTCAGGAGGCGGGAAACGGAGCCCGAGGGGTCGCGTGGCTGGCCGAGGTGGCACGGGGAGGGGCGGGCAGACCTGAGACACACCAAGCTTCTTGGCATCTCCCCTGGCTCCCTGGTATTTCTTAACTACAGGGGAGCCAGCGTCCCCCCGCAGCCCCCACCACGCAGGCTGATGTGCAGGAGGAGGACAATCAGGCCCTGACTCAGAACTGAGCCGGGAGAGCACAGGAGACCTGCAGGGCAGGCACAGCCTCCGTCCAGGTCACCCCCTGCCCCCGAGAGTGTCCCCCGGCCCTGCCCTGCCAGCACCTCCAGCTCCCACGGTTCCCTGGGGACCACAGACAGGCCCCACCCCCCAGAGAGAGCGGGTGGAGAAGCAGGGGCAGCCCTGCTGGAGTGTCCACTGCTCCCGCAGCTGGAAGGAGCCAGGCTCTCGGCCCCCCGCACGCTGCTCCTGGCAGAGTGGGTTTCCGCGGTTTGCCCGACTCCCGAGCACAGATGTCCCGCTTGTGTTTCATCGGCTCGCGTGGCGCTCTGCGGCTCGCGACCTCTGCACCGGGCAATAATTACCTGGCTCGGGCCCATTCCTCGCCAGCTGGCCGGGGACTCGCTCTGGCCGGCCAGGGCTGGGTCTGCCATCAGCCCTTTCCAGGCAACTGGACAGGCCCCTCGCCACCGGGATGTCTCAGCTGGGCTCACGTTAGCACCGTGGGAGGCGGGGGAGGGGGGGCCTGCCCACCTGAGCGAACACCTGCCGAGGGAGAAGACCCTTCCAGAGCTTAGCTGCCCTGGGGGAGGCTGCAGGAGGAAGGGAGGGGGAGGAGAGGAAAGGATGAGAGAGAGAGGGAGAGGGAAAGAGGAAAGGGGGTCAGTGGGGGAGAGGAGGGAAGAGAGTGGGGAGGAGGAGGAGGAGGGAGGCCCAGGCCTAGCATAGCTGGGCAGGCTCAGCAGGCCCAGCAGGGCGCAGCCTGGACCCCAGCTTCAGACCGGGGGCTGTAGCCAGTGACCAGGGCCACCTCTCAGTCACAGGGCAGAGGACGCCCAGGGGAGCAGAGTGTCTGGCGGGGTGCCGGCCAGATCCCAAGAGCCGGCCTGGCAAAGCGGCGGGGCCTTGGCGGAGCCACACCTGGGTGAGCAGGAAGGGGTTGGGGTCCCCATCCCCACTCCCCCCCCCCCCCGCCAGGGCTCTGCTCCTGGGGCTTACAGACAGCCACCCAGGAGGGCTGCCGGGAGGGGGCAACGGGGGCCGGGCCCTAAGGCGGGGCACGCAGTGGTCCCCAAGCCCCACCGGTGTGGATCGGAGGGGACCCGCTGCAGAGCGAGGGGAGGCATCTGCCCAGCGCCCTCACTTGCCCAGGCCCCTTCCACAGCCCTGAGCCCAGTTCACCGTTTCGTAAGAGGGCACCCCAGAAAGAGTAAGCCCTGGGCCCCCCAAACCTGGATCTGCTCCTGGTATAAATGCATTTTCAACTTCACCGAGACTTGGGATCTGGACACTCAAACTGAGTGAGGCTGGGGTGGGGCTGGAAGAGGCCACATCTTAACATCAGGTCCCGGGGGAGGAGCCCTCCTCACAGGGAAGTCTACCGTCTCCGGGCCCCCCCCCCCTTTTCCTGACACTCAACCTGGGCGCCAGCGTGCGCAGGAGCTGGGGGGCAGGTAGAAGGAGCATTTCAGACGCTGCTGAAACCGCTTCCATTGGTGACCTTGACCCAAGTCTCAGGTGACCAGCACATGGACATTAACTGCAGAGTACCCTTCATCGCTAAAACCCGTGCCTCGTCTGTAGCGGGCTCTTCCGTGAGCCTGCAGGTCCTCCTGCCCGCCCCGTCCCCCTCGGCCTCTGTGCCCCCTCACAGGAGCCGTGAGGAGTTCTCCCCATTTTATTAAACCAGCTCGACCCTTCCTGCCCCTCCCCCCAAACTCGGTCCTCGGTCCCCAGACCCGAAACTCTGAAACGGCTCTGGCCAGGGGCTGCCCCACTCGGCAAAGGTGAGAGAGAGGATGTGCTGGGGGGCAGATTACACGACGGAGATCCCAGGGAGGTAGGAGGTCAGGGGTGAGCCCCGCCCGCAGACAGAGGGCAGCCCTTCTGGTCAGTGTAAGACAGAAGAGCCCCCCAGGCCAGGAGGAGGCTGCAAAGGCGGATGAATTCGGAGATAAAACCTGCAGCCCACGGACAAGAGAGTGAGGTCCTGTTCACAGGGCTATCGGGGGCACTGGGAATTCGGGGCGGGGGGGCAGTCCTACCTCAGACGGTCCTCTCTCAGGGTCCCGACCTTCCACAGCTCCCCCTGGCATCTAAGGGGGTGCAGGCTCGCTCTGGGCAGGGCCCCAGGCTGGTGTGGAACCGGAAGAGGGGGGCGATGAGCCCATGTTTGCCTCTCCCTCTGGGGCTCAGCGACTCCCCCACGGCCCCCCGTCCACGCCTGAATGTTGTCTTCCAGAGGCCAGAGGGCCACTCCGAAGAGGAGGTCATGGGAGAGACGGATCACGACCTCTGCGAGCACAGAGCCTCTGCTTCTGAATCCACACTAGTTGGTGTGCCCAACAAGGTCGTGTGGGGGCGGGGATGAGTGGGGAGGGATGTCACCTAGACGAGGCCTTGAGATAAAAATGGGGCCCAGGGGAGTTCTACCCATTGCTTTTCTATGTGGGTTTCCCAAAAGGGTCATGTCAGCAGTCTGGCCTCTGCTTTCCCATCTGTAAAATAGAGCAATACCAGGGGACCCCCCCAAAACTGGGATTTATTTATATAACATTGTGTGTTGATTCTTACATGTGTAAACTTCAGTCCCCTTCAAAGTACGCTCCATTTCCTGCAACACCCCTATCGAGGTGTTTTCTCCATTGCTCTAACGGTTTTTGAACCTGCTGGTTTTAATGCCTTACAGCGCTTCTGCCGTGTTTTGTTCCACCTCTTCCACATCGGCAAAACGTTTCCCTTGGAGGACTGTTTTCATCAGGGAAATAAGAAAAGTGGCTCAGGGCCAGCCTGGGTGATTTCGAAGGGAGGGCATGGGGGTCATGCCGGTTTGGGTCAGAAAGTGCCCAACACTCAGTGCAGTGCGGGCAGGCGCGCTCCTAAATCACCCGTCATGAAGTGGGCAAATGGGTTGAGTCTTCAAAGAACATTCACCAAAGCCGAACCCAGCCTCTCACAACAATGCCAGCTGGTGCACTGATACAGATGGGCTCCCAGAACACTCACCAAGTAGGGGACGCCTGTCCTACAAGGGGCCTGCCCTCCGGAAGATAATTCCGGGGTTTGGGGGGGTCCCCCTCATAGGAATAGCTTGCTCTTGGTTGATTCAGAAGCACAACAGAAAAGCTCAAAGCTTCTGTAAACCGTGGTGACTTCCTGCGAATGTGTGACAAGGGGACAAGCTAGTGTGTCATCGCAGTCACGATAAGGCACCATTAATGAGACAAGAAGCCGGTGGTTCTCCGTGGGAGAACTAACGTTCTATTCGCAGAAGCAGGAGGCTGGGGCAAGAGGCAGGACCCCCCTCAGCAGGGCACAGGGCCCACGGGGTGGAGGAGGGACCGCCCCAGATGGCGCCCAGGCAGACGGCCATCCGTGAGGCTCCTGGGGCCCCGCTGAGATCCAAGACCACCACCCCGAGGCCTCACAGTGCACCCAGGACCGTGAGGCTGGGACAGTTGACAATCTGGTCACTTGGCTCAGGGACACCGTAGGGTCTGGGCGAACCTGCAGCCCGAGGAAGTCAGTGCCCGCAGTCTGGAGGGGTCCAGAGACAGGGGGCCAGGGGGCTAAACCCAAAGTGCGAGAGGGCACACCCAGGTGCCCACAGCGCCCCCACCTTTCCCAGGCAGCCGCAGCCTCAGGAAGGATGGACAGGCTGGGCGCCAGGCCGCAGAGAGGTGGGGAAGTGGATGGGGACAGGGGCCGGGAGTACGGAGAAGGCCGTCCTCGCTGGTTAAAGCATCGCACTTGGAGACACGGGGCCTTCTCCACCTGCGGGCTTCCCGGGGCCTGGACGGCTCTCCCGGGCCGGCAGCCAAGGTGCCTGCAGTGAGGCCGCTCTGCCGGGGGTGCCAGGGACAGTCACGAGTCCTTGGTGATGCTGCGGAGTCAGCCAACTACCCCACCCGTCACCCCGAGAAACCCTGTTACTTGACAGTGTCCTGACTCTGGAAGCTGGCTGAGTGGGGTTTTCGGTCTTGTGCCGCTGAAGGCAGGCTGCGTGATGATACAAGGCCGGGTGGCCACAGCTCCACCCCGAGCAGGAGGCGGTCTGGGCCGGCTCGGAGCCTGGGGCCCTGGGGTGGGGGGCAGGGGGGTGCTGGGGTCCCCGGTCCCTAAGGGCCTCTTGTACTGGAGACTGCTCTGGTGTTGCCCCAGGAAATGGCTCTCTCCATCCCTTCTTGTCCACCAAGGGCACACTTCTTCCTAAGTAACTTTCGCACCCTTCCCCTCAGTGAGCCTCCCTCCAAAGGGCCAGGGACATCCCTTGGTTCACAGTGGAGACAGGAAACCTCCAGGTCTCCGTCCACTGCTCTGTCACTGGCGGCGATTGAGTTCATTCAGCCACAGCCGTCGGATGGCCGAGTGTGCAGCCACTCCGCTGGCGCTGACGGGGGTGGGGGGGGAAGGGGGGACACAGAGAGGCTCGTCCGTGCCTCTGTGGGGGCAGGAAGGACACAGAACACACACAGGATGACCCTAATGCTGTCTGTGCACACACAGGAAAAGCCCGGGAGGAAACACACCGGTGTTCGGCCCTGCGTGATGAGCCGGGGGCAGCATTTACTGCCGACGTTGCATTTCCACGTCGTTTCCAGACTTTCTATGCTGAGCACGCGCCACGATTATGACCCCCCCACCCCCCAAACCAGCATGGACAGTGAGAGAAAGCACCGGGCAAAGCACCGAAAGGAGAGAAACGAAAAGTCTGGGTCCTTCCAGTTTGTCTTCCGATGGCAGTCGGCGTACCCTGTTACATTCGTCTCGGGGGTACCGCAAAGTGAGTGGACACAGGTGATTTCCGGTGAGCCCCCCATGGGTTGGGTCCCCCCTGACACCACTCACAGTTCCTACTCCCCCACCAAGTGGGTTCCCCGGGCTGCATTTCTCACACTGTCCTCGAAGTCCAGAAGTCCTGGCATTCGCAGACGCCACGTCTGGCCCGAGCCGGCCCTGCAGGAGTTCCCGGTGAGCGTGAGGCTCACTCCGCTGGACACAAAAGGAAGGCGTCGGAAGCCTGGCCACCACCGGGTGCACGGAGGCCTTCACCCTCTGCCTCCGCTGGCCTCCACGGGCTGGATCCTACGAGTTTTCTCCCCGAGGCCGGGAAGCAGCCGAGCCCCAAGGAGTTCTGGAAGCCGGCGTGGAAGCTGACCCCGCACTGGCCCACTCCCCCCAGGAGCCCCTGCACTCCAGCAGCCCGGCGCACGGGAGGTTAATTCTCTCATCAAAACTGTACAAAATCTTAATTTTGCAGAGTGGCAATCTGGGGGGCGGGGGGGGGAGGAAACCCGGCAGTGGGAAAGTGTTGGTTATGCAGCAGTAGACAGTCAGCTCTCCAGGGATCAATTATAAAAACACTCATTCAGCTATTTCTATTCAAATGAACACCTGAAGAGGAGGCCTCGGTGGTTTTAAAAGTGTGTGGATATTCCTGGATAAATGTTAGTCCAATAAAAGAGATCATCATCCACTGTTTGTGTACATCTAAGCTGACACTAAAAAGATCTTCGTGGAGGATGCGGCGGCGGCGGCTTCTGTTTCCACGGGAAGCTTTTCATCTCCGGCCCCTTAACGCTTTCGGAGCCGCAGACAACAGACCGCGCCGGGCACGGGGCCTGGGTTTCTTCTCCTCGTTCCGTTCGTCGTCTTCCCCCCGGAGACGAAAGGGGCGCGGGCGACAGGAAGGCCACACCTGAAGGCGGGAGCCGGGCCCCTCACACACTCATAAATATGGAATGTCGGGCTCCGAGGCGCCGCTCGAACCCTTAATGAGAATTCACGCACCCGTGTTTGAAAACAGGCATTTGCATTTGCCCTGCGGTCACAGTACACGGACCGTTCTTACTCAAAAATGTATTTTCCTTCTTTTTTTTTTTTTTATTAAGGCCTGGAAATGTTCCGTGCCCTTGCTATGCACACACATACACGCACACACATGCACGTGCACACACACACACACGCCCTGGTTTCTCTGTTCTCCTTAAACAGGAACTCAGAGAAGGGCACCCAGAGCCCCATGGCCCCTCCCCTGCAGCTGCCGGACCTGAGGGGGGACCCTCACTCCCAGAGGAGAGGCCACCCCCCGAAACCCGGTTGCAGAGATGTAACCAGTTTCACGTCCAGGCGCTTTCCCAGGCCAGAATGAAATGCAGAATTACAAAGACGGGGAGCAAAACAAGTGGGGGAGGATACATACGTTGGGGCTCACAGGCCACGCAACGTGAGGCCAGGGCGGGGCTCACTTACCTGAGGGGCGCTTGGAGGTGGCTGGCACGGCCCAGCCAGTGTGGGGCAGGATGAGCGGGGGGCGGGGGGGGGGAGCTGTGCTTTCTGGGGTAAATTCCCTGGAAAACAGCACCCAGGTCATTTTTGAAGAACTGACTTCTCAAAGGGGCCCCTTATCACCCTGAACCCCTAAATCGTTGGCAGTGTTGGGGAAGGGTGGGCATCGCCGTGTGGGGTGGTGGGAACCCCACGGGAACACCCTAACTGTTTGGTCTCTCCTCCCTGCTGTCCCCCCCCTTGGGGGACTGCGCTGGCCCTCTGCGATCCCCAGGCCTCCTAGGTGGCCCGGGCCCCAGGACAGGACGCTCTGAGCTGTATGAGGCCCCTGCTCCAGAGCAGCCGCAGCGACACCCCAGTCTCAAACCCGACTTTCCCCCTCCCCTCTGCTGGAGCCCTGCTGCACCCCCTCCTCTGGGGAGGTCACCTAGGTTACATGTGATCCCACAGACCCCATTTGGCGACTTCACCCTAACTGCAGGCGCCCGGGGAGCAGTGGCGCAGGTGGGGGACACGGCACTCCCCGTGGGCCAGCCTCCAGTGCTGTGTTTACTTAATCCGGGGTTGCAGGCTGGGGGGGCGTCAGGCGGAGAGGGGCCCCGGTCCGAGCGCGGGTCACTGAACCCACTGGCCAGATCCCTCTGTGGGCCGCCCTGGGGCCAGCGAGCCGAGCCCCTATTCCAGGGCTAACAGTGACACCTGCAGTTTAACCCGCCACATGTCACGCTGCACGACAGCCACCTGGGAGGGGGCCCCGTGGCCAAGATGGGGAGGTTGGCCAGGGGCCCCCAGGGAGGCAGGGAGGAACTCAGTCCTCACTTCCCCGGTGAAGGAGCCGGAGAGGCCAGCTCTGGACCTCCAGATCCAAGGAGGACCTGGGCCAGCCACCCCCGGCCAGGGCAGGGCCCCGCCAGCAGCCCTCCATGCAGACCTGGGCCGGCCCTGGCCGGCGCGCTTGGCTGTGAGCAGCAGGAGGCAGGACCCGGAGCGCATTTCTTGGAACCTCCTCTGCATAGCAGCACTTTGTCACCAGCCCCCTGGCCCCTGGCCCTCAGCAAGGTGAGACACCCTCCCGTCTCAGAGGAGACGGAGGAGGACACAGCGGGGATGCGGCTGGGCCAAGGTCACCCAGAGAAACAGGAGGTACCTAAGTCTGGCCTCTGGCCTGGACCACAGAGCCATGCTCAGGGCTGCCGCGGCCCCTCCACTCTGCACGGGCCTCCATCGCGTGGTCACATCGCGCCCTCCTGGCATGGCCCCGTGGGAGGACACGGGCGCGGCTTCCCCCAGACCGCCCCCCTCCGCCCTGCCGCTGCCACCCTCTGTGCTTGTGCACACACACACACACACATACTCGCACCCCGGGCGGGGGCGCGGGTCACAGCTGAATCCAGTCCCTGGGCTCCTGACGCCGGCCCCGGGCCCCGAGGCAGGTGCCCCCAGCCCCAGCCCCACGGCCTCGCGCACACCCGCTCGCAACAGTCTGGGAGCCGGGGTGGCCGGGGACGGGGATGAAAATGAACCGACGCGGAGATTTCTTTATATCTCCTCTCAATATTCTGCTGATTGCTAGCTCAGTAGCAGATGTGGTGTGCTTAATGATGCATAGACAAGAAGCAGCCCCTAATCCCTAAATGAACTTCTTATCTCTAAATATATACGGGGGAAGCTGTGTAAACTCCATGTAGCCCCTCCGCTCTCCCAGCTACTCCAGAAAGGGGTACCTGGCGGGGCACGTGGGGGGCAGGGCGAAGGGCAGGGGGCCACCGCAGTGACCCCTGCGCCCCCATGACCAAGCTGGCCCTGGTGGACAGGCAGCCGGCCACCCTCTCCATCCCAGGGGCCTCCGAGGGCCTGCCTCCAAGGAGCCTTTGGTGGCAGCTACGGCAACAGCAACAAATTCTTCGGCCAAGCCTCCCCCCGTCCAGGTGTTTCCCATGACAGGTACCAAGACGACCCCTCAGACGGCTTTTCTCCCGCCTCTCCACCCCTGCACACCACATCCCTGGCAGGAGGCAGGAGGGTTGCAAAACTGAATTCTTGATAAAGGAGGTTGAAAGGTCAGGGGCTGGCTGGGGCAGGGCGAGGGGCGCGGCAGCAGTTCGTAGGGTCCGTGAGTTCCAGTGAGTTCCAGGTGCGGGCATGCACCAGAGGCGGATCGCCGGGCTGGCTGCAGGAAGACAGGGGTCTCTCCACACCCCCCTCTCTGCTCCGGGCCCAGCAGGAGTGCCAGACAGGGGGCGGGGGAAGCAGCCTGGGCGAGGGCTCTGGGCCAGGGGAGGGCTGGTCCGTTCAGGAGCTGGCAGGTAACAGGCCAGAAGGCCCGAGGGTGGGGGCACTTGGGGGGGCCTGGGAGCAGACGGGGCAGGGCCTCCAGTGCCAGGAAAGGGGCTTGATCTTTGTCCTGCGGAAGACGGAGGGGACCCTTGGGCCTCTTCCCTCAGGTGGCTCCTGACCAAGGCTCCTGCTGCAGTGCTGGGTGGGTGGGTGGGCAGGAGGGTGGGTCTGGTTGGAGACTCAAGTCCCAGAGACCCCCAGAGGCCAGTCCAGGGTCTGGCCAGGTCACTTGCAATAGCGGTTTAGCCCAGGTGGCCTGCACCTGCGGAAGGAAACCCGAAACAGCACAAGGAGACGCAGTGGGAAAGGGTGACATCGCCCTCCACGGCACCCCCCCCCACCCCCTCCCCACAGCCCGAGGGGAGCTTATGCATATTCAACGCAGGCCCAGACTCCGCAAGCTTTTCGATTAGCCGCGTGGAGAAGCTGTGGCCTGGGTGGGGAATCTGTATTTCACCTTACGTTGCACACAGCTGGGTTCAGACTGGCACCCGGCGTGAATATGCAAAAAAGGCTGTATCTGCATTCATCCGGCGTCTCCCCGGGGAGCCTGGAGGGGCCCGG
This sequence comes from Phyllostomus discolor, assembly GCF_004126475.2. Classification (NCBI taxonomy): domain Eukaryota; kingdom Metazoa; phylum Chordata; class Mammalia; order Chiroptera; family Phyllostomidae; genus Phyllostomus; species Phyllostomus discolor. The sequence goes on along the minus strand of NC_040903.2, from coordinate 212,617,919 downwards.
CTCCTTCCCGAATTCCAGACAAAGAGAGCCGGTGGGTGGTGGGTGGGGCGTGCCTGGGTGGGTGGGAGGCAGGCTGGCGGGCCAGGGCCGGCTGGGGAGAGGGCCAGGGGGCCTGAGGGAGAGACCAAGTCTTCGTGGAACCTCGGCCTCAACGAGGAGGCTCGGGAAGCCAGGAGGAGCCGGGAGCCAGAAACTCCCCCAGAGACCGAGGCCCGGTGGCCTCATTGTATTGACGGAAACACTGAGGCATGGAGAAGAGAAGGGACCCGCCGAGGCACCTGCAGCCGGCTGCGGTGTGCGTGGTTCCGGTGCAAACACAGCCGTGTCCAACCCTGATCTCCGGTCACACGGGTGGAGAAAGGTCCGGGGGACCCATGGAAGGTCGGTCCTGTCTGGGCTGTGCCCACTCTTCTGAGCATGGCCCGGCGGGCAGAGGCGGCCCGAGGCGGCCCGAGGTGGGGCCCTGGCCTTCCAGCTGCCTGCATGGTGTTTGGGGAATGAAAAGACCAGCGGCCCTTCCAAACGCCCGGCAAACACCGCCACACAGACGGCAGTGAGAACCGCAGGGAGGGGATCCCCGCGTGTGCTCGAGCCCACGGGCCATGAGCACGTGCTGTGTGCCAGGCCCGGCCAGAGCCCCGTGGGGCTGGCGCCAGCCTGGAGGGTCAGGGCGTTGGGGGTCTCTCAGGGCGCTCAGCCTCCTTCCCCCCGAGCTCCGCCCTGGCTCCCCCGCCCCCCAGGCCCCTGCCTGAGTGTTCTTCTCCGGGAGGAGTGGGGTGCGCAAGCCCACCCCATCTGCAAAGACGGGTGCAGAGAGGAGCCGCAGCTCTAGTGGTTCCAAGTGCGTGTGTCGGAGAAAGTCGGTGGGAGCCCGAGGTGACCCTCCCCCCTCTCCCGGCACGGTTAGCAACCCGATCGGCACAGCAGCCGCCGCGCTGGGCATCTGCGGCCCTCCAGCGAGACACCGCTCATCGGCCCTCGCTTCCCGCCCCGGAAAATGCCGTCCGCGAGGCCACCTCCAGGCTTCCGGCGGCGAGGTGTGAGCCTGGCAGGGCTGAAGTCAAGGCCGCTACGCCCGCCGGCCGCCTGGTCTGAGCTGGGGAAACACAGAAGCGGGGTGGGAGGGAGGGCCGGTAAGGGGGGAGGGTCAAGCATGAAAGGCACGTGGCAGCCACCCGGGGCCTTGCCACGCACCTGGCGAGGGGAGGGCGCCCGGCCAGGGACGTGTCTGCCCAGAGCCCGGGAGCCTTTTGCGCTCGCCGTCAAGACACTCAGGGCCGAGTCCCTGGGGCGTAGCGACCGCGCCAGCTGGGCGTCCCGATAGAGAGGCTGCCACTTTTCACGTAGATTGGCGGTGCTCCGTCTGAGGTTTGGGGGCCCCTTTCGAGTGCCACCCCGATGACCTTGCGTCAGCCCCTGCTCCCCAAAGCCCGGGAGGGCTGGCGTGAATCTAGCTTCACTCTCCTGGACGCTCTGAGCGTCCACTGGATGGGGCGAGAGTTAGGGCGGCGACACCTTATTCGTGTTTTGTTTTTTAAGTGAAACTCTTCTTTTTAAAGATTTTTATTTATTTATTTTTTTAGAGAGGGAAGGGAGGGAGATAGAGATAGAGATAGAGAGAGAGAGAAACATCCATGTGTGGTTGCTGGGGGCCGTGGCCTGCAACCCAGGCATGTGCCCTGACTGGGAATCGAACCTGCGACACTTTGGTTCGCAGCCCGAGCTCAATCCACTGAGCTACGCCAGCCAGGGCATTCCTTATTCGTTTTTTATAAAAAGGAATCACAGGCCAAGATGGGGTTTTTGGCATCACGTGGGTTTCATGCCCGGGCCCAGTCCCACACTCACGACCTTGGTGGGCCCTTGTCATTTCAGTCCACAAGGCCTACCGTGGCCAGGACGGTGATGCACACAGGGACCTGGGGGACCGGCCACCAGTCCTCACCCAAGGAAAGGGTGTGACCGTGACCCCGGAGCCCTGCAGGGGCTGTCCGCTGGGCTCCCTACCGCAGCAGCTCGTTCAGTCGGTGACAGTGCGAGTTCCCGCGCCACAGCCTCTTCCCAGTGAGGCGGGAGGGACCAGGGGCAGAAGAGCTGTTGCCTGAGGCCCCTGGCCTCCAGGGTCCACCTGCTCAGGCCGGTCAGTGGTCTTGAAGTCCGACCTGACTGCTTCCCAACCGGTGTCCGGGAGCAAGTCACCAAACGGAGTTCCTGGCTTCCAGGCAGCAACAGGGCGCTCACAGGGCTGCCTGGAGGGGTGTGCTCGACCCTCCTGGTCGGCCACCCCCAGATCTCCCATCAGCCCTCGGGATCAGGACAGGAGGCAGGGAGGGGCCGCCAGCCTGCTGCCTGGGCTCAGTGACCTCCCCGCACCGGGCACACATCCCTCCCGCCCACCCCACCAGGTGCCTCTCGGGGTCCCCAGGGAGAAGCCAGAGTGAAGCAGGACTGACAGATAACAGCAGGGCAGCTGTCTGCGGAGCAAGGGGGTGGCCGTGCCAGGCTGGGGAGGGGCTCACACCCCCAGGTGCCCTGGCCCCCAAGTCCCAGCAGTGTGGACTGGGGCCCCCCCAGTGGTGTGGCAGAGGGGCCCAGGTTTGGAACCGAGGTCCCGGCGAGGTTGACCTGGAGGACCGTGCATCCGCTCCAGGCCCACACTCCCCTTGCCGCCTCCTGGCACAGTTCCCCAAGGTGTGTCCCCCCACCTGTCCTGTGCCTGGCAGGCCCCGCCCCAGCCGCCCTCCCTCTCCGCACCCTGCAGGCTCCTCTTCTTGCTGAGACGCCCACTGTCCCCCGTGCCCTCCCCCGAGCGAGGCTGTGCCCAGAACCAGCAGTCAGGATGGGGCGTCCCCAGACTCCTGCTGGGTCTTCTCCGCCACCTTCCACTCAGGTCCCAAGCTGCCAAACACTGGGGGGCTGGGGGGTCCTGTGGTGAGACCGCAGCCTCACCCCCACCCAGAGTGCCTGTGCTCCCCACTGCGCCGCCGTGATGGGGGCATGGAGAGGACTCCACCCAGACCACCCTGACCAGTGGCGGGTCGGGGACCGGAGGCTGGTCAGCAGCGGGACAGGAACAGCAGGGCAGTGGCGGAGCCTGGGCCACAGGGGCTGTGGGGCACCAGGGGGGCCGTGTTTATCAATGAACGTTCGAAGAGCTGCTTCCGACCCTGATTAAATGAAGACTCGTGGGTCCCCAGCGGAGCCACGCTGGCCCCACAGTGATGGGCATCCCTGGGGAAGGGCTGCAGGACGGGGGCCCCTACCGTAGCAGGCCGTGTCACGGTCCCCACACGTCGGGATGCAAGGTGCACACAGCTCACAGCCTTCGCTGGCTTCAGGGACACACTGTCCCCTCTCACTCACCCTCTGAGCCAAATGAACTTGTTCCAGGGACCTGGGTGCCACCAGCACAATCCTGGGGCCACAGCCCCCCAGCAGCCGAGACAAGGAGGTGGGCGGCATCGCTGGGGGAAGGGGACTGGGGAGCCCAGCGCTCAGCCCGCCCAGCAAACCAGGGTCTTCCCCAGGACCGGGGGACCCGTGGGGCAGCTGCGAGGACCAGAGGTGGTGGCGTCATCTGGCAGGTAGTGCCAGCCCATCTCTCAAAACACAGGGGTGAGTCGGCTTCACAGGGAGTGTGACTTGTCCCCAGGCACCCGGATTGGAGGATGAGGGTCCTGAGGTCCTCAGTGGGACTGGGGGGGTCTGGGTGGGGAGGGGCAGCAGGAAGGGCTGGACCGGGTCTGCAGTGAAAGGGGACTTGGGAAACAGCGGAAGGGGCCCCCAGCATCCTGTGTGGGCCGGCCACGGCGAAGGGGCGTTTCTCTGGGCTGCCTGCTGCCCCTGGGCGTGCTGGGCCGTCCCGGAAAGCAGCTGGGAGACGGGATCAAGGGCACGCCCTCAGACAGACCACTGCTGGTTCACTCAGTGTGTGCCCTTCCCCCCCACCCCCCAGCAGGTTGCAACTGCCTGCACAGAGGGAGAGCTCGCACTGAGCCGGGCTCAGGTGGACACGTTGCAGGAACTTCAGGACCCTCCCGAGAGCTGCCGCCTCTCTGGCGGAAGTGGCCACACGCTTCCCGCCCGCTCCCACTTTGCTCCAGGCTGTGCCGCCCCCAACTCCCGCCCCAGCACTGCCCCCTGCTCCAACTCCCCGCTCTGCTTCCTGCCTCACCCAGCACCCCCACAGACGGTCCCTGCGTCCCATGCCCTCCGGAAGGCCGGGGAAGCCCCTCAGGGCCTCTGCCCCCAAGCTGGGCCACATCTGGGCGTGTCTAGCCCTCTGAGCCCCCAGCTCCTCCGAAGTCACCCAGCTCCTGCGTGCCCCTGGCGGACGCCACCCTGTTCTTCGGGTGGAAGCGGGTCTAAGCCAGGGGCTCCTGTGCTTTCGGGAGCCCTGCGCTGTTGTCCCTGGAGAGCCATCCCGCGATCTGTAACTCATTTTTCTGCCGTGTGTGTGTGTGTGTGTGTGTGTGTTCCTGTGACCGGGAGGCTCTGTGAGGGGCAGGGCTGCGCCAGGCTCGCTCGCCGCCACCACCCGGGACTCCACCCCACGGCTCCGACGGAACCAGTGAGTCCAGAGGAACCAGTGAGTCCAGACGGGAAGGGCCCAGGCTTTGGAACCAGCCGAGCCCAGCCTGTCCCCGGCTCCGCTGCATCGCTGCCACACAGAGTTGCTTCCGTGGCCGTGCGTGCCGTCCCCGGCTCCCCCAGGGTCCCCCGGGGACACTCCGTGGCCGGCCCCTTGCCCTGCCTGCCCGAGTCCCCGGGCAGCGGCAGCAGCACTGGCGGCTCAGTGACCTTCGGCTGAACGAGCCGACCTTCCCAGGAGGCCACACTGTCCCCTCTACGTCACACCACAAAGGTGGGGGGACCGGGCTGACGGCCCTCGGATACTCATGGACGGGAGTATCCCCGCGCACAGGCCAGCAGCCGTCACCGTGAACTGCCACAACTCAGCCCCCAGGGCCCCCCCCCCCTCCCCAGGGGCCTCCGCCGCAGCCCGGCCGGTCCCCTCGGACACAGACACGAAGGCTGTTCCTTCAGATGCACGGGAGACGCGGGGGCCTTTCCCCCACCCCTGCCCCAGCCAGGACGCTTCGTGGGGAAGGCGCTCACCGTGGAAAGCCGCCTGCCGGGGCGACCTCTGCCGTGCAGACGTGCATGAAAGACGAAGCACGTAATCGAGATCTTAAAAGCCAACCCGGAAGATCAGGTTATGGGTGATTTTTATTTTCTTTATATTTCTGTGTTCTTCAAGTATTACAACAAACGTGCATGTCTATTATAATCAGAAAGAAACCAACATTATCAAACGCTAGATAGCGTCCAATGTGCCTAAAATCACTCCAGCCGGCGGTGCCACCGGCAGAGGCAGCCACAGCCCAGAGCAAACGGGACTCGGCACCAGCACGGCATCTGACGGGCCACACGGCGAACAGGCCTTTTCGCCTTTTCTTCTTTCGAACACCGAGGCATTTGTATCTCATCGCGGCGAGGGGACGGACTTCTGCCTCAGGTCTGTGTTTCCAACACACGTCCACCAGACGAGCACCCTCAGCCGCCCCCCCCCCCCCCCCCCCCGCCCAGGTCTCCCCAGGGCCCTGGCCCGCCTCGCCCTTCACAGCCGCTCCGTGGGCGTCCAAGCCACAGACATGCATTCTGGCTGTCCTGGAACTGGAAGCCTTGGGGGAAAGGAAGCCCCCGAGCCCCGCCTTTCTGCGGACGACACCCGGAGAGGCGCGGTGGAAGGCGACATCGCAGAGTGGGGAAGCACAAGGTCGTCGTGGGTCAGGATTCAGTTTCACGGGCCACACCCCGCCCCGCCATGTGGCCACGGGCAAGGCGTCCCACCACACGGCACACCTGCCGTCCCCACCTGGGGAAGGCGACAGGCAGCACAACCTCAGGGGTCGCCTGGCACCGGGTATTGCCGGGAATTTTCCCCGGCAGTCCACACCCTCCCCTGGGGTGGGACGGGGGTGGGGGGGTGCTCAGGCAGGGGGGCGGGCGGGCGGCTACCGCCTGGGAAACTGTGCATTGGTCCAGGCAGGAAGGGGAGGGTGTTCTTTAGAGGACCCCCACCCACATTCAGTTTTTAAGAATGGGGAAGGGGTGGGGCCTTTGCCTGACTCCCGGTGGTTTTCTCCCGACTCTGGTCCTGCCCAAATTTCCTACCAGGGAGGCTAGGGGGGGTGGGTGCGGGGGGCACGGCTCAGGAGGAGCAACTGGCCCGACGCGCCTCTGCAGTCTGCCGTTGGCCCTTGTGCCCCCTCTGCCTCGTTCAAGTCTGTTGCAGCCTTAGCACTTATGAAAAAAAAAGGGGGATTTATTTGCTGGCCCACACACAACTGCACAGGAAATGGAGACATGCAGAGTGAGATCCCTCTGATGGAGACACCCAGGTGCTCACTCATCCGAGACCGCCAGGCCCTGGTGGGCAGGACGGTGACCTGTCCTCCTGGGGTTTGGGCTCCGGCCTCCCCTTGCTGCCCCAGTTTGCTTCTTAGCGCCTGCCCCCGGCGGGCGTGCTGGCCACGGAAGCCCCGGGCTCAGACCTGGGTGCGCACTGGTGTGGGTCCTCAGCTTACACGAAGGGTCACTGACATCATTCTCTCTCCCCCTGCTGCCCTGGTGCCCTCAGTGGGGTGGGGTCAGGCCAGCAGTGGCCGACCTTTTCCATGTCCCGACACACAGACACTAACTACTGACATTCTGTGGCACACCCTAAATGTGTGTTTTTTTTATAAAGGTATTTTTAAAGGTTTTATTTATTTATTTTTAGAGAGGGAAGGGGGGGCGGGGAGAGAGAGGAGAGAAACACCAATGTGTGGTTGCTGGGGGCCGTGGCCTGCAACCCAGGCATGTGCCCTGACTGGGAATCCCAAAACGTGTTTCTGCCACTCTGAAAAAAAGACCGTAAGTATGATTTTGATTCATTCACGCCAGACGGCCATTGCGTTGGTTGTTCTCTCTCTCTCTCTCTTTTTTTTTTTTTGATGAGTTAAGGGAAAAGAGGCCCATGCCCCTGACTAAAATAGTCAGATACCACGTGTGTTGAAAATCGCTGGTCCAGGCTACTCCTGCCAACAAACAGATACAACATTTCGAGGACTTAGCTGGTGATGCATTTGGCTGCAGATCTGACACAGTGTTACACTTTAGTGGGGTCGCAAACACTCAGCCTCTCTCCAGTGTGCGGCTGCCTAAATTCTACCTTGGACGGAAGCTCCAATTGCCACAGACCATTCGGCGGACCCCATAAACCTGCCAGTCAGAACCCGAGGCCCCGGGGCATGGCAGGACGAGTGCCACAGTGCTAAAGCCAAGACCTGAGCACAGCTCCGACCGCACACAGGCGCCCTCCACTGCCACGCAGAAAAGGCGTTGGTGCGGCACCTGGGCGCAGCGCACGCGGGAGAACGGCAGTGGGGGCTCGTGGCTCCGGGGGCCACTCTGCCGCAGACTGTTTCGAGCAAGTGCCATACCTGACACAGATGGCCAGTGCCCCGTGGAAGTCAGGTTTTACACCAGGGCCTGGGCACCCCACCACGATGCCACTCCACTCACTGAACCAAAAGCCTGGACCTCGTCAACTTCCTCTCCAAGGGGCCCGACCCTGCAACTCGCTGCAGCCTGTCCAGCCCCAGACCCGCCCCACCCCCGGTGGTGTTCTCCTGCCCCCCATCTCCTCCCCAGGGTAACCACGCCAGGGGGCTTCCCACAGAACGCCGCTCACGCCAGTGCCCCGTCCCATGCTCTAACTTCCCGTCCGCCACTCGGTAAAGCTCCGTGGCTTTGGGGTGGCTTTGGGTGTCCTTCGGTCTCAGGTGGTGACCAAACCAAAAATTACAAACGAGGATTTCCAAATAGTTTTTAATTAAGGACACCCTCCTAACTTCTGTGGTTTAGCAACTAACTTGCCATTACTAACAGAAATGTAACAAAACATTCACTTCCCTTGGAATGTAAATTCCACGAAGCCAACAACTAGAAAAGCGCGCAGAGAGAATTGGAAACCCGCTGTTGAACTAACAAAGGGGGGGGGGGGTGGGCACCGAGTAACCAACTCTCCGGGTTTCTGGCCTCGCCGTCCTAGTCCTATTCAATCCCTTTCTCTAGCCCAATGGCACTACCCTTTCTAAACGCTGCATTTCCTGGGAATGAAGATTTTCAAGGTTTCCCACCATCTGTTTGCTAAACAATGGCCAAACCCAGAGCGAGCTCTCCGTAACGGTAAGGCCGAGAGGGGGCAACGGAACAGACCAGGAGCCCCCGCAGCTGCCCTTCCTGCCACCCGCTCGGTGCCCACCGCCCCACAGGCCAGCCCAGAGGCCTGCGATGATGAGACCCCGCCCTGAGAAGAGACATGCACACACTCCCCTTCCGTCCCCCCAGACCGGAGAGCAGCCCGGAGGACAGCGCAGCACAGCAGATGGAACCACTTCGCCGACTCAGACAGACAACGGGAACTGGGACGAGCAACTCAGTTAGTTAGTCTGACCCCATGACTGGTCGACCTCCACGTGCTCCTTGACCCTGAGCTAATGTCCTCCCACCAGCTCCAGCCTGTGCGGACGCACCCGGCCACAAGGACGGCACCGGGTTCCACCTGGGATACGAAAACCGACCCCTGGCAATTCAGACTTCTGCGTCCGAAGGTCTCATCTAAAGTAAAGATCGGTCAGAACCTGCCTCTGAGAGATGGGGATCAGGGACGCCACGCTGGGTCCGACCTAAAACCTTAAATCCTGCCTCGTGACGGAAATGATGAAATACGGACTCCACCCTCAATGGCCAAGGCCGTCATGGGCACAATGAATGGGACGTTTTGTTCAATTCCTTCCGACTTTGAGAGTTTATGAACATAGTTTTTAAAAATTTGAAAAGCCTCATGACTGGTTATATACTGGGGATGAGGAGGATGTAACCCTCCAGTCTGGACAGACAGCAAAAACCGTACTTGCCAAATCGACCTCTTCAAAAACTTTCATTGTCCAGAAACTCAAGAGTCCACATCTGGGCCACTTAACAAGACCAAGGCCACAACGACACCGTAGTTTCCTTACAGGGGAAACCCAACCAAGAAAATATTCTCGCTGGTAAGAAAACTAAAGCAGAAGCTATGTAACCTAGCAACATTAGAAAGATTAAACATTATAGGCAAAGATCTGCATCTTCAAATGTAGTATTAGAGAGTGCCAGAAAGTCTAGAGGACAGTCAAGGGCGCACAACACAGCCCGCAGCGACCCGGAAGGCTGCAGCCCCGCTCGCCCCCGCGGGGGGACACACAGGAACGAGCACCAGGACTCGGACCTTCACCGTGGGTAACCCGTCCTCATGCAGCCAGGGCCGTTCCTGGGGCTGTCGGACGTCGCTTCCTTAAGACTGTGAGCAGGCTGCTGTCTAGAAGAAACTTAAGCTTGCTATAAAAAATTGTAAGACAATCTCACTACACCAAATTAGGATTAATTCCTGGTGCTTTCAAGAATGTACAAAAGCCCTGGCTGGTGTGGCTCAGTGGATAGAGCGCCGGCCTGTGCACTCAAAGGTCCTTGGTTCAATTCCCAGTCAAGGCACATGCCTGGGTGGCACGCCAGGTTCCCTGCTGGGGGCGTGCAAGACAAAACCAATTGATATTTATCGCCCTCTCTTCCCTTCTCTTGCAAGGGGGAAAAAAAAGGTGCAGAAATACTCGGGGAGCGTGTCACACCTGCAAATGCACTCGCCCTGGGCACTCCTCGGACTCCGGGCTACGAGGGGAATGGGGAAACGGGTCTGAGCCGGAGGCGGCAGCCTGGGGCGCAGTGTGGCTCCTCCGCTCTTGGCACGGGGCGCGGGCCGGGCCGCCTCTCCGCGGGGGGCGCCGTTCCTGGCTGCGAAGGCAGATCGTGCCCTCTGTCACTCATGGGGAGCAGTTCTGCCCAACTGTCTGTTTTCGACAACGTTATCATCCATCTCTTTATTAACAGCTCCGCGGCAGTCAGAAAACGCAAACGAGGACCCATTCTCGGGCCAGATTTCTGGAAACCGCGTAGCACCAGGCGCCACACGGTGTGAAAGTTTGTGAGGAGGGTGCGATGCCAAGAGAAACGGCATCCACAAGGAGCAAGCACGAAGTTGGGATATTTGACGTTATTTTAAAAGACACGTGCACCTCCCTGATGCCTAAAGGTTCGAGAAACCTGGGAGTCCTGCGCGCACACATGCACGTGCCCGCGCACGCAGGAGTGGGGCGGGGCCCCGCAAAAGTGCAGCCTCTCCCCGGAAATAACCTGGTTATTTTGCGTTTACGTAAGTCTTCTTAGAGCAAATATTGTATTATACCAAAAATAAAATTAGTAATTTTAGGGTTCGATGACATTATTAAAAAACTTCTAAGACTGAGATAAATGCCTGCAATGAGCTGTAAAAAACCCGTAAAATCAAAATTTTAAATGATTCAAAATAGCTGTTTTCAGATTGAAAACTGTTGAACCAAAAAAACAGCACCTTACAAATTAAAGGAAATGCTTCTAAAAGGCTTACAAAACATCTTTAAGGGACTTGGATTAAAAAAAAAAAAACTCTGGTCGTGCTCGCGACTAACACGAAATTAAAAACATTCGAGTGAGAGCCGAGACCAGTCCTGAATGCGGAGACGCCTTGCGCTCCAACCCAGCGACACTGCCTGACTTGAACCGTCAATCACATCACACTCGGCCCAAGACTCAAACCTACCACGGGCCAGGGCTCGCCCTTAACTAGTTCCCCTTCCACCTGTTTTGTACTTCAGTCCCCGGATGCAATTGTGAGAGACTCAAAGCTACGGGTGGAACACGGCTCACAGAGCGCGGGTACGACCATTAACACCGCGCAGCTGGACGCACGCGGCCCCCAGTGAAGCGCTCCGCTGCGCTCCCTTCGGGGACACCGCCCTAGGGCTGTGCTGTGTGTGCTCCGGCGGAAGAGGACCACGCAGCTAAGACGAGGGGGCAAGTTCAAGCCCCCGTGGATCTGCGCTGGGCCCTCTAGACCAGCTCCATTCACTCCACAATGCAAAGCAAAACCAACACCCCCTTGGGCCTCCCCCAGCCAATTCTGGGTGCCGGTGAGAGGAAGCGTGGGGGTAGCACGATTCCATTCTCCCCGCGGACGGACACACACAGACGAAGGTGCTAGGCTGGGTGGCGCGGGGGAACTACTGCCGGGCGTCACCCTGTAGTTCAGAAACAGCACAGCAGACAGTGCACGCTCCGACCAAAGCGCACACTCAGCCGGCTCTGCTCCGCGGTCCACGGGATGCACTTCCCGCCCTAGGAGTGAGGTTTAAAGACACCCATCGTAGAAGGTGGGTGACGGCACAGCCTGTTTACATGCAAGTGCGAATCCTTTGGAAGTTAACAATGTAAACAGGAGGTGGTCCAAGTCCATCAACTCTCAACAGTGCTGTGCCCTAAGCTCGAAACCAACACAATTTTCAGCTTTGTGAAAATGTGAAGTCATTTACCAAGGTAACTGAAGAAAAAAACAGTAATTACCACCGAGACCTTGCACACCAACATGAGCTTTCTGAAATGTGAACGTGGGCACCGCCTACATTCTGCCCTTTCAAGGAAAGGCCTGTGAACTGGGCGTGGATGGGAAGGGGAAATGTACTTGAAATTCCATTCCTTTCATCGAAATGCGGATACGTTGGAGAAGCTGCAGTGATGTTCTCAGAACAGAGACCAAAGCACGCCTCTGAGGAATACAGGCAGAAGTTGAAATGCCTTCCCAAGTAGATAAAACCACTTGTAGAATGAAGTCCAATCATTTCCGAAATGCGTGGCTCAGAAATATTGATGTTGTCTTTCTTGGTGCCAGTAAAGGATGTATAAAATGTCGTTAAGAATTCTTAAATTTAGAAGCAGAGAGAAAGGACAAATAAGTTGATCCCACATGTGTTACACAAAATCAAGCAGACCACCGTGTCTCTACGACTCAAGGTCACGATCATTACAAAGTGCACTTAGTATTTCACTCACCAAGTTCAGGTCTGAGTTAAAACAGCATCCATTTATGATTTGGGCTTGAAGAAAAGCTAAGAGGAATAAAGTGGACAATAAAAAAAAAAACACCCCACAAACCAACCCCATTACAATTGAGGATAAATGGCAACTAATTTTCCTTGTACTGTTCTTTTTAAAAATTTTTTAAAGATTTTATTTCTTTGTTTTTAGAGAGGGAAGGGAGGGAGTGAGAGAGGGAGAGAGAAACATCAATGTGCGATTGCTGGGGGTCATGGCCTGCAACCCAGGCATGTGCCCTGACTGGGAATCGAACCTGTGATGCTTTGGTTCACAGCCCGAGCTCAATCCACTGAGCTACGCCAGCCAGGGCTGTACTGTTCTTTATTAGAATTAAAACAGGCAAGACATAGTCCAAATGATTGTTTAGTGCCTTTTTGGTCACCAGTTTCTCTCTGTTTGAATGCATTCGGGAGCACTAATGGTTAACCACCCTGGGCCCAGTCTGCGGGTCTGTGTGCCTCAGTGAGTCACCCTTCCAGGCATCACTCACGACCTGGAGCTGCTGGTCACTTACTGCCACTTTGAGTGTGACCAGAGTTAATACTGGGCAGCGCTCTAGAACGTTTTTCTGTGTGGAGGGGGAAAAAATGCAAACCTTATTCCAGAATACACTGAGAGTCACAAAACACACAACTTTGCACAATCATTTTACTAATTCCGCACGAGGAATGAACGCCAGAAGGCCGTGTGGGTGACGGAACTCCGGGAGGGTGGCGTCAGGCCCCGTGTCCGGGTGTCTGCCAAGGCAGAGGAAGTACGGGACGTTCGATTCTGCAGGTGTGAAGAGCCAAGGGTAATTTTTACAGTACTTTCCCTTTCACCGAATAGTCTCAAAGGTTTAATAATAGAAAGTTATCCCGCACTGCGGCCCTGTGTCTTTATGCACAGCAGAGGCACCAGAACTTAGGATTTCTGCGACGAAACAGGCACGAGTGCACGTCCCTTGGCACAACGGCTTTGACGGCAGGACGTCTGCCGCTAGGCCCAAAGCACCGCAGGTAACCGCACTCAGGGGCTGGCCACCGCAAACCTGCGTGCTGAGCGGCTCACCCCTCACCATAGTCATAGACGTAATGCCGGGCATTTGGGGTTTTAGGAAAAGCGGCATCTGATTTGGGTTCAGTAAACAGGATCCTGGCTGGCTGTGGTTTTTAATCCCAAGTTCACTGAGAAACAACAGTGCCACCTGCTGACATTAAAGGGAGCACCGACTGCTTGCTTTGTGAGAGCACATGGCGGGGTGCACAGGGTGCAAGCATGGGGTGCAAGCACAGGGTGCATGCACGGGACAGGTGCAAAGGGAAGGTTCGGAGCCTACTTGCTCAGAGTCGACACTCTGGGGGATGGGAAGCAACTAATATTAACTACCTTCTTGTTTTCCTCCCTAATGCTCACTTGCATGAAAAACAAATACCTAATTGTGTAAGCTATCAATTACTAGTAGGCTGCTGCTACTGGCATAAATTAACCAGAAAGAAATCTTTTCTAAATGTAACCACAGGAGATTCTTCTGCAGACCTTCACTTAGACCCACACTACACAAACTTTAGGTCGAACCAATCGTATCACTTAAAAAACAAAAGAAGACAAAGTCACTCAAAAGAAACCAGCCAACTGTGGAATTGTGCTGCTGTTGTTTTTTATTGTGTTTTCAATGGAGAAATACATCATCTGTTTACAAAATAGCTCTTGAAAAATACAAGGAGTACAGATACTATAAAACAAAGCAAACTCCAGTCATGGCACACTACATACATCATGCGAAAGCAACAGTCTGGTCTCCAGGGTATGAGAACTAGAATTAAAAAGTCACTACACAGAAAAGGTCCAAGTCTCCAGCTTGGCAAAACTTGGGTGCAGTTACATGAAACGTTTAATAAACTGAATTTTTCCCCAATGTGTAAACAAAATGACAAGACTAACTCTGTGCCTGGCGATTTCAATCTAACTCGGAAGCTACACAAAACACGCAGACACCTTGTACACGTCACCTGTTAGTACGACCGTTTCTTCGAGGTGCTGGGAGGAAGGGCAAGGCGGCTGTGCAGCGCGGAGGCGAGGGAGGGGAGGTGTTGTATGCCGGGCGGCACGAGGTGCGGCGAAAAGAAAGCCTCGGTGAACGCATAGCCTACAGGGGAAGACTACACTGCAGCTGCGGAAAACTGATTCGGAAGGACCCGGCGGAGCCTGAGGAGCTGCGGCTGGCCGTGGCAACGCAGTGGGACAGAAAGGGGCAGAGGGCTCGCGGGGCACGCGCGTCGGAAAGACCCGTGGGGCTTGCTCTGTCCAGATGGAGAGTGAGCTCATCCACATCTGGCACCCCTCAGAGTTCCTGAAGATGCAGGTCCTGCTGCTTCATTGCGAGGACTTATTTTCTTTAAAGAAAAGAGTTCCTAATCCGTTGACAAGATAAAGCAAAATGGAAAAGGAGTAGAGAGAGCTGACTAGATGTCAAGTGCTTGCTGGAAATGGTTTTTTAAATGTTTCTACACGTAGAGTTTACTGACAAATTTTGGTCAACCATTTAAAAGTAAAAGTTACTTTAAAATTCTTGGAGAAAATGCCTTTTTGCCCACATTTTTAAAACTGAAAAATCCGCTTTGCTACTGCCGACAGTTCTGTGGAGTGCACGAAATCCCCCACGCAGAGACCCGTGGCCGCCCCAGAGACGGCAGGGTCCCAGGCGTCAGCTTCGGTCGCCTCAGGCCTCGGCCGCGGGCCGACACCGCGGGGCGTGCCGTGCGGCCACGGGCTCTGCACATCGCGGCTTAAGAAAACACGGACAGTTTGTTCCATGTGAAGCCCCCACCTTGTGCACACAAGCAGAAAGGGAAAAGAAGAGCAAGGGGGAGGGTGCAAAAAGTTTTGTTTGTTTCAAAGACAACAGATCAAAGGCAAAAGAATATGGAGCTTTAACAAGCTCAAAAGAAAAATGTTTGCTGGCTGATCGCTGATTTATATGCACTCTAAACAATTCTATAAATAAAACCAATATATCATTTCTTAATCATGACCCCATCAAACCAAGAGTTCCCTAATTATTCTCTCGATGTTGAATATACACCCTAGAGCTGACGGCTCGCGTCCAAGGGCGACAGCAGGCCCCCAGGGCCCGAGCTGGGCGGACTCTGAGCCCCTCTCTGGAGTACAGCAGTGCACCTGCGCAACGGTGTCCGATCTGAAGACTAAAGGGAAAGGGAATTCTTCGAGAAAAAATGAAACTCCATCAGGCTGAAAATCTAAAATTAGTTCTACTTTCTAATTAAAAAAAAAAAAAACATAAAAGTGCATCATCAGAGTAAGGAGTTCTTATGCCAGTTTATATTGCAAATTTTTCAAACAATGCATCAAACATAAACCCGATCCAGATGTCGATTATGGATACAAATAGAGCTTGAGGTTTTTTTTTTTTTTTGCTTTTTTTTTTAAAGGCAGTAATTTTTTGAAATAGTTAATGCAACTGTTGCTAACACAATAAGAAGAGTACTCCTGGCTTCACATACTAACCTGGACTTCCGATCAAGTGCTGGGGAGCCCAGTAAGGGAGGCCACAACAGCCCTACGTCCGTTTGCAGTCATGTCTAGTCTCGGACCCGCCGTTCTCCGTGTTTAGCATTTGAAGACAACAGGTGGAGTTGGCAGATACTGTGTATGGACCCCTGAGGTTGTTTTTACCGATTCAATCTCAGTTTTATTGAATTCTTGATAACAGGAATAGGGTTTGCAGGGAGAGCAGGGAGATCAGAAAGGTCTGTACTGGATGTTTTCTGAGAACAAAAGCAAAGAACACAACACCGTTCAAAGCGCTGTAACCGAACAATGAGACTTACTTCCCCACTGCTTTATTCCTAAGAACGGGGTGGGACCTTATCGTGAGAAGTATTAAAAATGTGAAGAAAAATGTTATAAAATGATGTCAAAATGGAGTGCAAATAAATATGATGTGCTATGAGATTATTTCGTCTACACTTGTAGAAACATTTTAGCAATACATAGAAAACTGGCAAGTGATTTCAAATATAGCCTTTACACACCCACTTCTCTAAGAATCACCTATCATGCAATTATTAAGTTCATTTAAACTATCTTTACTTGTAAGAACACCAGCTGCTGTCATCCTGACTGGTACTGGAGCGCCCCCCTGTGGGAGAATACTTAAAGTTCACCTTCCACACAGGAGCAGCAGTGATCAGTCAATTTATTATTTTCTGACCCTGTAAATTATAAAATTAAATCTATACAACTTGGCGATAATTTAATTATCCTAAATTTCAGGGAAGTCTCATGTTAAAAGTAAATTAAATCACAAGGCTTCTTTAACGTTCAAGAACACAGAGGTGACTTTTCACCCGTCTGTTACGGGAAACCCCAGAAACACATAAAAGCAGCGAGCCTCACAGGGTGAGCTCCCGTGCGCTCAGTGCCCAGCTCCGCCAGCTGCCGCACGGAAGCCCACCCACTGTCCTCCCACCTGCGCTCCCTGACCATTCTGAAGCCAATCCCAGGGATCCTATCATTTCGTCTGTAAGTATTTCAAGTTTATCTTAAAACAATGAGGATTTTTTGTTAGACACAGCCACAACATTTTTTACCCCTCCCCTAAGAAAAAACATTCCCCTTATAGCACCAAAAATACAGGGATGTATTTTTAAAAACCAACATAATCACTTTCATAATGGGGTGATTTCCCTGTTGATGGCTCTAGGAATCTTTTCATTCTACTTCCTCATAAAAACAGCTAAAAGGTGAGCACCCATGGGTGCCAGTCACTACAGGGATGCACGGGGGAAGGGCCCTGTGGAGAATGACGTGGCAAATGACAAGACGTGCCGTCAGCACGGCAGGACAGCTGAAGTTCGCTGGACGGGGCTGCCCGCACAGTGACATCAAGTGCGGCACTTCTCAATGTCGTTTGGTCACTCCCCCAAACACGCTTTCGTTAGGTAAAGGTCACAGGAACAGAGGACATTCCAGAACAGTGAACACAGTACTTAGAGTGTCCTTAGGGACTGCGGCACAGGGTAGCAGCCAGCAGAAACACAGTTTAGAGTGGTCACACCGAAACGCCTCTGAACCACAAAGCAGCAGGCGTCACTGGGTCAGGCCGGCCACAGCTGCAGCGGTTACCTCGGTGGTTCCGCGGGGTTAACCGGTGTCACTTCGAGTTAGAGAAAATGTTTACTTTGTGTCAGAGTTTGACCTAGACTTCGAAACACAGTCACGTGGAAAGAATTCAAGGAGAAAACATTTCACAAACAAATGAAGTTCACAAATCAGCAAAAAAAGATTCCAGGTGCCTACTGTGTGCGAGGGACTATCAGGAGTAGAATTTCTAGGTCAAGTGAAAAAATTATTTCAAACAACTATAGGTTACAATAAATCAGTAACTTAAGATCAGAAGTAAGAAACACTTTAAAAATAAAAAGATCACATTAGCCTCATAAAATCCGTACGGAGTGGCTCTCGGCCGTCGCCATCACATTCCCCTCTGGCCTGCCACCGAGGCCCTCCGTGAACCCTGCGCGCGGCGACTCGTGAGGGCGCCCACGCCGGGCAAGGCTCAGTGCGTGAGGGGTGGCTCAGCCGTCTGGATGGCGCACACAACAACAAAAAGGCTCCTCCTACCGTGTGCTTTATGAACTACAACAAACACATTTTTAAGCCAGCAAGTCATCCCGTTAATTCATCACACCACACTATCTTCACTTTTATAAAACTCCCCTTGCTTTTTGCACTCAGTACCTGAGAGGCCAACAGAGACGCCGCTGTCTGCCCAGCTTCTGATTGAGCTGCACTTGTCTCTGTATCGAGCTGTTCCTGTGAGACAAAGACGGAAAAGAGACTTAAAAAACTAAAAAAAGCAACTGAGTTTGGTGGCTACTAAAGAATACATATTAGAAAACGGAAAGGATTAAGAAAAAGACTCAACTGTGGCACAAAATCATCTAGTAAGCCTTGTTGTAGGTTAGTACCCATTTCACACACACATAAATTTCTATTTGTCTACTTAAATCTTTTAAAGCTTGGTCAAAATATCTCAACTTCCCAACCAGCTCCAATTGGACACTTTAAGCAAACAATAATTAAAGACACACACACAGGCACATTATGAAACGTTGCCCAGACAATAATTAACAAAATATAAACCCAAGCTCTTAGTTATGTGAAAGAAACAAAGCCTATTCAGGATTATTAAATAAAATTACCAAAGCACCAAACGGCTCCCGTGCCGTCAATCTGAGGTGGAAGGCGCCACACCCCCCTTTCCTTTGGGTTTCCCCGCCCTCCTCCGTAACCGACATACTCATCCTACTCTACGTTTCATCGGGAAATGCAGGCTGAATGAACCGTGTCATTCCACTTTTTAAAAGCAGGGCACAAAAAAAAATCACAACACACATACTTATACACAAATGAAAATAAACATAAAAATGTGTATTTCTAGAAAAGATACACATACAATAAGATACCGATTTTCCCCTGAGAACGAAAAGCGTAAAGCAGGGTGTAGGGAGTGGAAGTGAGGAAGCGCAGTGTCGCTGCAGCACAGCTCGGCAATGCGCACCAAGTTTTAAAAGGAAGTGCACTATTTGCCTCAGTAATTCCTCTTTAATTAATTTTTCCTAATAAACATAAATGGATGGCAGGTATTTAGCTACAGTTAATACTACAGTGGGAAAGAGCAACTTCCTTTTTCAACAGAAGCAATCTCTAACAATAGGAAACTCATGCAAAAAATGGTAATTGCTTTAAGACAGCATTCTATGCAGCCATTAGTAATATTTTCTAGATATAAAATAAAATTTTTTTTCTTGATTTACAGAAAGAATAAACATTTGAAAGCAAAAAGCACTGGCAGTATACACAAAATCAATAAAGATATCAAAACAATATGTGCTAAAATAGTAATCAATTATCCAGATTCCCAGTATCCATGGGAATCTGGATAATTTGGGGGAAGAAAGGTAAATTAAAAGCCTTTACGAGCCCTGGCTGGCGTAGCTCAGTGGACTGAGCGCGGGCTGCGAACCAAAGTGTCACAGGTTCAATTCCCAGTCAGGGCACATGCCTGGGTTGCAGGCCATAACCCCCAGCAACCACACATTGATGTTTCTCTCTTTCTCTCTCTGTCTCCCTCCCTTCCCTCTCTAAAAATAAATTTAAAAAAATAAAATCTTAAAAAAAAAAAAGCCTTTACTTAGTACAAGTCAGTTTCTGGAGAAAAAAAAAAAAAGATGTTCCAAGTCTAACCGAGTTCCCATCCTGCCTGCCTTGTTTCGAGCCCCATGCACCTCAGCTTCTGGCCAGAAGCTCTGCCAAAACCCAGTGTCCCGAACACTCCACACTCTCATCCCCGCAGCGGGGCGAGCTCGTCGTGGGCGGCCCCAAACCCCACGTGTCCTTCAAGGACCACCTCAAATACGACGTCTTCCTTTTCTGAAGCCCTACACCGTTTTCTGCAGTCAGAAAATAACATCTACCTCCTCTTGCCTCTCACCCCCACCACCCTCAATTATGCTAGTTTTCTTTGATAATGAAATGAAAGGCCTCTGCCTCTTCCGTACTTAACTGTACGTTCCTTAAAGGTGTGGAGCCTAGCGCACTCGCCACTCTATCCCATTAGGCGCCATCAGACTGTAGTGCATCTAGGAGGGCCCCCAGCATTTCGAGGAATTCAGGTTTAAGGTAATAAATTAACACTAAAAAGGGACAAACACTTCCCTGAGAACAATGATGAACATAAGCTGCTGAACAAAAGACAGCACAATACTCAAGAGACATTCCCATCACACCTTCTGTCCTCTTAACCGTGTATGTGTTCCAAGGCTAAATTCAGTGTACCTTTGTTTCTGTTTTATCATGTCCACTCAAAGCAGGACAGTTAGCATCTTCACCTGTTTCATCCTGTTGTTTAAAAAAAAAAGCTTTATTCTCTAAAACAAAAAATTTAGATTACTTGCCAATCAATGCTTTAACTTATATAAATTTTTTTAAAATTATGAAATAATTTAACCTGTAGGATCAAGTATGATCTTAAAATAGATTACTCAGTCACTTAATTTTTTTTCATATTAACAAGTTTAAATAGTATACTAATTGTATCTGCCCAAATTAAAAAGAACATGACAAAAACTTGATCGTCACCGCCTAAAGTGCATCCCCTCAAACCTGTAAACTCATAAAATACTTTTTGTAAGAAAGAGAAAAAAAAGGAGTTCCTTGATTAAACAATTTAGACTTGAAATACTATCACTTGCATTCAGGGAGATTCATTCATCTCTCTCTCTCTCTCTCTCTCTCTCTCTCTCTCTCTCACACACACACACACACACACACACAAACGCGATTCTATTACAAAAAAAACCACACATCCCTTTAACTTTCCCAAAGTTAATTAACCACAGAATGCCCCTGCATGGTAAGACCTATTAAAATCCTGAATACAACATTTCAGAAATGTTCTCTGCAGGTCTTAATTATTTTAATTTATTATAATTTTATTCAAAACAACTCATTTTTGATAAAGAAGAAAAACAGGAAAAGCCAAAAATGGCTGTACTTTCTTATTCCTGCAGTGACTTGTTAATAAATATCACTTTCTTAAGAAAAATAATTTTGACACTAATTTCTCTGCTTTATTTACTAGGCAGAACTAGAATTTAATTTTAAATGTGGCTCTTAAATACACATGTTAGTGTATTATTGAGTAGTACCATGTTTCTTTCTCATTTGCTAAAATTTCTAATACCAAGTACTCACTAACAGAGAATAAAAGGCTCCAGTTTACGAGGGCTTCAAAATGAGGCTATTTAGGATATTTATAACAGTCTTCTTCCAATTTAGCACTGTGATTTAGGCTGGGTTCTAATCCTATCTCTGACTTCCATTAGCTTTATAAATGAAAAGCCAATGAACCCCAAGTTTCTCTGCTAAGGAATCAGATTGCTGAAGAGATAACCAAGATCCTAAGATCCCTTCTCTAGCTTAAAATCCCACTGTTGTTAGTCAAGCCCACAGAGCTGCCACAAACAAAACCCAGACTGAGAGACTACACAGAACGGACACCTGTAAGAAAAAAGGGGAGAAACCTATACTCTTACAGGGTACTTAAAGGCTAGGCAATCAACTGCTAAATAGGGATCTTATTTAGTTACAGATGTGAGTAAAGACTTTTTAAAAAATCAGTGACACAATCAGGGGTATTTGGGCACGGACCAGATATCTGACATTAATGAACTGTTGATTTGTGTCTAAGTGGGTTACATTTACTTTGTTTACACTTTCTTTTTTATAACTGTTATATTTTAGATAGGAGATTTGAAAATTACTAATGATATGACTTCTGGATTTTGCATCTAAATAATCCAAGTACAGGAAGAAATGGAAAGGCTGAAAAGAATTAAGGGCGTAGGGACTGGCCGAGTTCACTACACGTGAAGCTGCACGATCAGTACATGAGTACATGAAGTGCTTCTCTTTACTTACGTGTCTACTTAAAATTTTCCATACTAAACTTAAAAAGTTTATATCCCTACTGCTTCTCTAAATTAGACAGGGAACATGAGTGTTTTCTACCAAGGTAAGAGCAAATAAAATTAGAAATGCTGTGCTGGCACACATTTAGTTAGAGCTCATAGAGAATCATCAAGAAATTAACCAATTAAGAAAACAGAATGAGCCCTGGCTGGTGTGGCTCAGTGGATTGAGTGCTGGCCTGCAAACCAAAGGATTGATGGTTCGATTCCCAGTCAGGGCACATACTTTGGGTCGCGGGCCATGTCCCCAGTTTGGGGCATGTGAGAGGCCAGCACATACTGGTGTTTCTCTCCCTTTTTCTCCCTCCCTTCCCCTCTAAATATAAATAAATAAAATCTCGGGGGGAAAAAAAGAAAGAAAACAGAATGATAGGCATCTAGAGTTATACTTACATATACTTTACTAGGGTAAAAAGAAACGTGAATTATGAAACGCTCTGACAACTCTGAACAAGAATCCACAGACAAAATGTGCCATTACACCAAACCAGTACGTTTTTAGGCTGATGCCAACACACTCCAGGAGCACCGGGGCTTTTAACAGAAGATGCCGCAACACTCTGGGTAGCTGTCTCCCCACAGCGCCCTGCCTCCAAAAGGTCTGAGTCTAGTATTTGGAGGATGGTGGGAAGCAGGTGACTGAGGAAGGGAGGGACTGAGCTAATCCCCTTTCGGTTGTGTTTCTTCAGAAAAAAATTTAAGTTTTACACAGAAATATTAATAAACAAAGTTATTTCCTTATTGTGTAAAAAAAAAAAATTCCCAAGCCTACCTGCTAGAGAACCTCTGATTCAGTGTGTATCAGGAAAAGGCCCTAGAATCTGTATTAAGAGGTGGGGGTGGGAGGTGGAAAAGTCACTCTGATGTGCACCTAGGGTTCAAAATCACTGCCTTTAGAAAGATAATTACACAGTTACCGATGGGGTTTTCAGAACACATACTTTAAAATGAACTGGGACCATTTTTCATTCACCCTTAGCATCGTAAGAATGACAAAATTCACCAAATTATTCATACTTCATTAATAGTGACTACTTCCTAAAACAAAAAACTTCAGAACCTAGGGATTAGAACATTTAAAAATTAGAGACAATAACTTTTCACCATTACAGACCAAACACTCCATGAGAAAGGTATTTTCCCACATTCTAAAAAAATGTTTGTTATAATGAGTTAAGTTCCTGAACAACCAATTATCAGCCAAAAATCACCACAAAATTGGTGTTTTGAACTGTCACCTCCGTGGCAGTGGGGAGCCTCGCTGCCAGGAAAACTGGAGGGTGGCCCTAGGGGTCAGTGCAACTGTGTACCAAGGCTACGTCTGCTCTAAGACTCACACCAAAATCAGTGTACACTTGTACTGGTTTTCTTAAAACTGTTTGAGACTTTGATAAGATCAAACATCCACTACAAAATGTTGAAGTATTGCTCGAAATCTCCTAAAGGGTCAGAGAAAACAATCACTCAAGTCCCCGAACTAATGTGACTGTGCAACCTGGCCCCCGTCCTGTAAGAATCCCCCGAGAACCACCTGTCCTCACTGCGGAGACTGCAAACCTCCACCTGGGTCTCAGAGACGAAAACCGTGTCCAAGGGCCACTGAAGCGCCAGCGCGCACACCACACGGTGAGAAGGGACACCACACGGTGAGAAGGGACACCACACGGTGAGAAGGGACACCACACGGTGAGAAGGGACACCACACGGTGAGAAGGGACACCACACGGTGAGAAGGGACACTAAGGAGGACGTCCCGTAAGCCCGCGCCACGCTGTGCTCCGGTCTGGGAGGACGGGCCCAGCCTGGCGAGGAGGCCCGAGTGCAGAGGAGCTGGGGCACTCCCTGGGGGTTCCCTAAAAGCTTCCTCCCTGGGGCTTCTCAGTTTTGCTCACAAAGGTTTTCTTTCACTGGACTTTAAATCAGGCAAGCCGTATTCCCACGGGTACCCAACATACAGATACCTCTTCTGTTCTGGTTTTCTTGGGGCTCTCTTCTTTGTGAGGTGAGGATCTCCTTTTGACTCCCACCACAGGCGTCGGCATTTTTGTTGCTGCGTTCCCCGAGGGTCGGGACGGGTTCACCAGGCGCGTGGAGGAGACGACTCTGCAGGCCGCAGGCTTGGGAGGGGACGAAACGGCCGGCTGGGTGGCGGTCTGCGGAAGGCTCTCACTCGGTGCACCTGCGCAGGAGGCACCCGTCAGTACGCACGAACCACATCATGCCGCCACCCACTCGCAAGTCAAGCTTCGTGTCTCTGAATGGGACTGCACGGGCCATTTTACATGCAAATGCTAAAATGGCCTTTAAAAACGGAATTCAAACCACTTGACCAAAAAGGCATCTTTCCAGACGAAGCCTGAAGCCCCACGCGCCGTGAGCCCCCGCAAACCTGTCAAGCCGATCTCCTTGCCCCCTGAGCTTTCGCCGGAACTCGCTTGTGGCACAGAAACTTCGGGAGCCTGTATGTTGGTCACGGATGCTGCCGTGACAGCTGGCGCAGGGCTGTTTCTGCTATTGAAGAAAAAAGTTAAAAAGTAAACGGAGGAGTATAAAACTCAATCCCAACACTTGGGTAAAGCTACTTCCTAAAGGAAACGATCGCTGAGGCCTCCTTCCCGCACAGGCACATCAGCAGCTGACTGTACTCGGGGAGACGTGACCCCAACCACACGCACACACACCGACACCAGCGCGGCGCTGTCCCACAGGCGCCCGGTGCCAGCCCCTCCCTGCAGCAGCCCACCTGGGAGTCGCCCCACAGATGAGACAGTGCCAGGCACCGAGTATCTGGTTTCCTTTAGTATTCATTACACTGCAAGTGCCACATGTAGCTAGGGACTACCATATTAAGAACAGATTTTTAAGAACTGTTCTATTTGATTTGAGGTAAAAAAGAATCCTATCAAAAATATAAACAAGAAAGCCATCCGAGAAATAGAAACGTTTCTGTGCCCCAAATCTAAGCATTCGGAGACCCTGAGAGCCCACCCAGCGGCCGAGAGAAGCAGCAGATTCTCCAAGCCCAACCCCTCCTGTGTTCTGGATCCCACTCCTTCCTGCCGTCTTGTGAAACTCCAATCATTCTCCCTTCACTCTCCTGTCTCTTCAACTTTTCTATTTTAAATAAATCCAATACATAAGCACTTAAATAATCTCATTTTAATTACCTCCTGGAAAAAGAAACCCCCCCCCCAAAAAGGCCTCTGTTGCTCCTCTCCCTCAGCTACAGCTCTCTCCCTGCAACTGTGGAATGACGGCGTCATGACAAGCCGGGCACCGCTGGGGCAGTTACAGGTTTTCGGTGCCTCTGGGACAGTCACAGAAGAGCCAGCGAGCATTCGGCTCATTAGGGCTTTGGAGCTAACCGGCACGGCAGTCCTGGGATAACGTCGTTTCACTCAGCGGCACGTCACCCCACTGTATCACGGATGAGCGAGAGAAGCAGACCCCGCCGGGGACGGCGTCCGTGTGCAGTTCTGCACAGCCTGCCTGTGTCTGCGCCGGGTTTCTCCGGGTGCCCGGGGTCCCCCCCACACCTCGCAGGTGTGCACGTCGGGTGAACTGCTGTGTCTCGAGTGTCGCAGTCCGAGCGAGTGGTGCGTGTGTGAGGGGCACGGTTACGGAAGGGCTCCCTGTCCAGGGGCGGGTCCCACCGGGCACCCTAAGCTGCCAGGATAAGCTCCAGCCACCCGCACCCTGAACCGGAATCAGCAGGTTAGAAAACTCATGATCTTCTCGTTTTTATTAATCTTTCCTAAATGTATGTATAGCTCACTTTTATTTCAACGTTTAATATTAGAACTGTTTGGTGATGTTTTTGAGACCAGAAATACGCCGTAAGAACTTGTGTTTGTGTCAATCAGCCTATGGTAAAACTGATTTTGTTCTATGTTAAAGTTGTGGTTTCTAAGAACCTATCAACAGTGTTAAGTGAGAATTTACTGCACATGACAGTGGCCGAAGTCAACAGAGCAGGTGACAGCACAACCCCAAGGAAATGACAGAGACGGAGGCCAGGCCTGAGGAGTGAGCGCTCAAGGGCGCTCCCGATTACGCAGAAAAGGTGAGCTAGCCAGGGCCACCGACGCGGGGGAAACCCTGGAGGAGCTAGCAGAGTGGTCAGCACATCATAAATTTGAAATCCAGAAGTCTTCACTTCTAATATTAAAACTGCTGAAATTACCTAGTACATGCACCTATTTTACACATACATGTACAGTTGGGAGTCCATGAAAGTTTTTTATTATTTATTGTTGTATTATTCCTGCGTATTACAACTGTAAACCTGCTTTTGCCCACCCTAGTATGTTGCATAAATTCGAAGTACACAAAGGCTTTTATACAAAGCCTTAAATTCTTATTAAAATTTCTGCTTTTACACTAAAATAAATAAATAAATAAAAACCTGAGGTTAACACTACAAGTGGGGAATTGCTCTGAAACTGGAGATTTGGGTGCCGTGTTCATGCCTGAAGTCTTCAGATTATGCATCATCAGCCTGAAGACACACCGCCCATTCGAGTCCAAGACAAGAGAACCGAACCCACCCACTGCACCTCGGCATTTTCCACTTCAGGCTCACCCAAGGAGTCATCTCAACTTGATCCCTTGCCACTGGTAATACTTTTAACAATCTAATTTTTAAAACTGCTTTTTAAAAATTGAAATATAACATGTATTCATAAATGTGCTCAAATTTAAAGTATCAACTCATTTACAAACAAGAGATCAGTATAACCATCACAATTTTAAAACATGGGCAGAACCCCAAAAATCCACCATAACAGTTCCCTATAAACATAGTTGTATATCCATTTAAAAAGATCTGCAGGAATATACTATAAAGATTTATAGAAGTTAGATATAAATATGGCCTTGGCCTTTTGTGTTCTAAATTTTGTTACCACAGTCATTGTGTCTTTCGAAATAAAAACACTTAGCTGTTTTGAGTGTTTTTAGAGACACTTAATTCTTCAAAAAAAGCTTCCCCTAACATAAGCCAGCCTAGGTAGATCTTCATTTTTCTTTAGAAGATCCCTAGCACTTCATAGGAGTGTTCTCCTGCGACACAGGTGTGAGCAGCTCTAGGCCAGAAAGGTGACTTTGTCCCTCTCGTCCGCTCCCCTTAGCAACTGCACCCCTCACTAGAGACAGCAGGCGTCTCAGCACACACAACTGAAGGGGTCTTGGCACTAATATTCATATTCCCATAGACTACAAGCATGATGCAGTAGGACAAAAAAGTTACTCTCCGCAAAACTAAGAGTTAAACGGCCATTTGAAAATACCACCAGAGGAGGTCTCTGGTGAAAGATGCGGCGAGGTGGTGGGAGCCGAACCCACTTGCTCGTGCACCGACTGCGACACCCAGCCAGTCTTCTGAGGAACAGCTGACGGAATCCCAGCTTATAGGAGGCCCGGAAGCCAAATGCTGCAGAGGGCATTGAAAAACAGATGGCAGGGGGCTGCAGAGGCTGACGGGAAGGCCCCAGGGACCTGCACTGCCACGGGAGCTTCGAGGGGGGCCGGAACAGCAACTGCAACTTCGCAGCCCCCTCCCCTCCCAGAGCGGGGGAGCCAGCCCCACACCAGGAGAGACCCGGATGCTCCAAGCCGCTGCGGGATAAAGACGCAGAGGGAGACACACAGCGGGCAGCGTCCCCGGCTGGGGCACTGGCCGGCGGCTGGGTCAGTAGCAGGAAACGTATCACAAGATGAAATGAAAACAATATCCTCAACAGGTGACCCGGACAACAACGAGAACATACCTAGTGTGTTCACAAGCCCCCGCCGCCCCCACACCCCCTCGTCCTCCTCACCCCTGCGAGCTGCCGGAGCTGCTCAGCGGGCTGGTCTTCATGGCGCTGGTGGGCGAAGGCACAGACATGCTGTTGTCGCTGTCCATGGACAAGTCGAGGCTGTTCTCACTCAGCGGCGTCAACCGGATGCCTTCCGTCGAATGCTGCAATTAATAACATATCTGATCAAATACAACCGTTACTTTTATCCAGTGAACATCTTTTACTTAACTGGCGACTGCTACTAAAAAGCGCAAATCTAAATTTGTAACTTTTATTATGAAAATTAGAACTGTTATGCTGACTGTAAAAGGCAAAGAAAGATTTGAGAGACACATACTCCTAACTTCTAAGAGGTCTACAAATCAACTACAGTTCTTCTGGGGGAGAAATAAGACAAAGGAATGTTACATTAAACGTACACACTGAATGTAACACACAATGCAAATTATAATGTACATAAAGGCACATGGATCCTGTATTTGAGGGCTTAAATACACACACATATTAGAAAAGTCTTTTAATAGTGACATGTTAACAATGAACATCTCTAGCTAGTAGAATTAGAAAAAATTGTTTACAGATTTTTAAATTATTGTATAATAAACAAAATTTGTATAATTTCAAAAAAAACCACCCGTAAGTACAACATAGCGCCACTCTGACTTGTAAACAACAAGCGTCTCCGGAGAAGAGGTCTCTCAGCGCTCTTACTGCAACTCAGGGGTTTAACACGGTGTGTTTAACGGGGTGAATGAGCCCACAGAAAAGAGTATTTTCTGAAAACTAAACCTCATCTCCACACTAAATCCTAATGTTGGCCCTTCTTAAAAAGCATTCAAATATCAGAAAACCAAAACAAAGCTAAAAAACTGTACGTGGTTGTATGGATAGAAGTTGATTTTTAAAGTGACTTAAAGTTTCAATTTCAGCAATCAGTGCTATTATATCAAATTTACGTCTTCAGCGTCTTTCTTCTTTCCTCGGTCCTTTGAGGCCCAGTGTTCACTTACCTACAGAAACATTTTGATGGGAGTATTTGCACTGTTGACAAAAACTCCTATCCGGTGCGCGTGCACGCGTGCGCTCCACAGAGACACCGCTTGTGCACATAATAAACACACGCAGACCCAGTGAGGGAAGGTGAGGTCTGGCTGACAGGAGAGCAGGAGGGCATAACGCCGCGTGCTCTGAACTCCGCTGTGACACCAATGTCCTAATGTTCTAATGAGCCTCTTTCCTATCCAAAAAATGCTACCAATCTCACACTCCCCCAGACTGTTCGGTAAATTACATTCAATTCTAAATAGTTACCTGCACGCCCAGGTAATCAAACACCTGTGAGGTGACAGGGCGCTTGTTAGGGAGGATGTGTAAACCCGAAGCTTCACCTGGTGGGACTGAGCAGCAAACAGCATTAAGCTGCTTCGCCTCAGTGTCTAGGTCTACATGTCCGTGTCCCTATCAGCACGAGAGACTTCCACGCTAAGAAATCATAAATATTCTACCACAGCTTTCTGGTCGGATAAACAGAGACAGAACATACCACGGACAGAAACACACATATACTTTACACTGAGACCAAGATCCAATTCACACCTCATACCACCTGGCCTTGGGCAAGTTTTCTAACCACCCTATTTCTTCCACAGCACAGACAATACCTATGGGTTTGCTATATCATTAATTTAAAAACAAAACAAAACAAAAAACCTTGTACTTTGTGCTTTGTAAAACGCAGTTAATAAAAGGAAGCTATTATAAGAATCCAATGAAAAGACTCATGGATGTAAATTTCTAGACAGTTGTTATTTATAAAAAGAAGAAAAGTGCTATTTTATGAGTAGAAAGTTGGAAATAATTTAAATTATGTCAGAGGACAGATTTGATCACTATAGCCACACAAATAAACATTAAGCAGCCATTAGTATTTACAATATAATTTGCACAGGTAGCTATAACACAGCAAGCACCAAAAAAGGTCGCAAAATGGTTATCATCAAAAACCTTTTTAAAATACCTCACTATATGTGGTTACATATTTGCACAGAATAGTCTATGTAGAAATAAACTAAAATGTTAAGACTAGCTATTACTGGGTGATGAGATTATAGTTAAATGTTACTTAATAAATATAATTTTTGGACTAAACAACAAATTTCTGATCATTAATGACTCCTTTTATATTCTAGAAGATTGTATCTACTTACTACCTTAAGACACAGAATAAAATAAAACTTAAACTATATACTAGTTGTTCCAAATATCAATATTGCCATGTAAACAGGAGTTTTAAAAGGTAATCTGAGCCCCAGCTGGTGTGGCTCAATGGACTGAGTGCCAGCCTGCAAGCCAAAGGGCCGCTGATTCAATTCCCAGTCAGGGCACATGCCTGGGTAGCCCCCCAGTAGGGGGAGGGGCACATGAGAAGCAAGCACACATTGATGTTTAAAAAAAAAAAAAGTAATCTGAATCCAAAGTTCTGGAAAATCTAATTACCTCAGTGTGATAAATAGCTGTTTAACAGAACAGAAAGAGGTTAAGTGTTAAAATAACATTATTTACATTTATTTGTGAAAACAAAATGTGCATTCTTGTTATATGTAGTAATTACACAAGTAGGGCTGCTTAAACCCATTAATAATATAATATCAAGGAACTAGAAAACAAATACTTGACATTTTAAAAATAAAATTACTTCACAGTAAATTTTATGTGTTATATATTTTATGACAAAGAATAAAAGAAAAAAATCATTGCTCAAGAAAGGAACAGTAGAAAGGAACTGGCACTTTCTAGTTGTTTAGTTAATTCATGAAGCTGTTAGGTTGAGAAGAAAGTTAAGCTACATACAGGTTTTAATGTGATGTTATTTTTTGTTTTAATTTTTAAAAATTGCATTTGAGACCAAACCACCCTCCCCAAAAAACAAGCAAGTCCCCCGAGTTCAGGGACTACTGCCGGTGGTGGTGACGGTGGTGGTGACGGTGACGACCACAGAAACCAAGGAGGCGTTTACTCTGTGCCAGGTGCTAGGGTGCTAGTCTACACCGCCTTCCCCAGGTGTCAACTCACTTCCTTCTCACAAAACACCTCGTCAGGCAGATAAAAATGATATGCTGATTTTAGAGATAAGGCAAATTAAGAACATGATGTTTGTTATAAAACTTGCCCAAGTTTCAAAGCTAGGAAACAGCAGAACCTGAAATTGAACCAGAAAGGCTACTCAAAGCCACTGGCCTTGACTGACAGACTTTCGCATTACCATGTACTTGAAGCTTTAGGACACAGAACGCTGTGAAGTTGACGGCCCCTCTGTACTGACTCCTTTATTCCTCTTCTCCCGGCTCCAGCCCATCAACCTTATGACGAGTGTGGTGGTAACTGTTCTCTAATATATGGTGTTATTTCATAATTGCTTTTAAATCATGTATTGTTTTATATTTTTTAAGCTGGTAAACTTTATGTAAATATATCGAACAGTACATATTCATCTGTACCTTTTTAACTCACTTAACATGTAGCTATAGCTCATTTACTTTCACTGCTACGTTTAAGTATTATTCCATTAATAACTCATCTATTTTTAAAACCACGTAAAGAATGTAATTGTTATCGCTGAACTAAAATCCCACTATGTCCCCTGTAATAAGTCCAAACAAGAAAAAGGCTGTCAGTTATTCAACAGGAAGCACTAACAACAGGACAGAATACAAAACATTAACTCCCGTTACCTCTGTTAGTGATCTTTATATTCGGTAACTTTTGAAATTTATATAAAATACATGTACGATTCTTACCAAAATAAAGTCATTTTCATTGAAAAAGTCATCTAACTTCCTTGATCTACATAAATACCTAATTTGTTTACTTTTTAAAGGAAAGGAAATGAGATACTTATATGGAATTAAATAGGTAAGAACAAGAGATTTTTAAAAGAATCTAAGTAAATATAAAATAAGGATATATGAAGCATCACCACTAACCTTTCTACAGTCTGAAGCAAGTATGTGCAAGAAACCTGGCTAGGAACAAGGTTTCATATAATGGAATAGATCCACTTAAAGTTTAAAAATTCTGTGATCTATTTCAAATATGACTAATACACTAAGCCTGAATTTTTGAAGTACTGATAGCCTATATACATAAAATACTGTATTAGTAATGCTTTTGTAAGTACTTTCTAAATTTACCTTTTTCTTTTTCTGAAGCACATGATTAGGTAGTAGTTCATGGAGTTGCTTTCTTTTTACATGCATTGCAGCAATTTTCATGTCCACCTCAAACATCTTGCTGTTTATTGCTTGCCTATAAACTATACAATTAGGAAATTGTTACAAGAAATAGAAACATTTTAATAAAGGCAGTTAAACTCATCCAGGAGAAGCTATTCTAAATAGGGCTCCTTTTTACATCAGTACTTCATATAGGTAAGATTATCAGGTGAAAGCCTCTCTCTACTCTGACAAGTCATTGCCTGAGCAAACTCTAAGTCCCTTCTATCACAAGGTCACGATCATAATGAATAAAAGCACAAAATTTATTAATTCTTCCAATGTAATAACTCAAAGTGATAATTTAAAAGAGTAACTCTTTAAGAAACAGCAAAACTGGAGAAAAAGGGATTCTTAAATCCATATGTTTTTATGCTCCCAGTAAAATTTTAAATTCCATTCTAAGTAACAAATGCAGCAAAACAAAAGTCAAACTTATTTAAATATACCTAAAGATACCTTTTTAAGAATCTGCAAGACAAAATTTTAAAACAATAGCACATTTTCTATTACAGAAATAAGTTACACAGGTCACAGGAATAAGAACAATATACTAAAATAAGTAAATCAAAATAATTTAGTTCCAGAGGGTGCCCAAAGTGGAAAAATCCATTCACTCAGACAACAAGGATTTATTGAGTGGCTATACTGTATCACACTGCTCTAAACACAGGAGATATACAGCATGGCGCAGAGACCAAAATAACTTTACAGAGGAGGGAACGATCAGAAGGGAAAATATAACGAACAGAAAAAAAGTTAAGTAAATAAAAGCTATCCTGTGAATGCAGGGGTCGGGGCAGCAACCGCCCAAGAAGTCAAAAATAGGAACATAAATCTAGTCAGCCCTCCACATTCAGTTCCCATCCACAGAGCTGACCCTTGAACGTGGGTGTGAACTGTGTGGGTCAACTGGAAAATTCTGCGTATCAGTGGACCTCTCGGTGCAAACCTGTGTTGCTCGAGAGTCAACTGTACTTCCTATCAGATGTACCAGGTGCTCTGGAAAAAAACAGCAGGGAAGAAAAGTAGCTCCGCCTGGAAACGAAGAGGACACCCGAGTGGAGACTTAAGTGACAGTGAGGAAGTGGCT
Organism: Phyllostomus discolor; assembly: GCF_004126475.2. NCBI lineage: Eukaryota > Metazoa > Chordata > Mammalia > Chiroptera > Phyllostomidae > Phyllostomus > Phyllostomus discolor. The sequence goes on along the minus strand of NC_040903.2, from coordinate 212,585,167 downwards.
GACAGTCCTGGTGGAATAGCACTCCATCCAGGAAGAGCAGACACCATGGACAGAATGTCCCGGGTGGCGAGCAGGCCTGGAATGTTTGAGGAACAACCAAAAGGCCACCGGGAAGGAGGAAAAGTAGAGATCAGTAAGCCTGCACCCGCAATTCCAAAATCCCAAAAGCTCCCACCCAACACAGAGGCTACCGCTGAGACTGGCGCCAGAGCTCATCTGCCAGCAAACCCGGATCTGAACCATCCGTGGCCACTGGCCTCTGCCTGTGCAATGTGACTGACTATCCGACAGCTCCCTGCAGAAATGTTGCTGTCTTTGATTACAAGTGCTGCTCGAGGCCCTGGAATGGCACTAACTTTATCATTGCCTTTCTGGTCCCAAGACACGCGGATAGTAAATTCTGAACTTACAATAAAATATGAAGTCAGGCACAATGGGAAGGTCAGATCAGGCAGTCCTGCAAACCGCAGTAAAGACTTGGACTTTTATTCCCAGTGACGTGGACAGTCATTACAGGTTTTAAACAGGCGAGACGTGACTTTGTTTAATGTCAGTTCGGATGCTAACCGGAGGAGCTGAAGCGGGGCGGGGGCAGGACAGGGACCCTGTAGCCATAGCAGTGACCCGACTGAGCAGGGGTAAATGGCCTGGACCAGGCTGACAGCAGTAGAAATACTGATTAGCAGAAATCCCAATGTATTCTGGAAGCACAGGCAAAACAATTTTTTAATGAATTTTTATCAAGTGCAATAGGTCCTTGAATGATATCATTTCACGATACTGTGGAGGAAGGGAGAGAATGCTGATTCCTGGCCAGGATCGCTGTCTGTGGGGGGTGTTTGTGTTCTCCCGTGTCCGCATGGGTTTCCTCCCACATCCCAGAGACACGCAGTTAGGCGAACGGGAGGACCTGACTGTCCCGGTCTGAGAGGGAGTGGGGGTGTGTGTGACTGCACCCTGCAACAGAAGGGTGTCCTGTCCGTGGGGGTCCCACCTGGTGCCCTGAGCTGCCAGGAAAGGCTTTGGCCACCAGTCACACTGAATTGGAATAAGTGGAAATAATTGTCTGACTTGTTTTTATTAATCTTTCTTAAATGTATGGATAGCTCACATTTATTTCAATGTTTAATATTGTAAGTGTTTAGGATCTTTATTTAGAAGTTTGGTGATGTTTCTGAGACCAGAACTATGTCATAGAACTGAATTCATGTTTATATCAATTAGCCTATGGTTAAAACTGCCTTCTTTATACATCATTTCACTTCAAGTCAGTTTCCGAGAATCTGTCAAGGACCCTGAGGACTCACTATTTGAGAAAAACTAGAGAGAAGAAGGGGTCCAAGTTTTCTAGCTTGAACAACTACAAGAATATAGTTGCCAAAATCTGAGATCAGAAAAATTTGGAGAAGTTGGAAGAGACTGGGGGTAAGAATTTGAGTTTTGAACATGTCATATTTGTTTATTACAAAATCCCCAAAAGTATTCCATTAAAATGTTTCAAGATACAGGACAACAAAATATTGCCTACCCCCAAAACCTGAGAGTTCCTCGAAAATCCTGATGGTTCATTAATACAATCTCTGATAAACAGCTCAGTTGAGATTCAAAGTACAGAACAAACTTTCTAATTCAAGTAGCTTTACAGGATTTGTTAGTTCACAAATAGTTTGAGCTGACATCAGTTTTCACTTTGGGAAAAGACACTTGTGTGGTGGTCAGCAGGTGCAGCGGTCACCCTCCGACTCACAGCCTAGAAAACCTGTGCAGGCCGTGTGCGGTCCCAGCAACTAAGGGCTGTCACTTGCTGTGGACTCTTACTACCCTTCAATGTGTTTCTCACAATGAAGGATTCTACCATGTCCTACTTACATTCCTAAAGATTAAAAACATACTCATCAATCATTTGAACCAAGAACTCAATTCTACATAAAAGCATGAAGTATTTCTGATCTGGGGTTTCCGGGATGCAGCCACCAGGTACGCCCCACGGCTATGGACCCACGTCCAGGTGTGACCGCCTGACTGAAATGTATCTTCCAGGTGTCATACCTACACATTTACACACTGAAACACACAGCATTTTCCTTTTCCTTTACATTTAGTGTATGATGCTGATTTTTTAACAGATTAAACCATTCTTGTCTCTCCTTCTTCAAATGAAAAACCTGCAATGTTAAATCTGAATCTCCTTAGAGGAAAACTCCTTAATGAGGGCAGCCCACTAGAATTGGGCTCATTAATGAAAGATGACACCCACTAGAATTGTTTAAAGCAGAAGGAAAAGCAGCGATGTGTGAAGGAAAGAGCAGCCCCTGGAAAAGACGCAGGCTACCACCGTGCCCAGGCACGCTCGCCGGTCCCTCAGAAACGGACACCCACACGGCCTTGGCTCCTGCCAGCCACGTGCACCACCTGGTCTCGCAACCGCCTGCCGACTGTGTCTCGGGGCACAGGCCACTCCGCCAGGAACCTCTAACCACCCCCCCCATGAGTTAACACTTGCATCTACATTTCACAGGACACATTTCCTGAAAGTCACCAAAAGTTTAGCTTCATAAATTTCTAAGGTTCAAGATTATTAATAAGGCGGTCAGACACAGACTCGGTCTTCTAGATAATCGAACATGCAGGTGGTTTCTAATTTAAGTCATTGTGGACAAACCAAATTTAAGATGGTTCTACTCAACTTTAGGTCTATCACAACAGAAAAAAAAAATCATTTATCTATAAGACAATACTGAAAATTAACCCCAAAAACATTAAGATTATTTTGATGATTGTTCACTATTCCCAATTATAACAGTTATTAAAATTATCACATTATACACGGAGACAAATTCAAACATTTGATTACCCAAGCAGAGATATACCTGTATCTGTGAAAGACTGAATGTCATAGGTGAGATCAACACTGAGATTTTCAGAGTTTTCGGTTTTTTTAAACACTAACCCAATCACCCACATCGTGCGAAATTCTTCCCTGAAAAGTAAGAAGAGTATTACTATAGTTTATCAAGATTTCATAAAAACAGTTATCAAGGAGAATGACAATCTGAGATATGTGGTAAAACTTGAAATATAACCGTATAAGCAAACTAAGTCAAGTTCTAAGCCCAAACTCCATCAAAACTCAAAGTCCTCCCCCACACCTGTCCTTTATTATTTCTATTAATATAGAAACGATCAGAATTCTAGGACAAATATACTTGTATTATCCATTTACTGACAGCCAACTTTCTTAATGATGACCCTACAGTACTAGACACATTGTAAACAACGAAAAATTATGTCCAAACCAATGAAGGAAAGGGAATTAACATATTGCAGAAAAATGTGAAACGAGAGAGGATATTCTAGATATAAAAACTGAACTAGAACTTTACATTCCTTAAATGTTGAAACTCAGTTGAGAGGGATATAAGGGGACTAAATGGCAATGGGAAAAAACCCACAAAGACTAAATTAAAAAACCTCAATTGAAAAGGCCGCAGGACCAGAAATGTGACTGCAGCGTGACGACCGGAACAAGGGTGATCGGCTGGCTACCTTTGAACATTCAATGGCACATCTACTGAATGGATCCTATGGTCTTTCAATAATAAGACTGCAGCAACAAAAAAATTGTAAAAAGCTCAAATCACACTTTTTTTACATGATTACAGAAGAAAATAATCTGGATAAGTAATCAGAGTAATAGCTATTCTATTACAGCGCAATCCTAAATGGTCCATTCACTTATATTTTCAATCTTTCTTTAATGCTGTTTTTTTTTAATAAAACTCATTCCTGAAATTCCCTTCACCCTCCAAAAGCAACAAAGTGCACATGGGCAAAGCAGAATCTCAGATAACCCAGCAACAAGCAAACCAGAAATTGACCTATAAAGGACAGCTGAAAGTAAGAAGTGAGCCTGCTTTTCATGTATCTTCTCATTGGTCCAGAATACATCACAAATCAGATTTTTACAAGGTCGAATCCAAGCACGTTATCTTTAAAAAATTAATACAGAAAGCAAAACCTGACATTTGGCATAACAGATCTTCTGATAACCACTGTACAAAACAGGACAAGGGAGAAATGGTAAGAAATGCTACTGGGCAGATGCACAGAAACCGAAGTTAAAAGGTACCTATTCATTACAGACTGTAAGTTATTTCAGTGGTAAACTTTTCTCAAGGAATAATTTTTCTCTTCAATGATTCTGATTAGGAAAATGTACACTATTGATCTCAAATTGGTTTTGAGCCACATATATATACATTAAAATATCGACCTGTTATTAAAACTTGCCTACAGATGCTTCTATAAGGAAAAGCTGAGAATGGGAAGAGACCAGATTAAGTCAGAAGATTGCTTACTTGTCAGGACTTTCTTTGGGCGCTGGAAATGACTGGGGGTTCACATGAGCCAGTGTAATAAATTCATTCTTCTCCAAACTTCCAACCAAGATTCGGATTTTTGATTCCACCAAGCCCACCCTGAACAAATGTCACTTAGTATTAATAAAATTCTGGTTAAATTAAAAAAGTGAAATAAAACACACACAGTCGAATGTTTATGTTAAGCAGCACTATGAAAAAGCATACTCAAACACACAGGGGCAGGTCAACTGTCTGGATGGACCCCACAGATAAAACCAAAGCCTCATGCTCCACCCAAAAATGCTGAAGAGAAAACCGGGGGAGAAGAAAAACCACATTTCAAGCTAGGAAGTTTACAAAAGATATCTTAACAAATATTTAAAGAAAAAAATAAGTAAGCTAAAGGCCTTTCTTTAAAGCACGTTAAACATACAGTTAGGAAATGATGCATGGATAAGGCAAACAACGAAAAAAGGGTGCATGTGAACCCCCAAATTCCTACACTTCTATTGTAAGAGTGAAGCTCCACTTATTAATAAAACCAAACTGAATGTTTTAAGGACTTCCTTCCACCTTCTACCATGTTCTGTGGCTATCTGATTCATTTTGAAGTTTTTTCTGTAAAGTCTAATCTTGTACTCACCATTCTAGGCGTTGTTTTTCTGTTGGTGCACTTGCTAGAAGTACAATATAATGCCTTTGAAGATAAAGACAACATGCTATTTATTTTATTTAAGTGCTTTATGCTGGATATTAAACCATACTATAATAAGCTTCATGAGTTACATATCAGCATCAATTTAGCAAGGGGGAATCGCAATCTCGGTATGTACATAAATCCTAAAAAGCTAAAGCCCCAAATTTCTGTAACTACTGGCAAGCCTAATTCCTCTGAAACATAGTTATGTTATGAATAACCACCCAAAAAGCAGCTTAACTCAAGGAAGCCGAACAAAGACATGGACCGACACTCGGGCTCAGTGGCTGCGGTGGGAGCTCTACCTACGAAGTCAGCGAGCTGCTCACTCGGACATGGTCTGCCAGACCAAGATTATTGTAATGGAAACAAAGCAACAAGGTTGTAGCCACAAAAAAAGGATCACTTGGTATACATATTACACTGATAACTTCAAAAAACATTTATCAAACACATCATGCTTTTTAATGCAAATTTAAAGGCAGCGAAAATTAAACCCGAGCTCATTAACGCTGAAGTTAGGCCTCAAGACTTTTTTCAAGTACCTGAGTAACTTTTTCTAACCATTTAAAGAAGCAGATACCACTGATGTGAGAGCACCAAAGAAATCTGCTTTCTATGCAGATATCAATTCCATAGAGATGGGAGAAAAAGCAAGTTTTAATTTTAGAAAATACCATCATGACCAAATATCTCCTTTAAACCTTTTTAAAACAAACTACACCTCAGGTATAATTCATACAACTCAATCTCTTGGGACTGAAAAAGTTCAGTCCCATTTACTCTTCTACAGAATCCATTTTAGAGGTTATGGAAGCCAAACTTCCCAGCAGAACTTTACCTCGAAGAGCAAATGGACAGCATTATCTAGTGTAGATGCGGTTTGAGAAGTCAGACCTAGACCAAAGATTTTAAGTTCCTTTATTCTTTCAAAAGGCTGAAACCTTTAATGTTACCTTTCACGTTTTATAAATGAAGACGTCTGGCCAGACGCAAACGTAGGGCCTGGATCCAGAGCACAGCTAGCTGCCTCGGTCCAATCAGCAACCCCCACCCCCTCCCCACCAAAGGCATTCAGGCAAGGGGTGCTGAAGATTTGGCAAATTTAAAGTTTTTAACCAAACTCCCTTAAAACAGACCATTTGACTATTTATGCTCAAAAGTATTTGAAAGAAAATATTTCCAATTCTTCACAGCTGTGTAAGCCAGACCTAAGACTTGCTTGGGTTCATCTGTACGGTGGGATAATACCGGTGTCAATGGCACAGGAACTGTGAGGTTCAAATGAGTTCACTTCCAAGTATTCACAAATATTCAGCAACAGGGGTAATATACACACGTACACAAACATACAGTCAGATATGTGTGTATGCGGTCTGAATAAACACACACACTAGTATCAGTACTTCCTTTACCGGCTTCATTTGTTCAGCACCGTTTGGAGCAAACCAGACACAGCTGACCCTTGAACAACACAGGTATGAACTGCACAGGTCCACTTAGGTCCACAACAAATACTGTAAATGTATTTTCTGTATGACTTTAGTAACGTTTTCCTCTAGCTTGTCTTATCGTAAGGCTAGAGTGTATACGATACCTAACAAAGGACGCACTGATCCATTGTCAGTGTCGTCAGCAAGGCTTCCGGGCAACGGTCCGCTATCAGTAGTTAAGTTTTGGGGGAGTCAAAAGTTATACAAAGATTTCCAACCACCTTGGGGTTTTGGTACTCCTAACCTCTGCATTTTTCAAGGGTCAGCTGTATGTAGAACAAGCACAGATGGCCCAAATAAATCACATGGAAGCGCTTTTTAAAAGCTCATGCATTTTATGTACACAGAAACCTGCTCTCCAGACCCTAAATGCTCTTAAATCAAACAAAATCCCAGTAAGATCAGTAACCTGATTCCGAGCTCTCTGGGAAATGGAAACTGGGCTCGCATTTAAAGAACAAAAAGGGGAAAGGCCGGAGGAGGTTACTACTCTCTGACAAAGTGTAACTTACAACAGGAGACAACAGAGTATACAAAGCATGCATAAAAAAAAAAAAAAAAAACAAAAAAGGTGAAGTTGTCTGGGTTCACCTAGTTTAGGGACAAAACTTGCCTTCTCTAACTCGCTTTACCACACCATTAAAATGGACATTCTTAATGACCACCTGAGTCTTCAACAAAAGCTTAAATGATGGACAGTGTTCTCTATTTACTAAGGCAAATACACAACCCATATAAGTATGACTTTGTTGTCAATTCAAAGTTTCAGGTTTTGAAGCTTAAAAGCTCCACTTTGGTTCTTACTGAAATAGGGCGAGTGTATCTACCCTGAGCACTGTTTACAAAAAAAAAAATGCATTTGTTTCAACACAGATGAAAGTGTTAAATAGCCAGTATTTATGCTGAGGTTAAATGTCATTTACTCAGACACGTTTAAGCATATTTAAAGTGGTAGAAACAAAATACAATAATTTTAACAGAAATAACCTGCTATTAGGAACTATTTATAAAACAAAGGCTCACCCATCTAAGAAACTGGAAGAAAAAAAAAATCCAGACTCAGTTTAAGTTTTAAAAATCGGAACTGGTAACCAGCTCCTCAATCCCGTATCAGAGCACAGAGACTAAGCAGTACTTCTAATTGTGACTACTGTGTTGCCGTTCCAAAACACACGATCCCTCATTTCACACGGCCCCGGTCATGCCCATTTTCAAGTCTTAATGTAACAGTGATTAACTTGTCCCTAAATTGAAAGTTTATCAATTTCCAATAATTTAAGTATATCCCATATGAAGTAAAGTCTATTTAAAAACTCCTAAGAACACTTAATTTAGTTGCTATTATTACTTAATAATTATTTACCCCCCAAAAAGCATCCTGTAGGTAAGCAGGTTTCCTGGCCATTTCATCACATTAATATTTTGCCTGGGTGGATCACAGCTCATATATATGCACAGTGAAAATTTAATGATCTCTTAGGCAAAAAACCATGCAATTCCATCTTTAAGTAACTGAGGACCAAGTTAAAGTTCACTATTTTTTTAAAGTTTTTAAAATATTTTAAGGCTAACATATTCTATACATGTATTTTCCTTGACATTATAAATTATTAATCTTACACCTTAGAGAACATTCTGGCTTTTCTAATACCTTTCCTTCCTTGTCTCCTAGTGAAACGGAACACCTGAAATAAGTATTCGTATTTCCTGTGTAAATAACGATTAAGTGTCAATTTGAGTATCCCTCAAGGAAAAACATAAAAAATATTTTTGTAGGCCTATTTAAAACTTTACACAACAATGTTACCCCTTTTCACAGGGAACACTGATCTCTTCTGCAAGATGATTTATCTTAAAAAGCAAGACAAGATTTCCTCCGTGGTTCCCTCCCTTCCAAGAATGGCAGGCAGGCGGGTGACACAATTTAAAGTTCTAGACATAAAAGATACTCGCAGGATATACTTGGGATAAGGTCTAACCAACATGGAATCAAGGAAAACTAAGAATTTCAATTTAGTTGTACAGCCAATCTTTAGAGTACTTCATTATGTTAAAAAGGAAATTTCAGATACGTGAATACCTGCAAGGGTGTCCAACCTTTTGGTGCCTCTGGGCCCCCCTGAAAGAAGAGTTGTCTGGGGCCACACATGAAATACACAAACACTAACGAAAACTGATGAGTGGGAAAAAAAAAAGGCTCTAAGTACATTTACGATTTTGTGTTGGGCTGTATTCATAGCCATCCTGTGCCACTGGTTGGACACAGCTGCTGAGTTTAAAGTCTAATAAAAGTATTTACTAGAAATTTAAGATGGAAATTTTTTTGAAGAAATACAATTTGCTACAGATAAAATTAGCCCATGGTTATGTTTTAAAATCTAGGCTCACAGCTGAAAAATTTTTTTCTGATATAATTTCCTGTTTGTTACATCCTTACATCTAATTATGTTTCAAGTCACTTGTGATAACCCAAAATTATTTGTTTCAAGAGAATTCAGTAAAGAGAGTAATCTATCTTTTCATCAGTCAATTGAGCTCACTGGTACTATCTGACATAGACTACAAACAACCTAAAAGTCTTAAAAGATTAAGCAAGCTTTAAAAAAAACCTTCTAAGTTCTAGAAATACAAATTTATTTAAATAAATAACACTATCAATATTTGTTCAATTTTTCAACGACAATCTTTTTTAAAGTGAAGGAAGACATTTAAGTACTTTAAAATATTTCATTCCACCCACCTCTCATCCTATAAGGAAATGAGATAGGAAAAAGAATTAATCTAGTTTCATCTTTGATTCTCAGGGATTAAGACATGCTGATGCTTTTCTACAAAACCAACTTATTATTCTCCATAGAAGTAATATGTACTCTATTACATAGTTTTAAAGTATCACAATTTGTGTTCATTAGTTTGTTCAAAAGTACTTCCTCAACATTGGCTCAAATAAAAAACAAAGAAAAACTATCTGCCAAATGGAAAAGCACAACGTATGAGGAGTGAGTAAGAAACAAGAGCATTCTGTGTTACGCTATTCGAATGTTTACTGACAAAGCAGTGCTCCCAGAACACAACAATTAAGCTGGCTCCACCATTGCTTTTCATGCAAAAGATACAGAAACAAAACACAGAGACGTCATGATGGTCATCATTATTGTTTTAATTGGGGAAATAGCATAGAGCAATCTTGCTTCGATTATTACAAAAACACAATCCACAAGATCAAATGGTCAGGAAAGTTTCAAGCATTAAAGAAAAAAAATTTTAAGTGGGACTCGGGCAAATTTTCAGCTCAGGGCAAATAAAAGTGCAAGTCCATTTTTTAAAAAAGATTTATTGTAACTTACAATTTTCACCAAAACCAACACAATCAGGCTTTTAACCTGTACTAAGGTGTTAAACCATTATATTAAAACCATTAGTAAAAACTATTACCCCCACTTAGATTCCAAAAAAAATTATTTGTAGAAATATTGGAAGGGGCTTTATTAACATTAGGGGGAAGTGTAGGCCAATCCTATATACTGTAACTATTAAAAACATTTGACTATATATTGACATTTTGTTAGGTTTGCCTATGTTCTAGAGAATCTTAATAAGTTTCCAGAAATACCTGAAAATACTCTGTTTCTTAATAGAGAATACTAACTACAAATTTTAAACAGTTCACTCCTTTGCCAAGATATACAGATTCTAAGGTTGGGTGAGGACTAGCATGCGCCTACGAATTGATGTCGCTACACATGTAATAGTAGATCAGTTTCAGAAGGCAGCAACACTGTAGCGGGGGCCATACTTTACCTCAACAGATAAAAAAATAAAGGGTTTAACTGAGAACAGTACACTCTTTGGTGACAAGAAAAGTTCTAAGAAGATGTTTAAAGGAAAAATTCAAAACCCCGTTAGTCTAGCAAGAAGAGATTTCACATACGCAACCATTACTTAAGAGAGCAACATGTCCGACATGCCTTAAAATACATACTTGTACTTCTGAAAGAAGTTTGGAGCTTCAAAAAGTTTGGACCACTCTCCCTTACTCAGCAAAATTTCATCTGTGATAGCAAGACCTAAATTAAAAACATATTAAAATGTTTGCATGGTTCAGTCTAACAATCTGGATAATTTTAAAGATCTTAAACATACCACATGCGTTCACTATAACCTTAACATAATTTTAACGAAAAGCAATTTTAGTCTATGACTTTAGAGCATAAAGATTCTTACATACATACACTTCTCAAAAAACCTACAGAATTTTTTGAGAGCCAGGTGCCTGGTAAATTACCATTATTCTAAAATGCCATGTTCACAGAATGACTCTCCTCAAAAACTGAAGCACTGTAGTTACCCAAGACATTGTTTCCAAAAGCTTTTTGTCTTGTCTTTTTATAGAAACATGCTTCCTGCTGATTCTAAACGGAGAGCAGCATCTTCCCATGAAGAGCCTGTTTGGACTAAAGAAATGTACGCTTTCTGAGTCTGAAGCTGGTCGCTGTACAGTAGATTCCACGGCCCAGACAGATGGCCAAATCAAAAAATCCTGTTCCAGTAACTTCCCTCAAAAACTGTTCAGCAATAGCTCTTCCCTCAAATTAACAGGGCTACTGGGATTCAGAAACCTCTAGAGGTTTTTCCAAAATAGGTAGTTTGGACCCAATCCCGCCTAAAGCCCTTTCCAATAGAGCCTGCTAAAAAATACACATTGTGCCACCCGGTGGAGACAAACTACAATAGCATTTAAACCTTTACATGGCAATGGTATGGCACTAAACCAGCTGCTAAAGGCCCTGCTAAGAATACGGCTTTAAATATTGCTTAATCTTAAAAATATAATAAAAAATTGTCTAAAGGGAATTTAAGTTTTTCAAGTCAATTCATGAAATCTACATGGTAATCAATGAATAGAAACACTACAATCCACCTCAGTGAACGCCTTCTTCAATTTAAACTGCGGACCCGACTCCTGGGCCTACGACAGCCACGCAAACCCTCTGGGCACAAAGGAGAGCAGAAGGATGACCACTTACCTTGTTTAAACTCCTCAACCATGACCATCCGTGTTGAAACGGACACATTGTACGTGGAGTTCTGCTGTGGGTATGCTGGTGTAATTATAGGCATAAGATGGTACCTATCACTGGGGTTTACCTACATACAACAACAGCCAATCAGTTTCTTCAAGTACATATGCAACAGATACTCGGACTTTTTACCCCTTCTAAAACTGAACCAACGATTACATTTTATTTCATTCATAGCTGGAGTTGAGAAAGAAAACCACGTAAGGAGACACTGTTTTTAAGGAATCCTTTACAGAATTGGGGTTTGGTCTGGCCGAACGGTCTGCCTCAACCGTTCGGACACGACCACTGTGGCGGCCCCACTAGAGACAGTGCCTGTCGGGCAAAAGGGGCTCTGCGTGGGCAGCGGGCGGCGTCAGCTCTCCTGTTCTCCACAGGAGACACGGGGGTGCGCACGCATTTTGAGAGTGTCATACTCCAATATTCTGTGTAAAACAAACTTTAAACAAGATGAGAACTTAAGTTCTAATATACCCTCAACTTATAAAGACTAAGCTTAATTACATGGTGAAACTACATTATCTATGTTGGTATCATTTTAAGAGATAATAAAATGACTTAATATTATTCATCTTAATCCGTACACTAAGTGTAAGTGGCATATTTCCATGAAGACAACTGTAAACTCACATCCCTCCAAAAATGCCCTGGGATATGGAAAACTTAAATACATGGCTTGATGTAACTGACAGAACTTAAAACTGACAATATTTTTGATATTGTAATAAGATAGCAAAACAATGCAGATAAATAGAATTTTATAAACCTACAAATCCGTATTCAAATCTAAATATTTTACCAATTAATAAAGTGTATGTTGTTAACATTTAAACTGAGTAAGCAGTAAAGATCCTAACTTCCCAAAGAAGCAGAATGGAAGCTCTTCATTAGCCCAACTGTGTTTTTGTAATCTGAAATACTCAAACCAATTTTTATCGTTATATCATAGTAAAGTGATACTGCTTAGAAAGTATCTGTCACAGGTAAACATTAAGCAACAGTTTTCCTATACAACCCAATTTTAACAGAATATTTAGATCAAATAAAAAAATACAGGAATTTTTAGTATCCTTTTATTTTTTTTAAGCACAAATGCCCACACAACTTTGACTTACAAGGTAGTTCTATATAAATTGTCAGTGAACTTGATATTATAAACTATGTACAATTAAATGTAGTTTACAGGGTACATAATTATGCTTCCCACATCAGAGGACAATTATATTTGAGGTTATCTAAAAAGAAGTGTAATACGAACATGTCCACTCATATGTAGAAGGATGGAAAGTCTCCCTGAAGTTTATGCAGATGACTTTTACTTGTTATTGCACAGTGTGAATTTGTAGGGGAAAAAATAATACACTAACCCTTGGGTCCCATACAGGCAAATTAAGATTGCATTCTTCAGGCTGTTTCAATAGCACTGGATTTGGCCATTCCCTGTTTGAAAAGATTGTAGCACTTGATAAGACTTGGATATTACCATCTAAACGTATTTCGTTAAACATACAGCATTGTGAATGTGACCCTCCTGTATTCATTTTGCCCTCTTGGTAAATAATCTTTTATGCCTGTTGATGTTAGACTACTTGAAATAATACTCTTTCCTCTATGAAATTATGGTAGCTTTCTCAAACCAAAGTCAAACATCTTCTCTGCCTCTCAAAGAACTACCCCAAAACATTGATATGTTCACCTCACCCTCAAACAGGATAAATCCCTCTCGAAAGGCAAACATCCTGTCTTTGTACTGGCTCCATCCAAAGACAAATGAGAATGAAAAAGTAAACTCACTATATATAGGCAAAGTATAAATAACTATAAACACTGACTAGGAAAATTTTTCTCTATCTCATGACATAAAGGTTGTAAGCATGTGCAACAAAACTGTGGTGTGAACATGGTATTTTCAAGATGCACCCTATGAATTAGCTACCTCAGCCCTTTACAGAAGAAATTAAAAACTGGGAAACGTGCGCCATCCATAACATCAAGGTTAACTTCTTAAAAACAGTACCTGCTGTGTATGTGTATCAGCTAAGAAAAATTCTGACATGCTGTAGTTATTCTCATCAGGCCTGCTTATGTATGACTAAGTACTATAACTTGGTAAATAACAGAATGTGCGTTAATTTTGCATAGATCCACATTATCAACTATATCCAAAAACTCTGATTTTTATAAAATAACTACACAAGACTTTTTTCAGAGGGAGGAAATACAGGAGTTGGCTGGAATGGGGAGGAAGAGAAATCTCTAAAATCAATGTGATTAAAATCAAGAACCCTAAGCTTTGGGGCCAAAACAACTACTATAATATGACAATAATCTTTTATCTTACTTTTCTTAGAAGAAATAATGGTTGATAAATGTGAACATGCTGAGAGGAGGGAACTTAAAAAAAAATTTCTGCAGGGTTAATGACTAATCTCAAAGGGATGGTCAACTGCTTTTTTCCAAGCACCTAACAGTTATTCTTAAAAGCTCTTTATACATGTTTGTATCTTAATATTTTATCAAAGATGAATGGGCAGCTAAAAGCAAAAAAAAAAAAAAATCACAAGAAGCTAAGGGCCTATAGATTTAGAAGAATTCAAAGAGTAAATGGTAGTACCCAAAGTAACTAATATTCTAGCCTATCAATTCACTGGATTTTTCAGATTTTACAACTAAAATTCAGAGTTTATTTAGAGGGTAAGTTTATGCATGGAAGTACAAATAGCAACTCCCTTACTCTCCTGGGGAAGCAAGGGAAACGAAATGTAATTAAGTTTACCATTTTATATACAACATGATCTGCCCCCCCCCCAAGGGCTGCCTAAATGGCTACATCATGAACTAAAATTTGAATCTGAAATCAGCTGCAGAAATGTCATAGAAATAAGACTAAACTTCAGTGTCTACAATCAATTTTATTTTAATATAATCTAAACACATACCATTTAGAAAATACCAAGAAAAATTTATGTACAAGAGTTGACGCTATTGCATTTGGATAAAGCTGGCAAGTTCTTGCTACTAGCATAGCCCAGGAAACACCACCGAGGAAACCTAATATATTGGAATAGATGTTGTGGCCTGTTGATAAGGGAAAAGCAAAAAGAAAAGTTAGTGTTGAACCAAAGTTTAAATATTTTTAATAAGCTAGCCAACAAATTCTGAACTCACGTTTGGCCCACAGTTTGATAGCTCTCAGAGTTAACCTGAAGTTGTCAATGTTTGGTACTAGGTGTAAAATTTCATCGGTTACCCTGCAACCTGATTAATAGGAGTGAAAAAACAAAACATTAAATCATCAAAAAATTTAATGATAATATTTCTTTAATTTTCTCAGATTAATGTCAAATTCTAAAATAACTTATTTGGTACAATCTGTAATATTAATTTAATAAAGAGACAATCTAAAACTTTGATCTCTTATCACAAACATTATCTTCAACCAAAAAATCTGAACTGTAATCTGCCTGTTTTCAAAATTCCAATCCCTAACTAAAACTTCTTCCTCCCAGGCCAAATATAACAAGGATGGCTAGATCCACTTAAATTTCCAAGAACTGTTCTGCAAGAGCAAGGTAACGAGCAACGCTAAGAGTGCTCAAAGGCAATCCTTTCTAACACTTTCCACAGGTGGAAACATTACAAAGGACAGCAGGTCAAAATTAATCAGGGTTACACAGAGACCCAGGTCATGGCCAGCAGAGTACCAGTATCAGACATCTTTCAATATTTCAGGAAGTTTTTAAAAAGTGCAAGATGAGTAAAACAGATTATCAGATAGCCTCTAGTGTCTAACTATTAAGTAAAGCACATTTAATTTGAATCACTATAGACAGACAATATAGCTATAAAAGGCTTTGTTATAAAACAGGAGTTTAAAACTGTTTCACATTTGACAAGAACTGCTAATATACAGAAGGAAGTAGGTTTTGACATACCGTTAAGACTTCTTATGCATCGTATATCTAAATTTTTAAGCAGACTGTCATCTCGTAAGTCCAAGTCTTCTGGAATAGTCTGCAGTGCTAATCTTGCAAATAAAATATCAATCTAAAACAAAAACAAAACTTAACATTCTGTATCTGCTGAACTATTTTTAAAGCATTTCCTCAAAAAAGAAAACAGCATTCCTGGCCCTGGCTGGTGTGGCTCAGTGGACTGCGTGACAGCCTACGAACCAAAGGGTCGCCAGTTCAAATTCCCGTCGGGGCACATGCCTGGACCTGGGGCCAGGTCCCCCCTAGCTGGGGGCGCACGAGAGGCAACTACACACTGGTGTTTCTCTCCCTTTCTCCCTCCTTTCCCCTCTAAAAATAGCTTCCAAAAGTCCAAACACTACTAATTCACTGCATAACTATTTTAATCAGATGTTAAAACATAATATAAAACCTACTTGTCATTTTAATCATAATTACTAAGTTTGATTTACTAAGTTTATTAAATGCATCTAACTGGATTTACTTAATTTGTTAAATTCATATACTAGGTAACTTCCCTTAGTTCTCCCTATGAACTGTAAAATGATTACATACTATAAGGTGTATAATTATAATGTCATATCCTTGTATTTAGACCAAATATATCTTTTAGTAAAAAAAGAAGCTCCTTACCTAAGAAATTACGTATCTATGCTATTACAGTATGTTTCTCCAACTTAGCTTTGACTAAGAAAACAAAATCAGCTCTGGCTGGCGTAGCTCAGTGGATTGAGCGCGGGCTGCGAACCAAAGTGTCACAGGTTCGATTCCCAGTCAGGGTACATGCCTGGGTTGCAGGCCATAACCCCCAGCAACCACACACCGATGTTTCTTTCTCTCTTTCTATCTCCCTCCCTTCCCTCTTTAACAATAAATAAATAAAATCTTAAAAAAAACATTTACATTTCTTAAAAAAAAAAGAAAACAAAATCAGACAGTAGCTGACTTTGAAGGTTTATAGAATGCAAGGATCTTCAGGAAAAGGTGGCGTGTTCAAAGAAACAGCAAAAATTTGTCAATTACTCCTAAAGGTATGATTTCATACTTCGAAACTTTGCTGCTGAATAAGCCTTTTACAAAATCACTTTAAAAACAAATATTTTAAGAGCTTATTGTGAAAAATTATTCATATGTACTTACAGTAGAGAAAAACACTGTACACAAATAGTACTTGTGGTACAGCATGAGTTTTCCAATTAAACAGATTCCAAAGCCCTAATTTAGACAGAAAAATTATATGCTCACAAAAATATTAACTCATAAAGCAACTCAGTGATGACACTGACATTTAAAAACAAAAAAATTTCACAGAATGTTGAAATGAAAATGTGTTCCCTGAAATAGTAGTATTTTATTTAGAATGTATACATAGGAAACACATTAAATATTTCAAGTAACCATCTGACTTCCATCTCCATCCTGAAAAGTTTCCAAAACTGAGCTGGCTTTCCCACGAAAATTCTCCCTTTGTTGGTGACGTTCTTTCTGAGAAATGGGTTATCGCCTTACAGATCGTTTTATATTCACTTTAACACTGACAGTAAATCAAAACTGCTTTGACTTGGTAACTCTTCACTTAATGTGCCATTTTATGTCCATTTAGAAAGGTTGGCAGCAATTACAGAAAACACCTTTTGCCCTCACTGGTGTGGCTTAGTTGGCTGGGTGCCGTCCCACAAAGTGAAAGGTCACCGGTTCGATTCCCAGTCAGAGCACAGGTGGTGGGTTTGGTCCCTGGTGGGACACATGTGAGAGTCAACCCATCAATGTTTCTCTCTCATGTTGATGTTTCTCTCCCTCTCTTTCTCCCTTCCTTCCCCTCCCTCTAAAAATGAATAAATAAAATCTTAAATTTAAAAGAAACTTTTTTTTTTGCAAAACAATGAAGTATTTATTCTTCAACTTTAAAATGTTATGGTCTTCACTATCACCATCAGGGGCCTCCCAGCTCCTCTACGTGTGGGGAAAGTAGTAAACGCAGCTGCTTCAGGGCAGCTTTGTCCCCACTACTCTCACCACACACACTGGAAGAGGCGAAAGGAGATGCACAGCATCTCAAGAGCTGGGCATTCATACATCCTCCCCTGCAAGAAAATAGTTTAGCATGCATAATGCCACACAATTTTCTCTCAACTTCTTTAAATATTTTATTTAAATGAAGTCAAGGCAAAATTCTATTTGCAAAAACATATTGTACTATCTTAATGAGACTTAAAATTATACAAAATTTTCATATGGAAAAACTGCCAAGTAAACTGTTTTATAGCAGCATTTCATTGAGAGTTTCATTATTTGTCTATATTTACTTTTTAAAGGTTTTTTATTTATTTATTGTTAGAAAGGGAAAGGGAGAGAGGGAGAAAAGGAGAGAAACATCAATGCGTAGGTGCCTCTCGCACGCCCCCTACTGGGGACCTGGCCCACAACCCAAGCATGTGCCTTAGACTGAGAAACAAACTGGAGACCCTTTGGTCCGCAGGCCTGCACTCAATTTACTGAGCCACACCAGCCAGGGCATGTGTCTATAGTTTAGCTCCTAATTTCACTACACTCTTTTAAAAGATTAAAAACAGTATTGTACACAGAACAAGCAGTCGCTTCCATTAAAAACTTAATTCTTATTAATATCACACCAATTCATCAA
Source organism: Phyllostomus discolor (assembly GCF_004126475.2). Classification (NCBI taxonomy): domain Eukaryota; kingdom Metazoa; phylum Chordata; class Mammalia; order Chiroptera; family Phyllostomidae; genus Phyllostomus; species Phyllostomus discolor. Next base: position 212,566,917 of record NC_040903.2, on the reverse strand, counting down.
TTACATAACTTTAAAATAAGTTTTAAACCTACACAGATTAAAATTCCACACAGCAAAAACTGTCCCTCTGAACTCCACCTTACCTCTATCCCATCAAAACACAGTTTGATAACTGGCACAAATGCCTCTTCAACAGCCTGTAAGAAAATCAAACAAGTTCAATGTCTCTGAAACTACATTAGACCTATACTAATTTTAGTGCTTTTAAATGACTGTAATACTTGAAATTGTTTAAATATAATTTAGCATAATACCTGACACAGACTAGGTTCTCAGCAACTAGCTTTAACACACCAGGCTCTTGAATTAGACAAACCTAAGTTCAAATCTTTGATTTCTGCAACTCAGATATGTGATCATGGCCAAGATGCACAACACTTATTTTGTGTGCCTCATTTTCTACTTTGTACACAAAATTAGCTTTATGATTTCAAGCTTACTGTAAAGAATCAAAGTGTAAATATATAGGGTAAGCAATTAAAAAGGTATGGCAAATTTTTAAGAGTTCAAAAAATGATGGCTATACCATAAAATTCACTCAATTGACTAAACTAATTTTTATAAATCCCCCGAACATTTACGCACTCTTAAATCTTTTACTTCTTCCTGTAATTTCAACTTATCATAGAATGAGGTGAAAAAGTCACTTCGATCAACATGTCTTGGTGCAACACACAAAGCATCAATATCGGCACCTAAAAAAAGATTAAGCCCATCAAGCATTAATTACTATTTCATGAAACTTATTTTGCATCTTATTGTAAAGTATCTGACGTTGAGACTCTGTTAACATTATACTGGTGAGCCTCTAAAAATTCAACCCTCCCCTTAAAAAAACAAAAACTTACTGGTCAGTATAGGAATAACATGATTCTAATTAATGGGACTGCTTTTCCTAGCGCATCCTCCAGTTGCAGTGGCCCAAATGAACTGGGTGGCAAAGCAAGGTGATTCAGATAGGGCCTTTGTGGTGGACAGAGAGAACTAGTGGAGAACAGACCCAGCATCTTGATGTCATTAGTCATACACACACGTTCACTAGTGAAACAAAGAAATAGTTGTCTTCTATACTATGTGACTGGTGCCTTTAGGCTTGCAGCTAGCCCCTAAGTGGGACCTACGGAGTAACCATCAAGAAGAACCACTGACAAGAACCCAGTAAGGCAGACCACGGTAAGGTATTTGTTATTAATGCCGTGCTTGATAGGAGGCCAGCACTGAGTGTGTAGGGAGAACACAAGAGAGATGATTACAATCAGTAATTGCCTGTAACTGGGATCGTAAATGGGGATAAATGGGATAAATGTGGAATCAGGTCAACGGAGTCCTTTTCCTCAAAGTCAACAGCCGAGTCACTCTCAGGAAGGCTGTTATTTAGCATATTCATGATGCAGAAGAACTCGCGGAGCACTACTGGCACCAAGTGGTGGGAGGTGTGGAGAGGGAGGGATACCAGACCAAAGAGAATGCACAGGAAGTCTGCCCAGAAGGCACCCAGCCAGGTGCTATGAAAACCAGAGCCATTTACTGAAGAAGAGAACAAGGTACAAGAAACGTTCCACACAGGACAATGACTCCTCAGTCTCCTCCAAAGCAGGCACCTGGGACCTCCACGGTTCTCCCAGTTGCCATCAGCTTCCCGTTGTATTTTCCTCAATCTCATCAGCGATGGTCTGAAATCTCTTCCCCTTCAAAGGCGATTTTAGTTTTGGGAAAAGCCAGAAGTCACAGGGCGCCAAATCTAGGCTGTAGGGGGGCTGAGTCACCTGGTGATTTCATGTTTCGTCAAAAAACTCAGCACAAGACGTGATGCATGAGCAGATGCATTGTCGTGATGAAGCTGCCAATCACCAGTTGTCCATAGTGGTGGCCTTCTGAATCATCCGAAGAGTTTCCAGAGGAATGTTCAAGCTTAACGCAAAATCCAATGCAGATTCGTTGCTCTACTCAGTCATCTTGAATGTGACGGCCACACAGTGCACATGCTCACTCAGTGGTGACTACCACCCCCACTGACTAGTACAGTGAAGGAGCCATTGTTCACACATGCGCACTCCAGTCCTCTCTCCCTGGCTGCCAGGTTTCATGGATGTCGTGCAAGTCATTTTCATTACAGTAACACTGGCCGAGCTTTTCCCAGACAGACCTCGTATACATTGACAGATAACTTTTAACACAGAGGCCAGTGGTTAATGGTTGAAAAGTACAGCTTCAGAATGCCCAGGAAGAACCCTCGAACTGCCCCGATGACTGGATGGAACTGTTCCAGCTCTACTGCCTCTGTAAGTCTCAGCTCCCTATGGATTACATGCGAGTACGAGTACTGAGGAATAAACTTGGTAACGAACACCGAAAAAAGTATTACCTCTGTGCTCAGTAAAAAAAAAAAAAAAAAAAAAAGCTCAATAAATGCTCTCTGCCATGATAACATTTTTACTGTGTACTTATCTGCAGAGGAAAAACTACAAGTGTCAAGAAAATAGTGAAAGTCAATCAATGACTGCAGACAAACATATTTTTTATTTTACTTAACTGTATTTTGCAACTATAATAAAAGTATGGGGAAAAGAAAATCCACACGTGTTTTCTGAAAGCTTTCCTTCGTTTTTGTTCGATCCCCAGATGAACAGTCTGCAGGCAGAGGAAGTGGCAGAGACCCGCGCTGCTCGGAAGAACCTTCTCCTGGGAAAAACATTGTCCTACCCAGTCCGGCAGCCACTAGCCAGCCAGCCAGCCAGCCAGCCGCTGGTGGCTGCCCAGCACCGAAAGTGTGGATACTTCTGCTGAGGGACTGGATTTTAAATCCCACTTACTACCGCATTAGACAGCACAGGTCTGGAAGGCATCAGTCTGTTTCTTCCTCCTTACCAAATTCGGGTTCCTTAAACTACTCTGTCTAATGCAAATTTAAGTTGTATGATACACTATAAGCAACTGAGATGGATACACCATTAACATTTTTAAGAAATAAAAAAGTATTCCTTCTCAAAATAATTACAACAATATTTACCTTTTGTGTGTACTCCTAATCTGTAAGATCCAAATGTAAAAATTTTTCCTCCAACATTTTCAATTACAGATTGTGGAAGATTCTGTTAAAACAAACAAGAAAATGGTTGTTTTCCCAGTGGAGCACAAAGAAAATTATTTCAAGTTACACTGTACATTTTAAAAACAACCCAAGTAAGATTTCAGTGCCAATTTATACAGAGCTCCACAAAATACTGGCCTTCACACATCAATCTAATTTGAAATTCAAGCAATTTTCAACTTCTAACAAGTGTTCTTTAGTAAAGACCCTTACTTTTTTAGAATTTTGCCAGTTCTGGAAACTGCTCTAAATAAGACTATAGTAGAGATCACGTGATTACACAGGAGCAATGATTCAGAGATTTTTTACATGGCAAAGAGGCTGCATAAATTATGAATGTTACAATTTAACAAAACATATTCTAATTGCTTAAAAATTATATTATATTCAATGATTATGCCAAATAGCCAATGGTACCTACCTTACAGCAGCAATTCTCAACCAGTGTGCCACAAGAATTTTTAAAACATGCAGTACCTGGCTACTTAGTCATGAGCACTGACCTCTTTTCCCTTATATAGTCAAATTAAAAAATATGCCCTGGCTGGTGTAGCTCAGTGGATTGAGTGCGGCTTGCGAATCAAAGGGTTGCTGGTTCAATTCCCAGTCAGGGCACGTGCCTGGGTTGCAGGCCGGGTCCCCAGTGGGGGTCACGTGGGAGGCAGCCACACACTGATATGTCTGTCTGTCTGTCTGTCTGTCTCTCCCCTTCCCCTCTCTCTAAAAGTAAATAAATAAAACCTTAAAAAAAAATAAGAGCAGCCAACACGATAGCTGTCCAGTATGAATGTTCTGTCTTGAACCATAAATATATAGGTCATATAATAACAGAGTTGCACCTTACTGGTCACATGACATAATAAGGTTGAGTCTGATTGGTTAATTCTTGGTACCAGAAATCTTTGTATACAACTATAGGCACCTGATTTTTTAGAAAGTCACTTTTGAGCAAAAAAGGGTAGGTAATTATTATTATTTGTTGGTAAATCAATCAGAATTATATCTATTTCTTATCAGATCAAAAAAAATATTTTTTGGAGTGCCACAGAATTTTAGTAATTAGTTTACATATACCATGAGGCGAAGAAGGTTGACTATTGCTGCATTAGAGTATAATTTTCCCATATCAAGAGTCACTGTACTTTGAGGCCAGTAATGCTACATAATGGTTTATTCTTAGATTTCCAAAAGACTTTGGTAGAATGATTCTGAGCAGGACTAAACTTACTGATGGTTTTTTAGAGAAGAAAGACCAGAAATCAGGAGAAGGGAAAGCATTTAATACATCTTCCTGACCCTGGCACTAGCGTTCCACAGTGAGTACTTACTGTCCCTGTGGATAAGGATGATGTCTGCCCAAACAAAAAATAATTTTAATGTGTGCTAAGTCAGTCATTTCTTTTACTGTCTAATTACTCGGCATAGTCAAGTCTTATTCAGTACCAGAGCAGACCACTTTTCCCTTTGCCCTGAAAAAATGGCATTAATGATTCAATTTTAAAAACTCTAAAAATAAATTGTAAAGATTCATGGACTTCCTGTGTTTTAAAAACATATTTAATCATCACTTACAGAAAAGACAATCTATATGTATAATATTCCATTTGTTAGAAGTAGTCAAGGCCAGAAACCACAAAAGACCCCAAATAGTCAAAGAAATATTATGAAAGAAGGACAAAGTTGGGGGTATCACGCTACCTGTTATCAAATTTTACTCTAAGGCTCTAGTACTCAAAACACTGTACCGGCATAAAACCAGAGACAGAGATCAATGGAACCAAAGAGAGCCTGGCAATGAGCCCAGCCTATATGGTCAATTAAACTACGACAAAGAAGGCAGGAATGTACAATGGGGTGAAAAGAATCTCTGAGATAAAAGGAGCTGAGCAAACTGGACAGGTGCATGCAGCAACAACAACAAAATGAAGCTGGGTCACTTTCCTATTCCACACACTAAAAGCAACTCCAAACGGACTGAAGACTTACACGTAAGACCTGAAAGCACAAAACTCCTAGAAGAAAACAGGCAGTAATTTCTTTGACATTCCTTTTAGCAATTTTGGGGGGTAGGTCTTCTCAGGAAATGAAAACAAAAAAATAATAAACAAATGGGACTACAACAAACTAGAAAGTTTTTGCACAGCAAAGAAAACCATCAACAAAACAAAAAGACAACCCACTGAAATGGAGGAGACATTCACCAATGGTACCTCTGTCAAAGGGTTAAGATCCAAAATATACCAGGAACTCACACTATTTAACACCAAAAACCCCCAAACAATCTGATTAAAAAATGGACATATGATCTGAATAGATACTTCTCCAAAAGGGCACACAGGAGGCCAATAGAGACACAAAAAGATGCTCAACACCACGAACCATCAGGGGAATGCAGGTTAAAGGCACACCGAGGTGCCAGCTCACACCTGTCATGGAACAAATCCGCAAACCGGCGCTGGCGAGGACGTGGGCGTGGAGAACAGGAGCCCTCCTGGGCGCACTGCTGGGGGGAACGCAACTGCTGCGGCCGATACAGAACACGGTATGGAGGTTCCTCAAAAAATTAAAAACAGAACTACCCCATGACCCACCAACCCTACTTCTGAGTATTTATCCAAAGAAATCCAAAACACTAATTCGAAAATATATATGCACCCCTATGTTCATTGCAGCATTATTTACAACAGCCAAGATATGGAAGCAACAAGAGTCCACTCACACACAAATGGACAAAGATGTGGTAATATATACAACAGAATAGTACTCAGCCGTTAAAAAAAAAAAAAACAAAAACAAAAAACAAAAAACAAAAAACCTCTTGCCATCTGCAACAACATGGATGGACCCAGAGGATATCATGCTAAGTGAAATAAAAAACAAATAAAACAGAAACAAACCCATAAATACAGAGAACATACTAACGGTCACCAGATGGGGTGGGTGTGGAGGGAGCGGAGAAATGGTGGGAGGATCACGAAGTACAAACCACCGGTTACAAAGCCAGCTATGGGGATTTCAAGCGCAGCAGACGGAATACAGGCAGCAGCATGGGGATAGTTATGGATGGTGCCAGGCGTTCCTAGACTTTTCAGGGGGAATCGCTTCATAACAAATAAATGTCTAACTACTGTGCTGTATACCTGAAGCTATACAATATCGAGTGTCAACTATAAGATAAAAAATAAATGAAAGACAAAAAAATTAAATAAAAAATAAAAAGTGTTACTGGGGAAGGAAACTTACTAGGAATTCAAGTACCTGAAACAAAACTATCAATGAGACAATACTTGTTTCGCATCAAATAAGTTTTAGTTCTAACCTTGTCTAGCTGACTACAATTTTAAACTTGAACTAAATGTCTAAGAAAAAGCCATTAAAACAAAGCGAAGTTTTCCACACAAGGTTAAGGAAACACTAAGTTCAATAAATGAGTAAAAATATACTTAAACTTGGACATCTTTAGCTTGGCTCAAAAGAACTTCCTTTCCAAAATCTCATTGTTACCAAACTCCATTAATGAGGAATAGGTAATCCAGGGAACTCCAATTTAGAATATTCTACTGCTAAAGTTTTAGTCAGCTACTTGAAATACAAACACACTATTTTAAGGGGGGAAAAATTATAAATTCGACTAAAACCAAAAGACTAACTTTTCTTCTACGGTGATATCCTCTCTCAGGTTTTCTTCTACCTTGGTACTTTCCATCAATTTTTCAGCTGTATTAGAGAGTAAATAAATATGCATTTGGTACCAGGGTGAGGGCAAAAGTAAGTTTCCATACTGTAAGTTTACAGTATGGAAATTACAATAAGTAATAAATAATAATACAAAAATAAACTGTTTCACATACTTGTGAGAAAGTTTATTCTTGTATTATTTAATCATTGTATTTTCCTTATGAACTGTTAAAACTTTTTGCCCCACCCTATAAATTGTTATTAAGACTTTAAATCCGTTCAAACAAGAACAGGTTACATAAGACAACTGTTATATTCAGCTGGCAAATTATTTTATATACAAATAAGTCACCTTACCTTGCTTTCACTGATTTCTCGTATCCACTCTTTTACCAGGTTATTTAATTTTCCCAAAATTAAAATCCTGTTGATAGAGAAAATGTCAATCATCAAGTTGTTTATTATTCCAAATCATTACTTATTAAAATGTATAAATTGCCCTGGCTGGTGTGGCTCAGTGCACTGAGCACCAGTCTGCCAACCAAAGGGTCACTAATTTAATTCCCAGTCAAGGCACATGCCTGGGCTGCAGGCCAGGGCCCCATTAGGGGGTGTGAGAGAGGCAACCACACACTGATGTTTCCCTCTCTTTCTCCCTGCCTTCCCGTCTTTGATTGATTGATAGACAGATAGATAGATAGATAGATAGATAGATAGATAGATACGTTTTCCATAGGTGGCTCCCTAAATTTTAAACAGCTTGTAAGGTATCAGAATGAAAGTATACAGCAGTTAGCTATATCTAGGCACCATTACACTGGGTGAGGCAGTCCCCTTTCTCCTGACAATTCTATACTATAATAACTAAAAGCATCAAAAATCAAAATTAAAGGAATGAAACTCTATGTAAAAAAGTTTTTTCTAAGTATCATTCTTGTCTGAAACAGACATATTTGGGAGAATAATCCTGACTTTCTAAGTCAAGGGTGCCATAACATTAGTTTGTTACGTTAATAAGAAATTATAAATTTTCATGTATTTACCTGCGCTGCAGTTCCTCTTCCTCTTCAAAAACCCCGAAGGGCTTCAGAGTCTCGATGAGCTTCTGTGTCAGCAGGCAGTCAGTCTCCTTGGGGGCTGCTAAGCTGATAGGAGAGGTGATGCCATAGTGCTTCTGCGGCGGCTGTGTTTGTTGTGATCCCTGTGTTGTAACTGGACTGCAAATGGAATTGGATAAAATTACTACCAAAAAATGTCTGCAATTTTGAAACAAATAGGTATGACTAGAAAAAGTGCTTTACAAAGCACTTTTTATTTCTAAACATAGTTGGTTGACATTCTGTCTTACAATAAAAGCAACCAAAAGCAAGTGACCGAATGAAAACATTGTTATTTCTCCTTCCACTCCAAGGAGTTTAACTTTGTCACTACCTAAGTATCTGAAACTATAAGTAAGAATCCAGATCAAATATACTGCTGGGGAAAATGCAATCTAGAACAGAAGTAAACTGAGAAGTTTTACTTGTCAAACAGGAGCCAAAATCTGTTACACTGTTATTTCTAAAGCAATGACAAACATACTGCAAAAACACTCTTTTACCAATACAAGAAGCTTCCCAAATGGAACTTAACCGACTCACAATGAATAAAACTCATAAATGAACAGGGCATATGACATAAGCATAACCAGTGTGGGGGGACTATACTCACACTAAGTTTGTTACACATTTTTAGTCGATTTACACTCAAACAATGATGCCAGTCTACAAATTTTCCATTTTAAAAGAAATACAAATTTTTTATAACTAATAGGATTTTAACCTCACTTGAAATGTTTTAATCCACCTTGTTGAAATACTCTATAATTCAACGGACACGGACTCTTAAAGATTAGTAGCACAACTATTATTTAAAAACTATTAAGTCAAGAAATATACAAAAGCCAGGAAGGGGCTCCAGGCAGGGGCTAAAGGAAGTACCTAACACCCAGATCCATTATTTCTCCCAAATTCTGTTCCTTAATGAATATTTGTTTCACACACACATACACACACACCTCTATGTTACACATACCCCTATTTTTATTTTAAGTTCTAAATACATTTTTTTTAAAAATAAAGTGCAATAATCCATTTACTTAAGCAATTAACATGCCAAATCCAAGACCCTAGGCAGGTAAATCCCATTATGCATTCATTACCTACCCACTGGGCTCTGGTTTATACTGTGACTGCTGGGCTGTGTTTTGTATTTTGTCTTCTGATAATCAATACAGACCTAAGAATGCCAGGAGGCCCATACTGCTTGTTACTGATTAGCCAATGGGCTGCCTACCATCTAATCAATGTTTCCTGATCTAGTTAGAAATTGTCTCAATTTTAAAAGATTTTACAGTAACATTTACTAAGTAACTATCAGATTACCTCTTGCAGCAATTAATTCATGTCAGAGCACTTCCCCCCACTCCTTCAATCTAAACTGCACAGCTACACAGGCTGCGACGTTAATTCTCGGAGCTGGGAGTCCACATGAGCACTAAGCATACATGAAGACTAAAGAGCTTATGTTAATATTCTACTTCTAAAACCTATGTAGCATCTCCTATGCTTAAAACATATGTTAACTTAAACTTACATGTAAGTGCATTCATAACGTCTTGGTTAATACATATTTTCATCAATCAACAAGTAATTATCAGATTCCTTAAAAATGACATCAAAAAGGTGACCCTAAAAACGAGTCATTTCATAATCCTCCTTCACTTGGTATTCTTAAATAGATTTCAGATAAGTTAGATATTAAATGTAAAAAAGTACCCTTACCACATAACCTAGAGTAATTACATTCTTTTGCATTGTTCACTGCTTCATAAGTTTCTTCAAGTAGGCTATAGCTCTTCGTTACTACCCCAGAATTATGAATACTTTTACAGATGAATTCTAACTTGAGTGGAGCCAGAGATGAAAACAAGGGTAAAAGTTCATGCTACACAGTGGTGCAAGCAAAGAGAGCTTTCAAGGCAAGTGTAAAATAGAATTCACGTTTTCTAAACTTCAAATAATAAATCTCTACACAACATACAGTTTTTTGGTTTTTTGTTGCTGTTTTGAGCAAGTAATATGTTTCTCTGCATTCTTTTCCTTTCTGAAGGGTTTAAATTCATGACCAGATGAGTTAGATCTCTGTGGGGTTAAGATTCTTCACTTACAATTGCCAATTTTTTTCTTTCTCAAATATTCCGGTTTTTTTCAGTGATACAAAATACAAGGACTGGAAAGCCTGTCCACTTCAACTACATTACCAAAATATTAGGGTCCAGACTTAGATTTCTAAATTCACATCAAATCTGTTCACTCTAATTTGAAAAACGAATGTTGATGTCTACATTAGTTTCCACATTAACACCCTGATGAGAAAGCAAATCACATGTAAATTATAAAGTTTTTTTTTATTCAAAATGCAATCACATTGAGGATAAACACACATTCATCTGTCCCATCCAGTTCAAGAAAGGACATGCATGACACATGTTTACTTACACATGCATGTAGAACATATATCTAATCGAAGTGCACATACAGAATATACATGGATTAAAGAACACATAAAATAAAAATAAATCACAACCAAACAAAAGAAACACAAGATACCTGTGACCCCAACATAAACGACTTAATAAAAAGTGGCACAGCACAAAATTCCAGGCTGCCAGATGCTCTGAATTTCCAAAATGTCCCAAGAAGAAACATCAGCCATGAGAGGAAAATAAATCAGTTGCCAACGAAAGAAAAACACGCACTCCAGTCCCGGGCAATCGGAAAGGCTCTGCTCTACAGACTCTCCCCTGGAGCCATACACCAGACAGCGACCAGTCCCCAGAATGCAAACTCTTCCTCCCATTCTTGAACACGTTAGATACCTGCTCGTGTCTATCCCTTTCTAGAGTCCTTTTCACCAGCATTTAGTTTTCTTCAGACATTACTCTATTTTAAAAACAAAACAATTATGTAAAACAATGTGAAAAAATAAACGGTGTAGCATTGCAGTATGTGTGACTCAAACTTTCTGGTTTTTGATATCAGGAACATGTGTGCTTGCCCTGGCTGGTGTGGCTCAGTGGACTGAGGGCTGGCCTGCAAAACAACCATCGCTGGTTCAATTCCCAATTAGGGCACATGCCTGGGTTGCAGGCCAGGTCACCAGTCAGGGTCAAGTGAGAGGCAACCACACATTGATGTTTTTCTCCCTCTCTTTCTCCTTCCTCTCTCCTGTCCCCTCTCTCTAAAAATAAATAAGTAAAATCTTAAAAAAAAAAAAAAAAAAAGAACACTTGTTCTTTTGAGCAACTGATTTATTTGCATCTCATAAACACGATTTGCATTTACCTTTAGAATACTGCCCAAATTCTTAGAGCAAAACTGGTGTGAATCCAGCAAGTTCTCTACTTCACAAAAACCCAAATATCACTGTATTTCTGTTAGAACAATTTTTGTACCTTAATTTCCTTTTCTGCTTTATGTGTCTATCCTTATTTTTCCTTTTTACCCATCTTTAATGCAAACATCTTGCTAGTTTTTAACATGTGACTAAAACATTCTTGTTTGCAAGTCTTATTACCTTCTGGAACAGAGTAGGATATACATACCTACACACAGAGTACACAAAATTTTGCTTCCTCTCAAAATCATAAAAGATTGCCAAAGACTCCCATTTTCAAGGGTGGGGGTGGGGGTGCAGGGAAGGGTAAGAGGGCACAGTGTTAAGTACAGGATCCAGCACAAATAACACTCCCTTTTTAATTACAAAATCATACGCATGTAATTCTGTAACATAACAGTATCACACTCAAGCACACCATGTGACATTTTAGGTGAAATGTTCAAATTGAAACTATAAATTAGCCCTGGCTGGTATGGCTCAGTAGACTGAATGCCAGCCTGTGAACCCAAATGCCGGTTTGGTTCCCAGTCAGGGCACACGCCTGGGCTGCAGGGCCAGCTTATTAGCTGGGGACGTGTGAGAGGCAACTGATGGTGTTTCTCTCCCTCTTTCTCCCTCCTTTAAAGATAAATAGTGTCTTTAAGATAAATAAATAGAATGATAACTTATTACACCCATATTATTACCCTACCAACCACATTCAAGCAGGCATTACATCTGCTGGACACCGAATTTTCAGAACCCTCCTCTTAGAACCTGGGGCATTTTCTTGACGACATTTAAGCTATTGTCATGAGGGCAAAGATCACAAAGTTCAAAAAGGACACATGCCCATTTCTTTTCTCTTTCTTTTTCAAATTTTAACAACACTCTATATAACAATTCTATTCCAAGTACTCCAGCTATGACACCTGGCATTTTGGTCCCACTTCGTCCTTCTGCTCCTTTGCGATGCCAACCCACCATCCACGCTGCTCCCAAACACAGCTTCCCAAAACACAGCTTCCTCAAAACCCTCCACAACTTTTGGTAATGGCATCCAGAACTCCTCCTCTCCATTCTGCAGAAACGTGATCAATCACAGAGGCCTGTTTTCTCTTCTATTCTGGTTTCACTCCTGCCACCAGTGAAAATTATTCTCGCTAAGTTGTACCCGTGGATTTACCAGCGAATATATTACAACTCTTCTCTACGCTGCATGGTAAACTGGGAATTTAAAAACTATGACACATTGTGAGGAGTTTTCCAAACACAGTAAGTTTTTAAACTAGTACTCATAAAGAGCTCTGCCCTTTCCCAATGATAGGCTAAGACCTGACTCTAATTAGGATATTTGGGTACTTACAAAGAAGAATAGCAACATTTTTGTAAAATTAGCACAATAGGTTCCTTATTACAGCTATGTATTTGTTTCAAAAGTTTAGGTGTCCAACTTAAACCAGTACATACACTCTGAAATATCAAGAACCTCTTGGTACAACAATTATAAAGCTAACTTAAATAGTGCCAGTTCCTACGATTTGTGAACTGTAGTTTAGTGGCTATACATCCAAAAAAAGTATGATCAATCTTTGGATGTATTATTACTAATAACTATTCCAAGTCAGTGAAGAAAGTATGAAATTCTCAAATGGCTTTGGTTGTATACAGTAAAATCTAAATTACAGATGCCATAATACATTTCAAAACATTTAAAAATTACAGAGACATTTCAAAATGTTAAAGGAAATGAACACTATTTTCAGAACCACATTTAAGCAAGAGACAAATCCCAAAAGCCATACACAAAACAGATTTGCCTGTATAAAAATACTCCAACTTTTATGTGGCAAAAATACATCATGGACAAAGGTTAAGCAAATGGTAAATGAGGAAAATACATGCAACCTCTGCCAAAACAGTAAATTCTAAATGCATAAAGTTCTCCCCCCCCCTCTCTCTCTCTTTCTCTCTCTCTCTCTCTCTCTCTCTCTCTCACACACACACACACACACACACACACAGAGTTTCACTAGAAATTAGGGAAGCAAATTAAGCTTCCAGGGAAGCAACCATTTTCTGCAAGACTGGAGAAAAACAAAGTTGATGGATAGCTGATAAAAATTAAAAACTTATTATAAACCTCCAATGTTGGCAACAGTGTAAGAAAATGAGCACACCGATCCATCACAATGAAAGTGCACTTGGTGCATCATTTTTAAAAGCAATTTGGCAACATTCATCAAAATTAAAATGTATATATCAATTTTTTAGCTATTTTATTTATTAGTAGAAAGAAGGGAAGGGAGAAAGAGAGGGAAAGAAACAATGATGTACGATAGGTCCATCCATCAGTCGCCTCTCTCAAGCCCCCAACTGGGGACCCAGCCCGCAACCCAGGCATGTGCCTGGGAATTGAACCGGTGACCTCTTCAGTTTCCAGGCTGGCACTGAATCCACTAAACCACACCATGAAGGGCCATAGATCAATTTTTAAAGTTTATGTCTAGTAAATTCGCTTCTAGCAATCTATCATACAGAAATCCTAGGACACAGAACTCAAACCAAAGGTCCTGAAGTAGGACGACATAGCCTATTGTAAACCATATTGTAATATATAATATCCTAATCACAAAAATCCTAATTTCTGGCCGCTTCTGGGGTAAGTGTGCAATGGATTAGATGACAGGCCAAATATGGACTTGCCCCCAGCACCTGTACAGCAACAGTAAGCTTAAAATGAGCAGTGTCAGTCCAGGGCTATTTCCTACAGAGAGGGCACACTTGATATTGGCTAATGAATACTCTCTTGACCTCACAGGTTCTGGAATTTGACAATTTTTGTAAGAATCATACAAAAAAGATATCCCAGGTTACACAGGAACACTGTACACAATGCACTAACAAACTGGAAAGCATCATAATATCCATTTAAGAACTGGTTGATTACAAGAGTATTCTTACAATGTAATATGTGATATAAAAATGAAGCAGTTATTACATGTAAGTTGCGCAGACGGATACCCGCAATGTCAGGTAAAAAGCTGTAGAACATAGTTATGGTAATAGCTAGTATTTATTGGCACATACTCCAGGCAGTGTGTAAAGCACTTCATATTATCCCCAACTGTTCCAAACAATGCCATTAACTCTCCACATTTTACAGATGAAGAGAACTAGAGAGAGAAGGAAAGGCCCACCTAAATGCACTGGACTGGGACGTGAACCCCGGCATCTGACTACAATCATAACCTCTGCGTTGAGAAGCTACAGTGCCTCTATACGTCTTTCACAATGCAGAGTTGTATCTTCAAAAACTGTCTGTCTGTGCTCAGAAACACACCGAGCAGAACTGAGATGGGAAATTTTCACTTTCTATTTTATAATTCTTTTGTTTCAATTTGTTAAATTACTCTTAAAAAGAAACATTGATGATGTCATACAAAAGCTGAAAATCCAATTCTACTACTCACCACTAAATTAAGGTAGTGATAATAAGGAGGCTCAAATCATCCACTGGCAGAAAGGGACACCAAAGGCTCAACTTAAAACAAGCAGTTTTTTCGTTATGAGCTAAAAACCCAGTTTGTGGTAATCAAAACACATTAAGGAAGTTCAATAAAATGAGACTTTAAAAATGAATTTTTCGGTGCAATGCCCTGTGATGACAGATAGCAACACGAAGCACATCATGCTGTACTTATTGCTTCAGGAAACTGCTAAGGCGTCCAAGGTGATCAAACTTCATGAATCCAATTCTCCTAAAAGCACCTTTTTCTCATTTAACTTATTTTTTTGCCAAAAAGTATCATATAATAAACAGCTAAGATGAAGTTTACTGAACTTGTAAATTCGAGCGAAAGACAATGCTAACATCAGGAATACAAAGACAGCCTCTGTTCCCAGTGACAGTGTCAAATCTGGTAGGGATTCAAGATACTTAAGCAGCAGATAAATGCAAAGTAAAAGCTTAAAATAAATACTGCAGAAACAGAACTCAATGCTCTTCAAAAGGAAGAAGTGAAACGGGTGTGCACTCTAAATGACTGGAGGGAGAGGGGAAAAGGAGGTCCAGATAGAGCAATACAAAGGAAAAGGACAACAAATCACCCACGATGCTCTCCCAGACAGTAAATGTTGAATGCCTTTTCATCCCAATTTAAACAAAGCTCCTACTACTCATAAATCCCCACCTTCTCATATAGGGCATCTGGTCTATGCTGTGGCCCATGGTATTAACAGGACAAACTGCCTCAAAATATGTAGCCAGGCAAAAGAAAAAAAAGAAAACTCTTTTATCATTTTTTCATAGTTTTAGTCAGTCGGGTTAAAACTGAAAGCCTGATATTTTTGCAAGCAATCAGAAAAATCACAACTTATCTAATGTAACAATCCACTACAGTATAATTTGCTGTTCTGAAGGCCCTCAACTTGAATGTAATATGTCCATTCAGATTAAGCAGAAAAAAAGGACACTGGATAGAAAAGGAATAAGGGATCTCTCTAAGCTATGTGAGTGTAATTATTAAATATTAATTCTTAGCAGAAATAGTACAAATCTATTTCACAGTAAGTTTAACATGTTCTAATTTCACTAATAGTTTAGAATCAGTCATATAGCTCAGACAACGCATTTATTTGCTAAGAAAGTACTCTAAACGGCTAATTCTCCTGCTGCATGATCTGTGTAAGTGGTACTAACTACACTTAGAACCTAATTATATTCTTAAAATATGTATGACAAGTGGATCTCCCAGCCAGTATTTAGAAAGCAGAAGCAAAGGTTCAGACACAGTTGAACGAATAGTTTTATACTGAAGGGGAATAAGTTACAATGAATCCCAAGCCCACACTTTGGAAACTCAAGGTTAATTATGCAGGAAAAGGGTACTGTTATTCAGTTATAACAATGGCCAGGTTATTTTTCCTTCGGGCATTTCCAACTGTCCCTCTGCTCTCCAGAAGGGCTAGCAACAGAATAAAACCAGACAAACCACAATACTTCTGCATCAATTTGCCAAGAACACTTGAAAATGAAGGAAAGCAAATAGAGAATTTGAAGAAGTATAAGAATATATAAAAAAGGAATAGTCAATATATTAAAACATAGTATTGTACACATTAACTCCAGGAAATGCAATTTAGATGTTTCTGATGGTCAAAATGACAAGAACTCTGTTCTTAACCCCAAACTATAAACACTACCATAAACTGCAAGAAGCTGGTTTTCGGACAAAGTATAGAGGGAACATAAATTTTAGACACAATTCTGGTGCTGGCGCTGGTGTGGCTCCATGGATAGAGTGCCAGCCTGTGATCAGGAGGGTCGCTGGTTTGATTCCTAGTGAGGGCACGTGCCTGGGTTGCAGGTCAGGTCCCCATTTGGGGGGTTGGGGAGCAACTAACCAACGTATCCCTCGCACACAGATGTTTCTCTCCCTCTCTTCCCCTCTCTCTAAAAATAAATAAAATCTTTAAAAAGAAATAACAAATACCGTTCCCACAGAAGGAAGTGGTCACAAAATGGAGTTTGTGACTGGTAAATCTGTACATGGCTTTAAATAAAACAGTCACTAAAAATACATACTAAGATCTTATGTTGTATAGTATATTATACTTTATGTATACTGTTAACTATATAGTGTTACCAATAAAAAAATTTTAACATTCCTATGTTCTACACACACACACAAAAACATTATGTTGAAAACTAGTTCTACTTAAGCTATATAGAGGCTCCTCCTGAGCTGACCAAACAGCTCCCAGCAAGGCTCACAGGGGACGGACAGTCCCAGAACGAGAAGGGAACGTGGGACCCAGAGCTGAATTCCGGCCCGATCTGCCACTCAGCGCCCTTAGTTCCTCGGACGAGTGACTGACTACTTGGAGCCTCAATTCAACCGTCTTTAAGGAGAACTAATTCCTCCCCCAATGCTGCTGCTCTGCGCACTGTAAACTGATTCTGTGCAGCTACTTGAAGGGTGCTGAATGTTCAAAACACTGAACATACAGAATAAAAGACATGCCTCCCACCCCACCAAAAAGTGAGAAATAGCTAAGATTCCAACCGGCCTCCATTTGCCTGCAAGTAGCTTTTACAAACTCAGCTAGATGCAACTGAAGCTAAAATTTGAGTCTTAATTTACAGGTGGCTTTGTTAACAACGACTGGAATGTTCTAATGAAATATATTTTTTAAGGTTGTATTTATTTTTAGAGAGAGGGGAAGGGAGGAAGAGAGGGAGAGGATGCCCCCAACCCAGGCATGTGCCCTGACAGGGAATCCAATCCCAGACCTTTCAGTCGGCAGGCTGGTGCTCAATCCACTGAGCCACCCCAGTCAGGGCTCAAACCGAATATTTTTAAAAGTTGTATGTTATCAAGCCTTTTGCCTAAGGGATGGTGGGAGTCACGGGGAAAAGAACTAAATAGGCTCATAAATTCACTCAACTCCAGTACCTTCCTTCCCAACCTCTCCTTGAGAACGAGTGAACGGAAAGCACGCATAAGGTAAAATGCCACATTTCAAAACCATAACCAAATTCATTACACAGCAAACAATTCATTACAAAATATCTAAATCCTAAAACCTAAGATCTCTCAAATCTCTCAGAAGTTATCTTCCCTAGCAATTATCTAATGCACTGTTTTTCACTGACAACAAAAATGTCTTTAAATCATGTGCCCTTGCCTCCAGACAATGGTTAGCAACCACCCAAGACGCTGCGCTGACACCACCACTGGAGACAGCAGCTTGGGGCGGTTGCCGCACAGCCGCAGTTCGGACCTTTTTCTAACTCTTAAAATTTGTTGAGGACCTGAAATAGCTTCTATATGGATTATGTCCAGCAGTATTTACTGCATTGGAAATTATAACCAGAAAATGTCTTCAATGTTTACTCATTTAAGTAATAAGAAATCCATTACATGTTAACAGAAATAACTTCTTTTTTTTTTTTAAAGATTTTATTTATTTATTTTTAGGGAGGGAGGGAGGGAGGGAGAGAGAGAGAGACAGAGAGAGACAGAGAGACAGAGAGAGAGAGAGACATCAATGTGTGGTTGCTGGGGGTTATGGCCTGCAACCCAGGAATGTACCCTGGCTGGGAATCGAACCTGGGACACTTTGGTTCCCAGCCCGCGCTCAATCCACTGAGCTACGCCAGCCAGGGCTTAAATAACTTCTTTTAAAGCAACTGTTTTCCAAAACAAAAATATAGTAAGAAACATGACATGGCACTGTTTTACATTTTGCAAATTTCTTGAATTCAGGTTAATCAAAGACGCTAAACTCCCATAATTGCTTCTGCATTCGATCCCTTTGAATAAGATGTTTTTGCAGACACATATGAAGAAAACTTAGCATCTTACCTTTGTAATAGGGAGAGAATATTTTAATAACCTTTTCAAGTAATTGTGGATATTCTTTTTGGTACTATATCAAAACTCCACAAGTGGCAATTTCAGTAAGGTTAGTTATAATATGAAAGCTAAAACCAGATCAATAAGCCCTTTGTACTCTGTTGCATTAAAGTCCATTGGTCTCAGTGGATTGAGCACTGGCCTGTCCACAAAACCAGGTCACCAGTTTGATTCCCAGGCAGGGCATATGCCTGAGTTGCAGGTCAGATTCCCCAGGTGTGGGGGCATGCTAGAGGCAACTCATCAATGTATCTCTCACACATTGATATTTATCTCCTCCCTACCCCTCTGTCTAAAAAGTAAATAAAATGAGCCCTGGCTGGTGTGGCTCAGTGGACTGAGCACTGGCCTACAAACCAAAGGGTCGCTGGTTTGATTCCCAGTCAATACACATGCATGGGTTGTAGGCCAGGTCCCCAGTTGGGGGCATGTGAGAGGCAACCACACATTGATGTTTCTCTCCCCCTCTTTCTCCCTTCTCTTCCCTTTCTCTAAAAATAAATAAATAAAATCTTTTAAAAAAAAGAAATGTTAAAAAAAGTAAATGAAATGTCTGAAAATAAAATAAAAAATAAAATCCATTGGTCTGCCTTGCACATTCAATGTACCTTTCACCCATGTATACTTTTATTACACCATGATTGGTGATGGGCGAAGATGTGGGCTCACTGAATTATACATATCTTCCAAATGTTGACACATCATCAAACGCTATCAAAAAATATTAAAAAAAAAAAACCTATATTCATTAATATCACCACCAATCTAAGTAGAAACATTTTACATTGCTGGGATGCTGCCAAGCTCACAATGGCAGAAATGAGCTTCCCAAAGTCCTAATTTTTGCTTGAAAGCTCACATTTTATCATTGGCCACAAATACAGTGTTATTTTCCTTAAAGATACAGGCTCACTTTATTTGCAGGTAAATGCTAAACAGTCAAGTATGAATGCCCATAGTTCATCACTTGTTCTTTCAGGCAAAAATAGAACTCCGTGAGAAAAGCACTGGTTTAGCTCACAAATCAATCATACATGAGTTCCCAAAACAACCACTCTACATTTTGGTACACAGCTTTATACTTATTTCCCATTTTACCATAGCATATTTAAAAGACAAACTCAAGGGTTAGATTTAATAAAATTAGCATGACAGCTTCATCAAGGACTTTTTTAAAGCTGTGCGTGCAGTGAAGAAATATGACCACTAGGACAGCACGACGCCTCTGCCTTGATTCTCTCGAAGCCATGGGCACTGCCCTGCTGGTGCCAGTGTCAGCAGAGCAGAACACCTATCGTCCGGGCACTGCTAGGAAACAGTCTGGGTTTGCGCACTCCCTGAAAGGGTCTCAGGCTTCCCTGCCCCCCCCCCCCGCAGGTGTCCACAGAGGACATCTGTGGACCACTGCTCCACACAGTATTATCCACCAAGAGATCACAAACGTACCTGTGATGGCTACATGAAAGCACTTCAATTCCTCTTTATTTTGCGACAGCCCACAGATACTTGGGAGAAAAGCTCTTGTCTCCCCCCAGTCTTGCTAAATATCTCTTCGGGTAACTTCCACAACAGTCTATGAATGTGACATGAAATGCCAGGTCCCTGAAACTGGTTACTCACCTTCAAGTCTGACAGCCAAAACTAAACTGACACAAATAACGACCTGACCCACACACAGCAGGGCAGAAACCTGAGGAAGGCTTCCGTAGGGGCACTATACTCTGTACTGATGCACTGGTTCTTCACACAAAGATTGTGCCCCAGAACACATTCTGCAGTATCTTTTTTGGTCATCACTACTGGGGGGGTTGGGCTGCTTCTGAAATCTACCGGAAGTCAAGGATGCTGTTAAACATTCTACAATATGCAGGACCGCCCCATGAAAAGAATTATACAGCCCAAAACAGCAATCATACCATGTGAAAACTCTATTAATGAATCTCACTACTGTCAAAATTGTTGGAAGCTTTCATCACCATGGCTCTTAAATCATGAGTCTTTCAAAACTGTATATGCAATTACATGACTTTTAGGCAAATATGGACACTTGTTCACAATGTTTTATAATGATCTCAACTTCAATAATCTATTTTTATTTGGTCCATCTGGTCCATTCTAACAACTCACCTATGGCCTACGTTTCAACCCTACCCACCTGCCCAAATTGGACAGGACTGGCATACCAAAAATGAAAGTGAAGTTAAATATAAACCAGAAAATCACAACTCAAAACACCAAAGAAACAAAGTTAATGTCAGCGTGACCCCAGAACATGAAAAACAAAGCAAACTGATGAGGAAAAAGGTCTATGAAACTAGGCAAGCTTTGGCCTTTCTGCTACACACTTAGGGCTAAAATTGAGAGGGAGAGCTATAATGAAAAACGGACCCCATTGTCCACATTTCAGAAACACACTGGAAAGGCCATGCCCGCGTGTAAGTGTGCTGTCTTGACTCTGTTCCCATCCTATACATTGGAAACACTGTCCAAGAATTTGAAGCGCCTACGTTTTCAAAGGAAATACATACCTCCCTCCTCAAAGAAAACTAGGAAAAAGTAGGTATCAAGGAATTTTAATTTCCAAAAATTAAGACAAATTATTACTTGTTTCCTCATTAAAGCTTTGTAAGGGATACATTTCTATCATGATCCATTTTTAATACCGACATGATTATCAGAAAGAGAGGCCCCCTTTTCAAAGGAAGCAATAAAATGTCAGCTAACACAAAGAAGTCACATGGCATCACTGAAAACATTTAGGTTTATTTTTAATTGCTGCTGAACTGAAAAAGACCACAGAAATCTTGCTCAGACTCGGTTCTCCTGGTGCCTCTTTTTAACTTTCCATGACAGGATGAGACAATGGGGATCTTGTAGATTCTAAGTTCTTAGGTCTGCATATTTAATTAAAACTAATAAATATTCTCATTACAGACATATGTTGATAAGCCTCCTAAAATGACTGGAATGGATGAGAAGGAGTATGAAATTTTTTAAAAATATCGTAAAAATGCAATAGATGTCCTTAAAGCCTGTGGCAAAGTTAGAGCCTCACCTGTAAAGGCAGACACACACACACACACACACACACGGATACTCACACACAGGGTGGGGCAAAAGTAGGTTTACAGATGCACATATGGAAAATGCAATAAGTAACAAGTAATATTCAAGAATAAGCTGTTCTGTGTACTCACAACTATAAATCTACTTTTGCACACCTTGTATAAAGAAAACCAGAAAACTACAATCGGTAATAGATGCAAAAAAGAAACTATCTTAAAAAAAAAAAAAAACAAACCTGGTGTGCTACAATAGGTGTCTAGAAATCAAAAAACCTTTCTTTTGAATTGAAGTAAAACTTCGAATGTCAATTACATGCTTCGTTTTGGGGCTACCAAGAAAACTCGGTCCCTCGTCTCAAAGGGGAACTCTTACTCTGAAATCTTCAAAAATGAAAGAAATGCAGTCTCACTATTTAGGCCTCAACACTGCTGTGTAAACGCAGAACACACGCTGTAATCTTTCTACCCCAGCAACGATTTCTAAAATTACATCTCATTCTTTCAATGAGAAAGGGAGAACTTCCACTGAAAACTCTCTATAAGCGGGGGACGGGGGGGGGATAAAATGTAGGCCTAGTGAGATTAGAATGCACATATGGACTGGCTTTACGTCTACAAGCAGAAAAACACAGAAGCAACACTACGAGGTGGAGGAGGAGGAAGCTGCTCGCAATCCCGCTCCATCAAAACAAAACAGGGCGAGCAGGCCAGAACCTGGCGCATTTCGGAGGCCCCTGGCAAGTGCCCCTTTCCTGGTGGTGGAACGACTGGGTGGAGGAAGGGTTCAAATAGCCAGGCTCAACGCCCAAAACGGTGCTTTTCAACTAGTGCTCAGGCCACCTCCAACGTGGACGCGGGTTAACACTGGCGCACGATTTGGGCATCTCGGGAACGGGAAGACAGGAACGCAGCGCAGGCAGACCGGGAACTGGAGCCGCGAAATGCGCCGGGGAGGCGCGGCGGGCGAGCCCGCACCCCACGTGCAGACCCCGCGAGCAGCAGGGCCTCCCTTCCCCACCGCCGCCGGATGCAGTCCGGGGTTTTCGGCCGGAGCGGGGAAGGGGCAGAGATGGGGCTGGAGGTTTCTCCGGCTCTTCCGGAAGGGGAAGGCCCCCGGACCGACGGCCGCAGAAGCCAGGAAGAGGTGGGGGAAGTGGGAACCGAGCACCAGGGGAAGTGCGGCAGCGAGTGGATGAGGAAACAGGAAGAGCCCCAGTCCCGCCGGCCGCCCCCCTGGGGCGAGGGCCCCGCTCGTGCACCACCCCCTCCTCCTCCCCCGACGCCCCCAAGGCCCCGTCGGCGTGCGGAAGAAAACAGAATACAAATTACTTACAACGGCATCGTTTCCTGCGCCGGCACCGCCCAGTCACTTCCCCCCGCAACCGCCGCCGCTGCCGCCCTGGGCATGATCCACTGAGGCGGGAGGGAGGGGGGCCTGCCGCAGCCCTGGGTCCAACCCCACTCCCGCACCCGCTCCCGCCGCTTTAAGCGCTTCTCCTCCTTCCCCTTCGTCCTAACATGGCGCCCGAGCGCTACCACAGCAACGTTCTAGAACTGCTGACGCCGCCACGCACGCCGTGCGCGCGCCTGCGCAGAGGCTGCCCGGCGCCGCGAAGCCTCACGGGAAAGGTAGTTCGGGAGGGGGCCGGCGGTCGAGCAATTTCCGCTCCAAACCCGTCACGTTTTTCCTAGGGGTACCGTGAGTGACACGGGAATGGTGCGGGGAGCTCCCGTAGCGGGGCGTCGGTCGCGCGGGGACGCTCCCGTCCGAGACGGGGGCGACGCGGCCCAGACGGCTCGAGGAAGGACCCAGGGAGGCCCCGGGACCGCGCGGAGCGGCTTCCGGCGCATTGTGAGGTCCCGCGGTTCGTGTCGCCTGAGGTCGCGGCGGCTGCGCCTCCCCTCGAATGGCGCCTGTGGAGGCGCTGGGGAGGAACCGAGGCACCCACGCGTGTCCGGTGTGCCGCCCGAGAGCGGGACTCAGAAGGCGGCCACGTGGGGTCGGGGCCTTGGGGTGCAACAGGTTACTACTGAGCCGCTTCGCGCAGCCCTGCAAAGCGGGACTAAACCCCTTCCCGTCGGACGTGGCCGTGCCGGCGGGGTGCTCAGCAGAGCTGGTGCGGAGGGCGCGGAGGTGCCCGAGGCGCACCCTCCCCCGCGACGGCGCCTTTCGGCGGTTGGCTCCCCGAGGGCTTGTGCTCAGGGGCTCGACAAGTGTGTGTTGAATGAGTAACCTCTCGGGATGGGGCAGTGGCAAACCCGAGTTCATTTCACACTCGGACAACGTATGGAAACCTGGGCGGCGGTAACCCCCGGGCACTTGGGCGGGCGCTGCTGCTGCTGCGGCCGCCGTTTCCCGGAGGCGGCGTTTCCCGGCCCTCGTCTCTCCCCGGGTGGGGCCCGCGAGCCCACGCCCACGCCCCCGGCGGAAGGCGGGGACGCGGTGCCCGAAGCGGGCTCGGCCCCGAGGCTCCCGGCGTCGAATTGGAACGCGGGGTAAAGCATCGCGCGCGTGGATGGAAGGCGGGGGCGGGAAGGGGTCGAACGGGGCCGGTGACGTTCTAGATTCCGTAAATGCACTCCGGAAGTTTGACGGAGGGCTTCCCCCTTCCCGCCCCCCGAACATCCGGTGGGACGAGCGCTCGAGGACTGTGGGTCGGCGGGGAAAGCGCAGGGTCCAAGCCGGCGCGGCCCGGCCCGGCGGGGCAGCCCTCGGCGCGCGCACCCCGGGGCCGGTCCCCCGGTGAGAAGGGCTGTCCCTGCAAAACGCACGCGCGCGGGTTTCCCCGGTGCCTCGCCGATGACCTGTGGTGTCACTCGGATACGTGGCACTAGAGGGGACACCACGAAAGTTACTTCCACCTGTTTCTTTTTACACGTTCAAGTGTGGCTCCTAGAAATTTTTAAATTGTCTCTGTGACCGCCGTTTCCGTGGAACAGCACTCTCTGGAGACAGACTTGACCTTGGTTCTCAGTGCTTGTGCTCCCTGCTTACCCTTCTGACCCGGGGGTGGCCTTGGTTAAGGACCCCGGCAGTGGGCCTGTCCTCAGAAGATGGAAAATATGGGATCCAGAGAGAACGATAAAGCGTTAAGCCGGCGCTCTTGAACTTGCTGCACCGATAGGCGCTGATGGTGCACTCGGTGAAGGCAAGACTGGGGCCTTCCCCAGCTCGCCCACGGCTGCCAGCTCCCTGGCGGCGCGACCTGAAGAGGGGGCGGACGGGGGTCCGCGGTAGCCCCGCAGCGTCTCCGTTCCAGCCTCCCGCAGCTGGGGTTCGCTCAGGGCCCGGGGCGTGCTCGGTGCCGGGTCGCTGGCCGAAGACCGCTGAAAGGAACTGTATTTGCAGGTGGAGCCAAGGCAGATTTCACACAGAAGGCGACTTGAGAAATGCCCTGGCAGAAAAAGGAGGATTCAGGATGTGGACAGGAGGAGAGCCCGTGGGCAAGAGAGAAGAACTTTAAAAAAGAAGAAGGGAGAAGGAAGGGGCGGAGGAGGGAGAAGACATCCTGTCGAGAAAACTTGAAGGTTCGAGAAGCGTATCAGGTTGAGGGAGAAACGAACAAACGAAAACGCGGAGCGAAAGGTGCCAGGCCGGGCCCCTGTCCCCTGTGAGAAACGCGGTGGAGAACTGGGATGCACCAGACCTCGAATTCCTGGGGGCCGGGGCCGGTAGTAAACCCGCAACAGAGGTGGGAGCTGCAGGGTGTTGTGACTGGGAACCACGAATGAAGTGAAGCGGCGTGAGAATCCCGGGAGCCAGACCGGCCCCCCCCCCCCCCCGGGTGCTGGCCTTGGAGCCGAGGCTGTGCTGGGGGCTTTGGATTCTACCTTTTTGTGGATGGGGGAGTCACTGGAAGTTTCGAAACGGAATGAGGTATTTTCTGAAAGATTGCTCAAAGGGCAGGGAATGCGTTTGCCCTGGGGGAGACGTTGGAGTTGGAGGATAGGTCGGGTAAGAGATGGTGAAGCTCGAAGTAGAGAAGGAAGCCGATTGCGAAAGATGTCGGCGGTGGAGTTAATCCTGGCTGGGGGCGGCGATGCCATGGAAGGTAAAAAGGATCACGAAGGTTCTAGGGAGGGTGTCAGGGTGAACGGGCGCCCGGTGACTGAAATAAGACAGGAAGATAACTGGGTGCTCGGGTGAGCTTGATACGGCTGGGTTTGGCAGCGCCTGTGAGACCTTCGGAAACGTGTGTCAGGCCGCTGAAAACACACTTCAGGGGCTGGAGATGGAGGTCCTAACCTCTGCAAGCAAGACTCAGGTGTCAATGGAATCAGGTTCTGGAAGGGACTTACATACACCCAGTCTTAGGCAACGAAAATGTCACACCTGAGTAAGAGCGAGGCGTTTGCACAGCCCTAACGTGTAGGACCCAGTTAAGGGTAAAACTTGAGCCACGGAAAGGGGAAGGAGAGCTAAAGCCAACTACCAGTGTATTGACTGAGACGCTCTCCGTGCTGTGAGCCCCACCTTGCTTGTCCTCTGAGCCCCTGCCCACTCCCTGCAGCTGCCGCCGGTCTCCACTGCCACTGACTGCCCTGCAGCCGGCCCTTGCCCCACCCCAGCCGTTTCTGCCAGCCGCTCAGAGTGGGGCGGTGCTTTCAGCTGGAGTTACGTAGCCTTCAGATTGCGCAGTCCACACAACGACGTCATACACAGTGGGAAGAATTCTGAAACTGGTTCTCTTAGGGCCACAGTGCATTCGAATAAAAAAATGATGCACACAAATGTGTCTGAGCACAAAACTTCTTCCCATTGTGGGGACTACCTGGATTGTGTTTCAGTGTTGCTTAGGGGATGATAATTGCAGATACTGTGTGCAATGTAGGGTTCTATCCCAAAAATAAAGTACACTGATTCATTGGACTATTAATGGTACATACTTTTAAAGAAGTTTCATCAGAAACCAGATTTATGAGTCACTAAGTAAAAATAGCATAAGCACTTCCATCAAATGAGTGCTGTACTCTCAAGCTGTCTTTTCATTAGATTCTCATTCCCCTTTTAGGTGTTTGTTAGTTTATGTTTTAAAGAATGTGTCATCTACCATTTGCATGCAAGAAAGAACCACAACAGCATGCTGGATAGAACCAGCCCAAACCGCTGTGTCTGCTGGTTTCTACAGCAAATCGGTATCCTTGATTTCTTCCTTTCCCTCAGTAACCATAGTCAACCTGTGATCAAGTCCCATTGATTCCACCTCGCAGATCCATTGGAAATCTACCCCCTTCTCTCTGTCTCCACAGCCACCGTCCCCTTTTAAGCCACCGTCTTCTCTCAGACCATTGTCGTAGGCTACTTCCACTCCTGCTTTTCTCCCGTACGTTGTCCATGCAGTAGCTAATTTTCAGAACATGCTGGAGATGTTCTCACCCCGGTACGCAACCCCAGTTTCATGGCTTCAGTAATGCCGTGCGTAATCGGGCTTTTCTCTCCAGCCTCATCCCAGACTCCCCCTTTCCCAGCTGTGCTGCAACCCTCCTGGCCTCTTCTTGACACGCAAAGCTCCCTTGAGCCTCCACCCTTGTCTCCCTCTGCAGCACTGCCTAGTTCAGTGGTTGCCTCCTCCTCAGTCCATCAAAGCTCACCGATGCCTTCCCAGACCACTCATCCAAACTTTGTTTATTTGCATTATAGTCCTTATTGCATAACCAGAACTTCCTTGGTAATTTTTTAAATTATTCTGTCATCTTCACTAAAATATAAGCTCCATGAAGGTAGGGACTCAGATTATACTGTTTAATACTCGTGTTAAGCCCAAAGCACAGAAGAGCAGTTGGCACAGACTGGCACAGAAAGAATTACGTTGTGACTGATTGGTCAAAGACAACTTGGACTGGCCCGGGCATTTCAATTCAATCATTTCAATTCTGCAGTTAATCTGGCTAAAACAAACAAACAAAAAACAGTTGTAATTATCTCAGCATGAGCTGCCATAACAAAGTACCACAGAATGAGTGGCTTAAACCCCAGGCATTTATTTCTCTCACTTCCAGAGGCTGAGAAGTCTGAGATCCCAGCGCCAACACAGCTGCTTTCTGATAAGGGCTCTCCCTGACTTGTGGACGGCCGCGTGTCACCGCGTCCTTGCCAGGCAGAGACAAAGTGAAAGCACTTGCATGTTTGCTCCTGTGCAAGGGAGACATCCTGCTGGATCCGGACCCACCCTTGTGACCTCACTTAACCTTAATTCCCTGGAAGCTTTGTCTCCAAACAATCACAAGGGTGTGTGTGGGGGGGTGGGCAGTAGAGCTTACACATACAAATTTGGGGACATGCAAACATTCAGTCCCTAACAGTGATCCGCACAGATTGTCAGCTCCTGGGAAGTAATAATGCCTATTAATCATTAGATTAGTTATTGCTGTGGAGTAATGGCCACCAGCTTTAAGCTGCTTAAAACAACACAGGCTTTATCAAACGGTTTCGGTGGGTCAGGAATTCAGACGTAGCTTAGTTGGGCCTTCTGCTTCAGGGTCTCTCAACAAGGCTGCCTTCATGGCATTAGGGCTGGGGTCTTGTCTACAGACCCCTGTGGAAGGAGTCACTTCCATCCCTGTCTGCTGGCGGACTCAGTTCCTGAAAACTGTTAGGTTGAAGGTGTCAGTGTCCTGCTGGCTGTTTGCTAAGTGCCCTCCGAGCTCCTGGCCAAGGGGGCCTCTCTGACCCAGCAACATGCTCATCAAAGCTTCTTTCTTTGGTGGAGAAGACAGAGCCTTGCGACATCATCCGTGGTCTCACATCTAAGTGTTGCCGAGTTCTCTCAGATTGAAACAATCACAGGCCCCACCCACACTCAGAGAGGAGGTTACTCAGAGGTGCAGACACCTGTGGATGGAGATCATGGGGGCCCGTCTCAGAGCTGGCCCGGCCTATCCACCAGACTGACTTTGTGTAACACCCACGGTGGTGCCACATCCAAATATACTAAACGCAGAATTTGTATCACATTCTGATTAATTTAAAAATTTTTAATTGAATGTATTGGGCTGACCTTGGTTAATAATTCACATAGGCTTCAGGTGTACAACTCTATAATACGCCATCTGTGTGTCTTGTATGCTCACGGCCCCCTAAGTCGAGCCTCCTTCCATCACCATTTACCGCCCCCCCCCCCCCCATACCCTCTTCTACCGAAGTGGCACTAGGGAAGTCTCTTGGCCACCCTCAGAGTTACTTAAGTGTCCCATCACAGCCATGTGGACTAAAGAATGACTGAACATTGAAATTAGTTATAAAAAACAGCTGTGCAAAAAAATTCAGCTAAATAGCTTTTATTCACTAACTTATTATACTTCTACTGTGCGCTATGTACATTTTTAGTCCCTAGAGATCCACAGAAGTGAAACAAAACCCTAACCCTCATGGAGCTTCCCTTTAGGTGGGGGATAGAGACAAGAGACGGTAGGCAGACAAAGTGAGGACCAGGTGAGCAGAGGAAAGAAACGGTGGGGTGTCAAGGGGAGGACGACGTGGGGAGGCCTCTGAGGAGGGGCTGTCTGCGCTGAGCGTGGATAAAGTGAGAGTGCGCCAAGCAGCCCAGGCGAAGACCCCCCAACAGACTGTACTTGGCAACAAGGCTTGAAGCGAGAGAGGCGGACAGTGAGCTCCTGGACAGACAGGCTGCATCGGGCCTCCCAAACCCAGGTCAGGGCGTGGCCTTTCAGTCTGGGCGGAGAAGGTGGCGGAGGGCTTCGCGCAGGCCTGGTTTCTGCTTCAACAGGATGTCCCTGCTGGTATGTGGAGAGTTGTCACTGAAAGGAGCAGGCAAGGTGACAGCAGCAATCCAGGTAGGCGAAGGTTGTGTCCTGGGCCAGGACATGAGGCTGGAGGGGGAGAGGCGGGCAGAGTCTCTTCTGACGGCTCGGGTTTGCTCAGTGAAGTAAGAAGCAGTGTCATGGAATGTAACCATCAGGAAGACATGAAGAGGTGGGTATTATAAAGACTAATGACTTCGAACTGCTGAAACTGTGTTCTTTTTATTTACTTAGTATTTTTTATGAAAATATAAGGGTCAGAAATAGACGAGTGAAAGAAAAGGAAAAAGAATAAGGGTAAGTTGGATGCCATCAAAATTAAAAACTTGTGTCCTGGCAGGTGTGGTTCAGTGGATTGAGCACCAACCTGCAGACCAAAAGGTTGCCGGTTCAATTCCCAGTCAGGGCACATACCTGGGTAGTGGGCTGGGTCCCCCCTAGCGGTGTGAAAGAGGCAACCAGTCAATGTTTCTCTCACACATCAATGTTTCTCTCCCTCTCTTTCTCCCCCCCTCTAAAAATAAATATTTTTAAAAAAGTAAAAACTTTTGTATCTTAAAGGGGACCATCAAAAAATATAAGACAAGCCACTAAATGGGAGGAAATATTTGCAAGTCATATATCTGATAAGTGTCTTATATTTAGAATATATAAGAATTCTTTTAATTCAATAACAAGAGATCAACAACCCATATAAAGAGTGAGCAAAGGACTTGACTGTACAGTTCTCCGGAGAAGATGTGTGAGTAGCCAGCAAGCACGTGGAAGGATGCTTAGTCACAATGTGATACACGCTTCATTACCCTTAAATACACACGCACACACACACGAATTACAGGTGTTGGCAGGGATGCGTAGAAATTAGAATCCTCTCGCACGGCTGCTGGAAATGTAAAATGATGCGGCCACTGTGGAAGAACAGAATGGCAGTTCCTCAATAAGTTAAACGTGCCGTTACCATGTGAGAGCAGTTCCATTCCTAGCGATCTACCCAGAAGAATTGATGCCAGGTGTTCAAGCAAGAACTTGACCTCAGATGTTCATAGCAGCTGCATTCACTATTATTTAAAGGTGGAAACAACCCAAATGTCCATCAACGAATGATTCAACCAAATGTGGTCTCCCCACATGACGGAATATTACTCAGCCACAAAAAAAGAATGGAGTACTGACACATGCTATGACTTGGATGACCCTTGAAAACATGCTGAGTGAAAGAAGCCAGACACAAAAGGCCACGTATCGGATGATTCTGTTTATTGAAAATGTCCAGAATAGAGAAACTCACAGAGACAGAAAGCAGGTCACTGGTTGCTAGGAGCTGGTGGAGAGGGGACAACAGGGAGTGATTGCTTAATGAGGGTTTCCATGTAGGGCAATAGAATGTTCTGGAGCTGGACAGTGGTGCACGTACAGCACCATGAGCGTGCTTAGTGCCACGGAATTATCCATCTCACATGGTTATGATGGTGAATTTTATGTTGTGTTTTACCACAATAAAAAAGTAGTGCCCTCCCCAGCCAGCGCACAAAAAAAAAAAATAGCACAGTATATGCACCTAACATTATCCAAAGGGATCATACAGATACACCATTAAAACAGACCTAAACAAATTTCTCATTCCAAAAGCCCTGGGAATTATCGGGCTTTTAGAGCTGGAAGAGACCATCAGGATTGATTGCTTACGCCTACACTGTACAGTTAGTTTGCTAAAAATATTCAACAATTTTCTAAGTATCACAAATACTAGAATTCTTCATGCTGTTACATGAATTTTTCCACGAAGAGGTCTCCACTGCTTTCTGACATATTGCTTGGGGTCCTGACCCTGAACTCAAAAAGCAGCCTTGTGGAAACCAATCACATCTGATTCACTGTGACTCAACAAAGCATAAACAGTCCTAATTTATTTCCATCTCTAATACCTCTGGTGTTGGGAACTGCCCTGCCTGGTTTCAGAAGCTGTAACCCCTGCCAAGGCTACGGCTGAGGGAGCAACCTTGGACTGTAAGCCACTAAGGAGACAAAAGCTTATGTCCCTGGCAGGAGTGCCGCTTCTGCTCCTTTTACTTCATCCATAACTAGCCCCCAATGCTTGGTTGGTTAGCCAATGATGGGTAAGATTCCCCAAAGGGGGGAATGATCTAAGACAGGCACAATCATGTGGGAGGCCCCCAGTGAAGGACTTTGGGGGCTACAGCAAAAGGGGGTGATGGACCCTCGCCCCTCAGCTTTAACAAAGCCTGAGTCCTCATTCCCTCTTTGAGAAATCTCCTAATCTCCTGGCTGCCTTACTTCCCTTGCTCCACCTAAGCCTGAAACAATGATAGAGGGTGGTGCAGCCCTGTGCGGGAAAGGGCGGGTTCCCTGGGCAATCAGGCCTAAGAAAGAGTACGTAAAATCCTGTGAAACCTGCTTTGTTTAGAATGCTCTCAATGAAATGATAAGGGTCCAAGCAAGAAGTAAATTTGTTCCTCAAGGTTTTACTGCTCTTTAGCTATCTGATCCTGACTCAATAGGCCCTCAGAGCTCTTTGTTATCTATTGTTTGATCCTTACTTCCTGGCAATGATTAATGAGCTTTACCTGTATTCCTGTGCAAATGAACCCAATAAAAGCCCTTTGAGGAACAGGCTCTTGGCCCTTCTCCTTTGAGAGATCGCCCACCTTTCCTCCCCAAGCAGATCATGTCTTGGTAGACTTATTCTCATCCATGGTGGCTGCGGGGTGTCCTGTGGGCAGAGCCCCCCACACTGGTATCTGGGCCATGAAAAATTGTGCAAATTCATTAGCCCACATGTTCAAATAATATGTAGTCTGACTTTCTCCACACTGTAAATTACTGGAAATATTAGCATGCAGATGATTTACACTAAGAATGAAATATCAAATCAAGGCTCATCCCACAAGCTGTGCCACAGACGCCTCACCAAGTTTACCTTCCCAATATAGTTTTAATGACGCAGTCACTCATCACCACGCAGCTTTTGATAATAATCTCACTTAATAAAATATTTGCTTGCAATAAAAAAATTTTTCTGAAAACTGGGAAAGCAGGTTTTAATGCAGTTTTTCACATTACAGTGTCAAAGTCATCTCTAGCTCCGTGGAGGGTTATGGCACAAGGTTTCTCCAGCTTCACTGTGTTGCAGGATTGTTTCTGAAGAGATACTCTGCCTGGAAGTGAAAGAAAGAAAAAAAGGCAAGTCAACAATCAGTAGGTATTGCAAGATATTTATGAGTCATATATGTGTACTACTAATGTTTACAATTAAAAATAAAAGTACATAAATCTTACTTTCAAATGAGTAATAAAAATAGCTAAGGGAAATAAGCTCGTCAGAGAAAGACAAGTACCACATGATTTTACTTATATATGGAACCTAATGAGCAAAATAAACAAAATAGAAATAGACCATAGATTCAGAGAACAGAGTGAGTGATGGCTGTTAGAGGGAAGGGCGTTGGGGTGCTACATGAATAAAGATGAAGGAATAGTAAAAAAACAAAACAAAACCCACCCTCGTAGCATATGGTGATGACCAGAGGGGAAGGAGGGAGGGGGAGGCAGGAGAGGGTAAACGGGGAGGTCAATGGTGATGGAAGGAGACTTGGCTTTGGGTGGTGAACACACAGTACGGCGTAGAGATGATGTGTTATAGAGCTGTACACCTGAAACCTATATGATTCTACTAACCAATGACACCCCAAGAAATTCAATAGGAAGTTTTTGATCTTATTGTAAACGGTGAAGGTATCAGAAGCTACTTTACCAGACACACCATTTCTCTGTGTCAACTGGCTTCCCATGCAGATTCAGGTACATTTTATTTTCAAACTGATACTAAAAACAAAACAAATCTCTCACCAGAAAATCAACAGGGTCCTCCGGCCTGACCTTGCAGCACTCGCTGAGGCCCTGCATGAGCGTGGGCATGACGTAGGTCATCAGATAGTTTCTCAGGGGGGCGGACTGCGCCTGCAGCAGCTCTCTCTCTTCCTTTTTCACTTCCTCCAGTCGTTTGTTCTGCAAGGAGAGCGTCCGGGGGCGGGGCGAGCAGTCAGAAAAAGGAGAACACCTTCACACGGCTCAGCCCACAAGGCCTCGGAACCAGACGGTGCTATAAATGTTCGCCACGTTGTTATTATAAAGGTGGCATTTCCAACCGGCAGAGGATATGTGTAACAATGAGCTAGTCGTTTAGAAAATAATGGACTGGACTCCTACCTCACTTCTTAGACAGAAATAATTTCTAGCTGCCTAGATGAAGGAAGGAACAGAAGGGAGGGAGGGAAAAGGAAAATCACAGACGTGCTCACAGAAGGTCTGAGGTGTGGGTCTGGCGGCCATGTGTTACCCCTTGCTCAGCATGCAGCTGCCCTTCCTTGGGAAAAATAATTCCACACTTCTTTCGAGAAATCTTCCTTCTCAGCCTAGTGGTTTAGGTGGGACTGAAGCCCACCAGGCCAGCCCCCCTCCCACCCATGAACACTTGAGGAAGAGCCCCAGGATGGCGCTGACACAGGGGTGCAGTAGAGAGAGGGGCCCAGGTCCTTGGTGATATCACCCGAGCCACCATCTCTAGCCTCGGATGAAGGCCCGCCCTCTGGACTTTCTGTTATGCGAACCCACCCGTTTTCTTGATTTCTAAGCCATTTTAAATTTGCCTTTTTGTTGCTTGCAAGTTAAAGCGTCCTGATTTTCTTTTCTTTCTTCTTTTTTTTTTTTTGAAAAGAAGTCTTTCCCAGCAAGATAGCAAACCCAAAAATTAAAATGGGAAGAGACAGATAGACTTGACTACATAGAAACAGAAATGTTCTTAGGACCAGAAGAAACACCATAAATGATGTTAAACCAAGAGATGAGAAAAACTATTTGCAACAAATTATAAACAGCTAAGATATTGTGGGAACTCACGCCATTGGCCCGGCACTGCCTGCATGTCTGTACACGTATTAACTCTTTAATCACCACGGCCCCTCCATGAGTCGGTGCTATAATCGTCTTAATTTCCCAGATAATAACTAGCAGATGGAGAAACTGGGCCAGGGAGTCACACGGAGAGTGGAGCTGGGTTTGGACAATGTGGGAGGCTGTTGTCTCCTGGGGCTATTCCTGTTTTTCTTGTGCTACCTTGTCAGGAGCTGTTCTTGCAAAAGGATAAGAAAAAAAAAATACACAGCTCGGGCATGGGCAGAGAAAACGTGCATAAGAGGTGGTGTAAATTCCTCACGAGCGGAGGAAAACTCATTAAACTTGTGATCAGAGAAACGAATAAAACCACAAGATCGGCTTTTCTTTATCGGAGTAGCATGTGTGGGCACAGGAAAAAGCGGTGTTGGAGGAGGCGTGGGGAAACACTCCGGTCAGCAACGTGTTCACCCTTGCTGAAGGGTGGCTCGGGAACAGAGATCAAAAATTAAACCAGGTGGGCAGAGTTTGACCCAGCACACCTAGAAGTTTATGCTGAGGACCCTGAGGTGTATGCATGAAGACAACCTCCCTCCCTCCCTCCCTCCCTCCAAACACTAGGTAGAATAAGCACAAAGAGGGAAATGAAAAAGTGTAAAAGGGGATATGACATGTTTTGGGGAGAGGCAGGGATTGCAATTTTACATACAGCTGATATCCAGGAAAGGCCTCATTAAAAAGATGATTTCTAG
Organism: Phyllostomus discolor; assembly: GCF_004126475.2. Lineage (NCBI taxonomy): Eukaryota > Metazoa > Chordata > Mammalia > Chiroptera > Phyllostomidae > Phyllostomus > Phyllostomus discolor. The sequence goes on along the minus strand of NC_040903.2, from coordinate 212,531,819 downwards.
TAAAAACTCAAAAAAAAAGGAAGTTAGTCACGCAGATGGCGCATATTCAGATGCACTGGGAAGCCACAGGAGTGGCAGGTGCCCGAGGACCTTGGGGGCCACGAGAAGGGATTCGGACGGCTGTCCCCCACAGTGGACAGCGTGTGAAGAGGCTAAGCAGAGAGCGGCTGCAGGGCACCTGTGTTTTAGAGGCTGCGTGGGAGGAGGCTGCATGCAGATGGTGGGGCGGAGTTGGGGGGGGCACAGCCCCTGGATGGCTCCGGTGAGAAGTGAGTGGGGAGCCGCGTGTCTCTGAGAGCTGCCGTGGGCGGTGACCTGGGGGACGGGGGCGGGGGGATGAGGCTGACCGCCCTCGTTCAGGTGGACATGCAGCGAAACGTTCCCCTCTACAGAGCTGCGTGTCGCCCGTACCGCCGGCAATGGCTAGTGGTTGCAGTTACTTATACTAAGCAAATGATTGCGGGCATCGTTTTTAAAATGGTACAAATTACTAAACAAACTGACAAACAAAACGTGTTCGGGGGTGTTTCCGTGACAGCGTTCGTGGGATGGGAAGTGTAACTGGCCTAAATGGCTTTGTGGGGGGGCGGGGTGCACAGGCGCGCTCAAGCCCCCGCACGTGCGCGCACTCACCCATTCCTCCCACCGGGCGATCTTCTCCGCCCTCTCCTTGGCTTCCTTGCGCTCGTGGGCTGCCTTCGCCGCCGCCTCCTTGGCTAGGGCTTCCTCAGCAACCCTCCGCTCCTCTTCTGCCTTTTCTTCCTCGGTTAGACCGTAATTTCGAGGCTCCCCGATCTCTTTGATGAGCCGTTTGATAATGAGTCTGTTCTCAGCGTCTTCCAGTTTTCCTACATCTGTCGGTGCCAGGAGAGAGGAAGGCCATCAACACAACGCACATTCGGGGCCCGCCCCTGCTGCGCGTCCTGAGACCGCACCCGGGAAACTGTCGATCACTGTGAACCTGGGATGACGAGTTATGTAAGGTGCCGCACCGGGGCTTCCTTTTCCAGCTGCCAGCACAGTTCAGAGTTTCTTGTCTCGCTGGCAATGTCAGACTGGTGTCTGGCAGACATGGGGTTTGGGGGTGGGGGGAATGGGCTCCAGTCACTGCGTTTCTGACAGTCACTGTTGACGTAAGTGGATGGATGAGGGGGAATGGACTTCCTCAAAAGGAGTGAGTTGTCCGTCCTGGAAGCATTCAAGCAAAGACTGGAACACTTCAAATGGGGGTTTCCACAGAAGGAAGTCCTACCCTTGTTGGAGGCCAGACCGGGTGATTTCCTGGTTTCTTTTGTTTTGTTTCTGAGAATCAGTTATTCCGGGACATTTTTAAAATTTATTTAAAAAAAACAAACAAACACACTAAACTAAACATTTCAGTTGGCCTACTTGAATAGGAATAAGTCCAAACTCCAGACTGCATGACTAATGTTAATGTCAGGGGCAAGAAAAAAAAAGAAGAAAAGGCTTGTTGGGAACCATAGTCCCCCTCAGTCACTAAAGAGCCAACTGCACGCCACTGTCGTGGGTGTTCCTGGAAGGCGTCTGCACGGGAGGCCGTGCAGTGGATGCACTGCGATGCTCGCCACCCCCCTCCCTCCCTCCCGGTAACCTCTCACCCCGCCCCCGTGCACAGCCGGGGTGATGCTCCTTTCCCCTCCCCGCGTTTGACCTTGACCTAGACCAAAGGCACTGCCAGATTCTGACATGGGGAGATGGGAGGAACAGGGCCAGTGTATCCGTCAGTGGGCGGAAGCGAGCCAAAGAAAGACAAGAAACGAAACTCACATCTGCAGGTGCTTGAACGCTGACATTTAAATATTTCCCCCTGGTTCCTCTAGAAGAGCAATTACAACCGCGATGTGCTTGGAAAGGCTCTGAAACATTTTTGGAAAGGTTCGCTCTCTTCTGGAGGAGGGTCTTGCCCAGGACAGCGCTGCCCCCAGCGACACCTCTGCTCTGACCCGGTCGGGGAGCTTTGGAGTGGGCAGAGAGGGGCACCCGACCACGGGGCCACCACGGGGCCTCCGACTCGCCCTTCTGGAGTGTGGGATTGGGGCCGAAAGTCACGCGCAGCCCCAGGCATGGCTCCCGTGTAACATGGAAACTCCGGGTCACAGAGTAGCCCCCGGCCACCATGTCAACGGGGAGGACAGCAAGAGAGATTCTGGTCCGAAGAGCGAGAGAGGCAAGGGACGTGAGAGAGCAGCAGAATTCAGAGACGCAGAGAGAGGATGCGGGCGCCAGCATCATTCCAGGCAGCTTCAGACCCCCCTGAAGCCAGGCTGCGTACCTGACCTTGACCCCCTCCCCCACACCCGTCCTTATGATCTCTTGCTCCCCTTGGCTTTCATTATCTCCCCATCGCCAGCATGGAGTTTCTGTCGCCAGCCTGGAGTTTTGGGCACAGAAGGGGCCGGGAACACAGTGGCCACTCCATCCCTCCTCCCGTCGTCTCCGCGCCTCTCAGCCCTCCTCCCTGGGGCTCTCCCGGTCTTTCCGTAAGTCCTTGCTGGGCTTTCACTGAAAGGATGGCAAGTACTGTTTTTGTGAAATGTGTTCACCGTTTTTTCTTAGTTCCCTCGTTAAAGAGGGTAAAGGGCTTTCCAGAGGAGTAGGCATCAGATCCTTTGCTTTACTTATAAACTATGTAAAATGCATGCAGCATGCACAGACGCAGCCAGAGGAGGGCCAAACCCGAACCCTTCCAAAGGTGCGAAACAGAGAAGGATTCACGAACTGTGCTATCTTTTATTTCTTAGTAGGCCATTTTATGCCTCAGTGTTGGCAGTGAAAACCAAATGACCACTTGCTGAAATCCCTTCAATGTGCCCGAAACATCCTGTCTGTTATCTCCGCCACCTGGAACACACCCCAAGCCAGGGATTATTCTCCTGTTCCACAGGTGGGGAAACTGAGGCAGAACCAGAACTGGAATCTGCTGTCCTGTTGACCTCAGCTCTAAGCCTCCCGATACTCCACAGTCTAAATGCTGCCCCTTCTGGCTCTTGGGGGCTAAGAGAGGCCTCGGGAGGCCCGAGGGGTCGGCCTGGCCACTAAGCTGGCAGTAAGGCTTTCTCGCCAATGGAGGAGGAAGTGTCAAGTGCCCAGAAAACCAGAAAGGAAGTTCGGGGTCTCACCACGCCAAGGGGAGTGGAGACAGCTATGGCAGCTGGGACTTGGAGTCAGTGGTGATGGTGACAGTGACGAGAGATCATGTTTCCTGGGTGCCTGCTGTGAGCTAAGCTCAGAGGAAAGTGTTTAGAGGAAACATGGAGAAACACAGTGAGGAACTATTTGCTTTTCTGAGCAGCCATGGGAGGGACGGGGGGTCAGCTGGCTGATCTAAAGGCCAGGTAGGGCTCTGTGAAGAGCACATAGTGTCCACGATGCTACCGTGATGGAACACTGTCCCCAAGGAAGACAGGGGCATGGCCCAAAGCAGCTGGCAGCAAACACATTGCTTTGAGATGCCCTTTAAAACGTTGGCCTTCCACTTCATAATACACCCATACGTTTCCATGTAACAATAACACCCCACCTCCAAATTCTCAAGGACGACTCCCCAGGGGAAGCGCCCCGTATACCCTGCGACTCTCCAATGCTTCCACCCTCCCCCCAGCCCAGCCAGAGACTTGCTCTGGGGTTGGCGGGGGAGGGGGGGGTCCTGACATTTGGTGGTGGCTCTCCACTCTCACATGACTTTTTAGTTCATTTCATACCGATATGTATCGGGTGGATTTCCACTTCGTCAAAATAGTTGAGGACCGTCTCGTCTTCAGTATTGATGTCCCGGTAGTTGGTCAGGGCCCGGAGGAACCGGTCCTGGCTGTAGTGCGTGCCCGCCACAAAGCTCTCGGGAAGGTTCATCACCCGGAGCTTGAGGAAGTCATCCGGGGCGTCCAGCGCGCACACGAACTCTGGGGAGAAGGAGGAGCTCCTCAGTTAACCCGGTGACCACGCTGCAGGTGACATAATCCGCAGGTGCCGGTGGACAGGAAGACATCTGCTTGGCAGCCGGGACTGGGGCCCAGAGAGCAAGACCCCAAGCAGCTGCAAATGGCCTGACAAGGTGGAGGGTGAGAGCATGCAAATCAGGGGGCTTTTCAGAGACTGCCCCCTGAGGCCCTGCCAGTTGGTGTTCATAGGGTTTATTATTATTTTTTTTCCTCCCTCCCATTTTTCCTTCCCTTCCTTCCCTCCCTCCCTCCCTCCCTTCCTTCCTTCCAACAGAAGCAGCAGAAATTGCAAATAGCACATCTTTAATAACCCTGTGGTGTCTCTCATCAGCTTCCCAGTCAACTGCCGAAGAGATCGGTGGCTGTGAGCAATATGCTTTAATGGCTGATTTGCCAAACTAATATAAAATCGGGGACCCCCTGGAGAGTTTACTTTTCCGTGGATCCAGCACTTTCCTCACTTTATGCCACTGGCCACGAAACATCTATGTCCCCATGCAACACGGCCAGCGCCTCGCTAAGTTTTGACCCACGGGCCATGTCAATGACAGCGTCATTTCACCCGCCTGTGATCTTCTTTTAAACTGCGGAAGCGGCTGCTTCTGCAGCGTCTAGTATGGGCTCAGCGGATGTTTGAGTGAGTGAATGAATGGTTGAAGTGCAGGTCGGTGAAATTAACTTTCTAGGCACAAGTTACTATTCTCTGGTGTCCTCAGCAGGTCCAGAATACCCTGGCACCCCGACCAGCAGCCATGGACATTATAAACAGCTAGCTACCCCAGAAAGCCTGGGAAAGATTGGATTTTTATTGCCCAGTTGTATTGCTTTGCCACATAGTAATGCCATTCTCACTTCATTGCATGCTAATATGCTTTCTTGAATGAGCAAGAAAAGTAAGTGTTGCCCTGACTGGCGTGGCTCAGTGGGTCAGGCGTCATCCCACACACTGAAAGGTCGCTGGTTTGACCCGTGGTCAGGGCATGTGCCTGGATTGCAGGCCAGGTCCATGGCTGGAGGCATGTGAGGCAATTGATCGATGTTTCTCTCCCTCTCTTTCTTCCTCCCTTCCCCCCTCTCTAAAAATCAAGATCTTTTTGAAAACCGTGTTCAGTGCAGAGCCCAGAGCAGGGCGTGCCCACGGGGCACATGGAAGACCTGTGAACATGGTCCGCTTCGTGTGTCACCAGTGAACACAAAGTTTCTCAAAGTTTGTGAAACTCCAGGAAGCTCAGAGAGTCCCAAACAGATGGACCCAAAGAGGCCCACTGCAGGACACAGCGTAATTAAAATGCCAAAGGTTAAAGATAAAGAGAGTATCTCAAAAGCAGCAAGAGAAAAGCAGTTCGTCATCTACAGGGGAGTCCCCGTAAGACTGTCAGCTGATTTCTCAAAAGAAACCTTAGAGGCAAGAAGTATCAAAGTCATGAAAAGCAGGGACCTATGGCCAAGATTGCTCTACCCGGCAAAGCTTTCATTTAGAATTGAAGGGCAGATAAAGAGCTTTGCAGACAAGAAGAAACTAAAGGAGCTCATCATCGCCAAACCATTATTATATAAAATGTTGAAGGGACTTACTTAAGAAAAAGAAGGTCAAAACTATGAACAATAGAATGGCAAAAAATACATATCTAAGCCCTGGCTGGCGTAGCTCAGTGGATTGAGCGCAGGCTGCGAACCAAAGTGTCTCAGGTTCGATTCCTAGTCAGGGCACATGCCTGGGTTGCAGGCCATGGCCCCTAGCAACCACACATTAATGTTTCTCTCTCTCTCTGTCTCCCTCCCTTCCCTCTCTAAAAATAAATAAATAAAATCTGTAAGAAAATACCTATCTATCAACAATTGAATCTAAAAAACAAAGTAGGCAAACAAGAAGGGCAGAGACAGAATCACGGATACAGAGAACATTTTGATGGTTGCCAGAATGGAGGCGGGTGTGGGGAGATGGACGAAGAGGTGAGGGGGTCAGGAAGTACAAATAGGTGGTTACAGAATAGCCATGGGGACGTACAGTACAGTATAGGAAATGGAGCAGCCAAATAACTTACACGCATGACCCATGGACATGAACAATGGTGGGGGCATTGTCTGAGGGAGTGGGGGGTGCTGGGTGGAGGGGGGCAAAGGGGGAAAAATCAGGACAACTGTAACAGCATAATCAATACAATATAATTTTAAAAAGAATCAACCAATGAATGCATAAATAAGTGGAACAAGAAATTGATGTTTATCTCTGTCTCTAAAAATAAATTCTTAAAGAATTTTAAAGTTCTGTTACTAATCTATGAATTTCAAAATACAACATTGTATTTTTTTTCCAGCGATTAGGAGATGGAAGATTCCAGTTGATCCAATTGTGAGTAATGACTGACATATTTCACTTCCAGTTTTCAAAGAATTTTAATATGATGATATATATTTCCTACTAAGTGGTATATTTTTAAAAGTCCTTTCTCTCTTATGATTTGGGGGGCACTTCAGGATTTTGCAGTACCTTGAGATAATTATTCAGAATGTCTGCTCTTCTTGTGCTGGCGGACTGTGGATAGCAAGCAGTGGATCTCTGCTTGGTAAGATCGTACAAAACAAAGCCGCCACTGTATTTGGCTATCTGGAATCGTGTGAAAACCTAAGTTTTAACAAATGTTTCCCTATTCATCAGATAGGTGTAACTTTAAATTGCCTCTTTCAACCAGGAGATCTGAACAGAATCACAACGGACATACGCTGACAGCAGAGGTGAATACAATGATTTTCCCCGGACTAGGTGACCACAGATTCCACTGTGTCACCACTCACATCAAGCGTGGGTGCTCGTATTAATCCTGTTACTTTCCGTATCTTAAGATGCTTTGACATCTTGGGGGGTGGACCTTCCTGACCTGGGGGGCAGCTGCCCCTCCCAGGCTTCTGAAGACAGTCAACAACGTAACTGGCAGCAAGCCTCCCGTGTGCAGGCCAACACCCCCCTCGCTATATGCACTGATGCACACCAGGCCAGCCTTCCCCTCGCTGGAAACCACCCACCGCTCGGTACCAGGCCACGAGAGACCCAAGCCCTCTGGAATTATGCAAACCATGCAGTCCTCTAGAGAAGCTGTTTACTCTGTCCTGCCGTGCCTGTCCTACGGAAACCCCAGGAAAGGCCGAGCTCTCGATTTGCCCCTGCCCCAGCCTGGCACTCCCTCCTGCCGCCCTGCACGCCCCTGCCCCGGGGAAACATCATAAATTCTTCCTCCAACGGCATCAGCCTCTGGTGTGTTTCCTCAGTCACCCCCATACATTAAGATCCTGCGGGTTGCAAATGAGACGGTGCTCTAACTGCTTTTAGGGAGATCAGCATACAACAGTGATTTCTGGGAAGAGAGTCATTTACCAAAAACACACTAAACATTTCAAAGAGATAACATCTCAGAACGTGTTCGGACCGTGTCCAACAAAGAGAGGGCAGCCCAGCGGGTCACGATTCAGAGTCCTTTGTCATTTTACCGCTGTTTCTCTTTCCTCGCCTTATGGGGGGCTTCCATTACCTCTGGGGTTTGGAGGCAGCGGGGTGAGGACAGCTGGGTCGGAGCGTAGGCCCGGCCGTGCCCCAGTGAAGTGGACTTGGCTGAGTCCCTGGGCTCTGGCTTCTGGAACGGTAAACATGGGCGTCACTTCCGCCCTGCAGGCCTGGGGGAAGGCGCCCGGGGCTGCTGTATCCGGTGCTGCCCGGTGTTAGACGGGTGGCCAGCTGAGCCGAATGGTCTCTGTTTACGCCTCAGTGAGGACGCGAGGCTTTACGACAGAGTTTGCAGTGAATGCACGTTGCCCAGGAGTGATAAACTCTCGTTAACTGGCTAGACCTGGTTATTGAGAGCAATCAACTTTCTTTTTTAACTTTCTGGGAGGAAGACCTCCATGAGTGGGAAATTGGCGATAACCCACCCCTTCCGAGTTCCTGCCACAGCCCTCCATCCCTGAGGATGGCTGCCTGCTGGGGGTCTCTGCGCTCCCCTGCGCTTCCTTGTAAGCTGGCCTGGACCAAGAGGAGGAGAGGGCGACGGCTGTGAGCCGGCTTCCTTGGGGACTTGGACACAAGTGAGCATGTCCTTCTGAGTTACAGGTGTCTGGGCCCAGGGCAGGATACCCCAAGATCTCCCACCATGGTATATTGGTTATTTTGAGTTAAACTTACTTAAAAAACTATCTGTGCACCTTGGCTAGTGTGGCTCAGTGGATTGAGCGCCAACCTGTGAACCAAAGGGTCGCTGGTTCGATTCCCAGTCAGGGCACATGCCTGGGTGGTAGGCCGGGTCCCCAGCTGGGGACATGTGAGAGGTAACCAATCAGTGTATCTCTTGCGCATTGTTGTTTCCCTCCCTTTCTCCTTCCCTTCCCTTCTCTTTAAAAATAAAGGAAGAAAATCTTTAAAAAAGAACTGAGAACTGTATGCACAAGCAGAAAGCCCTGTCCTCTCTTGTCCTCCTTAGAGCAGGAGATACATCTGCCACATGACCAGCGCGCTCCCTGCTCCTGAGGGCTGAGTGCTGGTCCCTGATCCATCGCCAGAGTTAAGATAAAAAAAAACTATGGTGCATTTACACAATGGAATTCTATGCAGCAGAAAGAGAGAAGGAGCTCCTACCCTTTGCAACAGCGTGGATGGAGCTGGAAAGCATTATGCTAAGCGAAACAAGCCAGGCGGTGAAAGACAAAGACCATATGATCTCACCTTTAACAGGAACCTAATCAACAAAGAAACAAGCAAAATATAACCAAAGACACTGAAATAGAGAACAGGCTGACAGTGACCACAGGGGAGAGGGGAGGGAATTTCAGGGGAGAATGGGAAGGGTTTGCAGGAACAAGTATAAAGGACACATGGACACAAACGGGGGGGGCGGGTAGAAATGGGAGGGAGGTGGGAGGGATGGGTGGGTGGGCTGGAATGGGAGTAAAGGACAGAAAAATGTACTTGAACAATGATTAAAATTAAATTAAAAAAAAAAGAGAATCCTGAGTGGGGAGCCAGTCTAAAGCCTCAGGCCGCCTTTCCTGGTTCGTTCGTCAAGCCTCACCTTGTTTAGATCCCTCACTGAGAGGAATCCCCAAAACTTGCTTAGATTCCTTTTTAATGAGCACCAACTTTCTTCCTTCTGCGAAGGTCTCAAGTTATTGTTTACTTTGGACTTTCCTTTGTCTAAAATGTATAAAAAGGTGCCTGGCCCATCATTTCTCTGCGTCTCATTAAGGCCTGTGCAACTTCTTATGATTCTCCCGTGCGCATGTATTAAGTTGTTTTTTTTCCTTTTACTCTAGCCCTTGCATCAATTTTATCCTTTTATTGTTAGTCCGACTGTAAGAACTAAATAAGGGAGGGGGCATTCTGCCCCCTCTGCAGCATAATCTTGTACGAAGTTGTTGAAAATAGCTTGTATTTACCCTGTGACCAAAAATTGTTTCCTATGAGTACACCTCATGCAGAATGATTTAAAAGACAGAGAGACAATGATTAAAATAAAATTTTAAAAAATAAATAAATACAAGAGAGAGAGAAATTTTTAAAGTTCATGGCAAGGTCAGAGGAAATGCCTGCTCGTTACTCAGCAACTCCTTTTTGCACGGGATGAGTTGTTTAAACTTCTCTTTCAAAAGTACATTGTGAAATCTCTGGGTCAATAGAGGACGGAATCCAACTTGCTGCGGAGTTAACCGTGAACTGAAAAGCTTTTCACCTGCCCTGTCTCGGTTCTGGATTCTGAACGCCTTCTGGAAAACATCGTGGCCTCCCTGGCTCCTGCGGCAGGTAGGAGCCGCTGAGCTCTGCCCCCGGGGGTCTGGCCAGCGGACTCAGAAGTCAGGGCGTCCATCCACAGAAGGGCGGCGTTTTGCTTTGCTCCGGGAGGGAGCGGCAGAAATGCACAGCCCCAAAGAACTTCAGCGTCCCTGATATGTACCCCCCCCCCCCCGCCACGTGCTTTAGTTTGGAAATTTGACCTTGAGTATATCATTTGACTTTTTTATTCCCTTCAAAGCCCTACTTTATTAACACTGAAAAGATTATTCTGGGACAAAAGAGATATCAAACGACATTCCTTTAAATATGACCTTGGAGAAGTATTTCAGACTTACCAGGCATGATTAATTTATCAAAGGGAAACATTTTGCCTCTGGTTTCTTCCTCCTCCTCCTCCTCTTCTGTTAAAACAAAATATACATCGTCATGTTTGTTACATAGTATTACTATGGATAGCTCAAAAAATGAAACTATTTTAACTAGCAGTCACTAATTCCAGCTGAGTGACTCTTGCTCTGAACAGTAAAGCTGCAACTCATCTGGATGTAAATATTCAAACTTACGGCTGAACAGGTCTTTGGCTTGCTCATAGGTCTTTGGGAAGCCGTCCAAAACGTAACCTTGATTCCTGCAAGGCATAGATTTCAGCTTTTCTCTTATAAATCGAATTACATATTGATCTTCCAGCCGGCCTGATAAAAAGAAAAAAATATATTATGGAGTCCCATTCTACATAAAGGTTACATCCTAGGATCATCTGAAAAATGATCACATAGTCCAAGTTACTAGTGAGCATCCCTTACATTTCCATTAAAGTGGAAATTATGTGGTTTGGCATTTCACACATGATGCGTGAGTTCTAATACACAGCGACGCAGGAGAACCCAGTGAGCTGGTCTCCGGGGAAGAACAGAAGCAAATGCTGAATTTTGGATTTCCGGAGTATCTGCTGGTGTCACGGCTTCTGGGAGTCGTCGACTGTGGAGTAAGTGGAGGAATCCAGAGTGTCCCGACTCAGCTGTGGGGTTTGCTCAGTTCTGTTTTGGCATCACACCTCCATAAGCTTAATACATGATGGTAAACGCTCCTGTTTTGTGAATTGAGACAGTGTGCATGTAACGTTGCTGCGCATGATTGATCACTAGGAGGGGCTCCATAAACATTTGCTGCATTTGAATAAAAGTCAGCCTTGATCTGAGCCTCAGAGGCACCCCTCTCTCCCTTCTCCCCAAAGCAGCAGACCAGGGCCCCGCCCTGCAACCTGTCTTTTCCAGTTCAAATGGCATTTCTGACCTTGGCCCCGCTGGGCGGGTCCTTTCAGGCCTTGGCCGCTGCCTTCGCTTGGGGAGGCTGGAGAGGGGGGGCGGTTTGTTCTAAAACTGTCACAGTGATTAAAAATGTAGGGGTTCAGAACAGGCCTCCCCAAAACATGCCACTTCGACCTGTGAATGATTGTGAACTGAAGGCAGTTGAAACCCTTCGAGGTCATGAGAAACTTTTAACTCTCCCTTAAAGAACTTAAACTAGGGACCTTGTCCATAACAAAACTTATCACCAGATTTTTTTTTTTTACCTTATCTGTACGGCAGGACAAACTACTCATTACGGAACACTTGCCCTTCTTAGCACCCTGCAATGACCTTCCTCCCCTCTGAGCCTCGTGCTTGGCTCAGAAGGTCACGTACACCTCATTTCCCTTCCTGTCACTGAACCTCTCACGTATGTGTGCCCTCTGACCCCCTCGTGTGTGGGGGGCTCCCATGCAGACACATATGTAAGTGAATTCGGTTATCGTCTTTTGTTAAAATCTGTCTCCTGTAGATTTCATGATCAGACCAGCCTAGGAAAAACCTAGGGGAGAAGGTTTCTTCCTCCCCCACACAGACGCCACAATACCCACTTATCGTTTCGCTGTAATTGTCGATCAGCTAACATTTCCAAGACAGGACCCTGCCCTTGCACTGCTTCAAGGACGCCTTTCAGTAACGGGAGCCTGGCAGGGTCAAGAAACTGACCCCCGAAGCTGCGTCTGGGGCAGCGCTGCGCCCTCCGCTAGTCTGTGGGTCCGTGAGATGCAGCAGCTCTGGGCCTCGGGACCTCATCGGTCAATGGCAACACCATGATCTGGTCGGGCCACCTCTCTTCCACTCTTCACGGTCTCACTGATCGTGGAGCAGCCACCGATTCAGAAAATCATCGTCTTTTGGAAATGTAAGTATTACGCAGGCAGAGACAAAAAAAATCATCGGAAGTGCCACTCATCGTAATGACATTCCTCGACAGGATCCGACAGCACTTCCCAGTAAGGTTCCCAGTGCTGCAGAGACCAAGATGCCTTTCTCGGGAAGGCAGGGGACCCGCCGATACTCAAAGCAAATGCCAGTCGAATTGTCCCACTTCCAGTTTCCGAAGGCGTCCTTGGGGAGGCCAAGGCACCTGATCAGAAACCCCACTTCCCTCCCCGACCGTGCGACGGTGCAGTACCTCGCTCCACCTCCGGGGGCGGGCTTTGCCGCCACGTCTGCTCGCCTCCCAGCCCACTGCTCAGTGTGCCAGCCGGGCCCCAGGGACAGGCGAGGATGACGACGGGCTGCGAGGACTCAAAGGGCTGAATCCCAGCACCTTTCTGCAGGGAACCGTGACCTCCTGGAGGTGCACCAGAGCCCGTGTGGGGCTCCTCGGAAAGGGACCGTCACTTCTACTCTGAAATGAATGCGCACAGCCCTAAGGGACAGCCCTTAAATCACCACACTGCTCTTTAAAAAAAAAAAAAAATGCTAAGTCTGTCTTTGAAATACCAGTGATATTTACTTTTTATTTATTTATTTTTTCAAGCCAGATATTGTATGATTTTTAAAAAGATTTTATTTATGTATTTTTAGAGAGAGGGGAAGGGAGGAAGGAAGAGGGAGAGAAACATCAATGTGTGGTTGCCCCTCACACGCCCCCAACGGGGGACCTGGCCCACAACCCAGGCATGTGCCCTGACAGGAATCAAACCGGTGACCTTTCAGTTCACAGATGGGTGCTCCCTCCACTGAGCCACACCAGCGGGGGCCAAACCATTTACACGTAAGTGTCTTGGTCTAGGGAAGATGGGCTTGTTTAACTCTCTCAGTTTCCCTGTTCCACGTGCCAAGGAATGTCCCTAGCTTCCTACTACCCTCCTTTAAAACCACAAAAGTATGGTTCTCCGGTATTAATGACGTCTCCTCTAGTTCTTACACAGTCTCACAAGTTGAATACTACAGCCACCAGTCTGTCGTCTAATTTCAAACCCTTCCCCCAGCCGCAGCCTGACTCAGGCCCAGAGGGACCACCTAGAGTGGGAGGGAGGCTCCTGCTCACTCAGCCAGTTTCTCTTTCTTCCTCCTTAGTCTGCCCCTTCCTCTTGCCCTCCCCGTTCCTTGCTCTATTACCTGCCTGCTCTTTATCATCATCCTCATCATCATATCATGTGCTTTTGTTCTCCATTTCTTAAATTCTTTTTATCCTTTTAAACATTTATTTTGTGATCTCTGCTCATTTATTTTCCGAAGGCAAAGCAAGTCTGATTTCACTCGTGGAGGACTACTGGCTCAAAAAAATTGTGACTTTGGTTTATGAGTTCATCTTTAGTAGGGCTTTTTTTAATTACTAAAAAAACATAGTTTCTCTTAATAAGCATATATTTTCTTGTGATTTACAAAACTCCAATTTAAAAATAATTCTGTGGCCCTGGCTGGTGCGGTTGAGCAGATCGAGTGACGGCCTGGGAACTGAAAGGCCGCCGGTTCCAGTCCCAGTCGGGGCACACGCCTGGGTTGCGGGCCAGGTCCCCCGCTGGGGGTGAGCAAGAAGCAGCTGATCAATGTTTCTCTCCTTCTCTTTCTCCCTCCCTCCCCTTCTCTCTAAAAATAAATAAATAAATACTTGGTGTCCCCCATGCTTTGGGAAAAAAAGATTTTATATATTTATCTTTACAGAGAGGGGAAGGAGGGGTAAAAAGGGGGGGAGAAACATTGATCCGTTGCATCTCGCATGTGCCTCAACTGGAGACCAGGCCCAAAACCCAGGCATGTACCCCGACTGGGGATTGAACCTGTGAACTTTTCCTTTGTGGGACGATACCTAACCAACAGAGCCACACTGGTCAGGGTGAGGGACAATACTTCTTATGAGCAAAAAGATATATATTAAAAAAATCTCAAAAAATTTAAATACCAAGGTTTAATTAATCTACGTGCAGTTCAGACATTATGAAGTCGATACATCTACATGTTTTTCCTCCTCACTTTTTTTATTTTCCAATTCACAGAATAGTGGAAATAGGCTAATGATCCATCGATCACCTGGCATCTCACCAACCAGATTTAAGAATTCCACAACCCTTCGGAAATACATGAAGTGAGCAAAGAGAATTGATCACAAGCGCACTGGGAGGTTTAACCCAGTCCCAGTTTTGGCTGCAGGGTGGGGATGCTGACAGGAGGGGCATTATATAGGAACAGGGCGTGGGGGTGCCCTGGAGGGGCTGCGAAATCTGTCCTGCTGGAATCATGAGACTCATATAAGCACTAGCTGGGTCAGGTTAGGGACAGGGGAGCCCACCCCTGTGTCCTCAGGCTGGGAAATTTCTATGTGAGCTTCGGGGCTGGGTTCCCAGGTCTTGCTTTGTTGAAACATAATCCAGGTCCACGTCCTCGCTTCTGGTAAACATGACCAGGAAGGGCTTCTGGACAGACTTGAGGGGACAGAGGAGCCCTTTTGGTCCTGTAGGAGGTGCGGGGGGCAGGGGACAGGAGGGGCACTTGCTGTCCTGAGACCTTCCGTTCCCCTGAAGACGGCGTCCGTCCTGGGCTCCGTCCCAGGCCTCTGCAGGCGGAGGCTGCTGACCAGTGTGGCCTCTCGCGTCTGGGAAGAACAGAGTCTTCTCCGGCCAAGGACGGGCCCTTCCTGAGCCTGGGCCAGGCCCTGGCTGTTCCCAACCTGGCACAGGCACGCCTGTGATCCTTCTACGCGGTCACCTCCCCCAGGCTCCAAGAGAGCCCGGGTGGTGCGTCACACCATGCTGTCGCATAAAGTCCTCGGGCAAGACCGTTGGGTCCTCGAGAAGACCTGTTGTATCAGTCTCTGTCGATAAACATCTTCCCGTGTTTGTCTCCTCTGCTTGAACGTTAGAGGCTCTTGCCTCTCTTCGGGGGCGGCACCGTTCTCTGCTCCAGGGCCCTCGTCCTGTCCCCGACACCTCGGGCTTCAAGGGCAAGTCCGGGGGGCCGCGTACTCCTGTGGGTTCCTACGGTCCCAGCCTCCCACCCTTTGTTTTTTATTTTTTTAGAACTTTTTTTTACAAGAGTTTATTTTTTAATTTATTTTTCTAAAGATTTTATTTATTTATTTATTTTTAGAGAGGGAAGGGAGGGAGAAAGAGAGAGAGAGAGAAACATCAATGTGTGGTTGCTGAGGGCCATGGCCTGCAACCCAGGCATGTACCCTGACTGGGAATCGAACCTGCGATGCTTTGGTTCGCAGCCTGCGCTCAATCCACTGAGCTATGGCCAGCCAGGGCTGCAAGAGTTTATTTGAGCCACACTGGTGACATATCAAGAAGCAAGATCTCAAAGGCTCCTCCCCCTTTCATGGGGCCTGGCCAGCTTTCCTTCCACTGGTGTCCCCACCGTGGAATATCGTGTCCGTTTTCTCTGCTGCTGAAAACCAGACTGGTGCGGCTTGGGGGACGGAGGGGAGGAGGCAGAAGGGTAGCCTGGACTTCAGGAGGGCTCGGGAGAACAAGAGGCGCGGAAGGTGAGTAGCTAGGAAGAGGACTGCCCGGAGGACCTGAGGGCGGAGGCCTGGAAGACCAGAGGTGGGGGGCCCCTCAAGAGCAGTGCCTGGGGATAGGGTAGGGGGGCGCCCCAGCAGCCCAGGAAAGCACAGCACCAGGAAACAGCAGCGAGCACCCAGGGCCGGTTTACACCTCTGTCCTTCCCTGACTCCCTCGTGCCCCCGTCCAACCCTGGAGGGTCAGAGACAGCTGCCAGCAAGACGGGAGAAGGCAAGAGAGAAGAACAACCGAAGGTGCTGGATGGGAGGCCGGGGGAGGACTCCATTGCCCACGAGTCTGCACTGCTGGCCTGGCCTGTGGACGGGACCCATGTAACCATTTTCATGGAGGAGCTCAAGTGTTTACATGTAAAAATGAAATGGCCTTGTTTCTCTAGTAACTGCCAACGGACGGCTTTCCTGCTGGGTCACAAGCTCCCTTAGAGACATCTCGGTGCAAAACCTGGTGTCTGGAGATTGAATGGCCGTCCTCAAGCATGAATAACAAGGAGCTGCTTACACAGTACCCAGGGGCTGCAGCGGGCCGCCTTGGGTTCCATCCCAGGGCGGGGAGAGATGAGTCCAGATTCCGAGTCTGTAGTCACCCTCGACTGTGGGGACTTTGTTCCACTGGCTGGCTGAGATGACCAGGTGAGTATGGATGACCAAAAAAAGGCTCTCTGGCCTGGCTGGCATAGCTCAGTGGATTGAGCTCGGGCTGCGAACCAAAGTGTCGCAGGTTCGATTCCCAGTCAGGGCACATGCCTTGGTTGCAGGCCACGTTCCCCAGCAACCGCACATTGGTGTTTCTCTCTCTCTCTCTTTCTCCCTCCCTTCCCTCTCTAAAAATAAAATAAAATCTTTTTTTAAAAAAGGCTCTCTGGAAAGCGACCTCGCAGCGTGAGCCGACCATCAACGCCTAACAGGGCAGGTCAAGATGCGGAGTCACGTCCCAGGACACGACTGTTCAGTGGCAGATTTCAAGCCAGCTCTGTCCATTGTCCTTGTGCGTCTAAGCTGAAATGCCAGACGTACCGTAACACCCCTGGGAGGGGGTATCAACTCTCAAGAGAGCACACAGTTTTGTTAACTGTCTTATAATCCAATCCCCACCTCGCTTCCTCCCACCTTCAGGTAATCTTCCTTACCTCCTCTCCTTAATCTCAAAGGCGCAAAGAAGCTGCAAACAGTCACTGTCCAGAGCGGCCGAGAGCTCGCTGTCCAGGGTATGCCATCGATTCGGCTCAAACTCTTACAAAAATTCTCTGCAGGTTGGGATGTTTCTTATGTCCAGACATGAGCAGGAATATTTTCCCACTGATCTGTGTGCCTTCCTGCATTAGTTACGGGTCCACGTGATTCATCACTTTTTTTTTTCTATTAAGGATTTAAAGATTTTCTTTTTTTTATTTTTAGAAGATTTTTATTTATTTTTAGAGAGAGGGGAAGGGTGGTAGAAAGAAAGGCAGAGAAACATCGATGTGCGAGAGAAGCACCTATTGGTCGCCTCTCGCACACCCCCAACCAGGCACCTGGCTGCAACCCAGGCGTGTGCTCTGACTGGGACTCGAACTGGTGACCTTTCAGTTTATGGGATGATGCCCAGTCAACTGAGCCACCCGGCCAGGGCTTAATTATTTCCTTATCAGTTTGTCTGAGTATTTTATATGTTAAGACTATTAACTCTGTCATATGGTGGCACATATGTTTTTTTCTGGCTTGTCCTTTGCCTTTTAATTAATGACCTTTGATGTTTTAAAATATTTATGACTAAACATTTGCCTTTTTTTTTAACTTAGGTATTTCTTTCTCATCTTATGATCAATCACCAAAATATTAATGGTTAAGTTTTTTTGGGGGGGGGCGCTGGGATAGAATTCTAAATGAAATTTCTTTTCTGGTTGTAATAATTTCTGTACTCATAATAACAAACAAACAGTCTTTGATAACAAGGAGAAAAAAACCGGAAAGACTCACAGGCCAAATGGGAAAAGTAAAATAAATCGCACGCTAACAATGCTGTGCCATTGACCTGGGGGGAAGGACAAAAACAAGCAAAGGGATGTCATGAGCGAGGCCAGCGCGCGTGTCACCTGCGTTCTGCTCCATGCTCTCCTTGACCCCGTCCAGGAGCTCCTGTGCATCTTCCACGTTTTCCTCTTCCTCTTCCTCACCTTCCTCCTCTGCTTCCCCTCCGTACTTCGGCGCCACGGCGGCCTCCTGCACACCACAGAGAGCCTCCGGTTGGAAGACGCCTGAGCTGACTCGCTCTTCACTAACCGCCGGCCGCGGGAGGGCAGGGGGCCTGCGGGAAATCTCTGAACCTTCCTCTCAGTTTGCGGACCTAAACCGCTCTGAGAAAATAGTGCGTTTCTGGTGACACCCGGAGAAACGGACATCCAGGATAAAAACACCTAAAAAGGCTCTAGTCTGGGGCTGGGGGGCGGAGGCGGGGCAGTGGACAGCAATGGGCGGGGGGGATTGGGACAAGTGTCATAGAACAACAATAAAATAAAATAAATTAATTTTAAAAAATGAACATGCCCCAGTCAACAGGGAGAATACAGGTGTATTTTGAGCAACAGCTTGGAGACGCACTAAATGTCACGGGCAGCCCGTGGAAGATGCTTCCATCTTGGAGGCAGAAGCCCTATGGGATTCGGTCTTTTCGTAAGCGGGGCCCACGGTAAAATCCAGTTACAGTAACACGTCTCTTTGTGGGAGGTCATGTAAAAAAAAAACATTTTTAAAATATAAACATTCCCAGTCAAGGAATTGACAGCGGTACCAGTTTGGCTATGGCCTCGGAGATGACGTCCTTCAGCTTGACGTGATGCAGCCTGTAGTACCTGGCCAGCACTTCCGAGACGCTGGACTTGCCCACGGCAGGGGGCCCGAGGATGCACACCTTAATGGGCTGGAAGGGGAGAGGGGTCACCTGGTGGGCGCTGAACCGCCTGTCGCGGGACAGAGCGCTCCTTATTCCAGAGGTGAGCCTGTCCGAGTCTCCAGGTCCCGCAAGGCTACCTCTCCAGCCACGCTCTCCAAAGTACTTAGTGAGCACCTACTATGTGCTCTGACCTGGGCAGGGGACCACGGCACTCCAGTGTGTGCTCCGGAATACCTCAAAAGTATTAAGAAAGAAAGTACCCAAGCACGACACGCTGCCAGCCTCACAGCTTATTGTGTTACTCTTGCAAAGATAACAAAGAAATTAAAGAATTTCTGGTCTGGTGAGATGGCGCTTAACTTATCGCCTCATGAATATTATTTCTAGTTTCTGGTCTTTAGTTATACTTTCCTTCTCAACACGGATAATTTACTCTAGTTTTTAAAGACACGCTTATTAAAATAATGTGATTTCTTCTGCCGAAAAACTTTCTCTAATGCTGAAGAAATTCTGTCACATTCATAACCAGTGAGGAAATATTAATGTCTAACAGAAATAAAAACATCAGTAGCAAATAGCCTTTTCTTTCAAAGCGGTCCAAACAGTTGTGAAGCTGGGGGCTAGCGTTTTGCACAGGCAAATTAAAAAAATTTTTTTACTTTTAAAGTGTTTTTAAAAAATCATGCTAATGGAAAGAATTTCCTCTGGCAGAGCCCCCATGTGCTTCAGGAATGTATAATTTCATCCAGGAAGGGGTTTGTTGTTTTGTTATCACCAGGTGTCGATGGGGAAACCGAGGCCGTGGAGAGGCAGGCAGAGACGTGGTGTGGTGCTGGGTGAGGAGCGGTGGACATGAATGGTCCCATCTGGTTAGCGACGGGCACTTTCAGGGTGATGGGAACGACCAGGATGGCAGGCAGTGGGTGTGGGGGCAGACAGTGCCAGGCGACCAAGCAGCCCTGGGCTGAGTCTTGCTGAGCAGGGCTGGGGCACGAGTCCTGGGGTCCAGCTGCCGCCGGAACAGCTTCGCGTGCCTTGTTTGGTGTGCGCGCACATGCCCAGAGCGGACCTGTCTCCTGGGCTGAGCTCACCTCATCCAGGTACAAACCCTGCATGGCCGTTTGTTTGTGTACAATGAGAAATGTGACGGCCACTGAGCTGAGGACGGTCCGTGTGCTCACAGTACACTTACCCCCTAGGGGCAGACCGGCATGGACAGACGAGCTTCGATGGCAGCAAGGAGAGTTGGAGGGATGGACTGCTCATCGACACCAGGTTGGGGTGCTCTGAGGCACCTGTCTGTGCAGCTGGGGGACTGTGCTTTGCCAAGGAACTGGAATTGTGGGAGCCCCGGGCTTGAGGCCCCCACGATCTCGGTGGCCACTGCTATGGCACAGCCGGCACATTGTCCTCGTGCTGTTTCCTGTTCTCTGCTGCCACGCCGGCCGGCAACCCCAGGGAGGCACGGGCTGTGAAATCTGTAGGTACGCTCACTCCTTCTATCATGTTCTTGGCCGGTCTTGCTAATCGGGAACCACAGGGTCTCTTTAAGGTGTCTTATCTGGAACTGTGTGCCTTATTACAGTTGACTCACAGAGGAAACGCTAGCCTTACCTCTTGAGTCGGATGGGTCTGTGCCTTGGCATGGTCTCCAAGTAAGTCACCATGGGGACCTCAGATGCTGAAAGGGGTCCTTGTTGCTTTTGCTCAGTGGCACATCCTTTACTGGTTACTAACGAGGCATGTGTTTCAGGAAAATATGGTTCTTAGGATAGAATGGTGGCACTGTACTTGCTCATATGAAGTATTCGCATGCACAGTGGCAATTATGGTTATGACGACACCTGTCACTCGTTGGCAACACTACAGGTTTCCAAACACTGTCCCACACTCACTGGCACCTTCGCAGTGCTTCCCTGGAGTAAATCCAGAGGTGCAGGCAGGCGCTGCTGTGGTCCGGTCTCAGAGAGGTGTGGAGGCTCCGCAGCGAGGCCGTCCTGGCTGAGTGGGCGTCCTCGCTGGTTTGGATCCCCAGCGTGCCCTGCGGCCGGGAGAAACTCGCTCCGTCTCTCTGAGCCTCGGTTTCCGCACCGACGAGGTGGAGATCAGAGTATCGGCCTCGACAAGCCGTGACGATTGAAACAACCAGCGAATCTCCTGGCCAATCGGATCAAAGTAATAACGAGATGTCTTCCACCTCTTCCCTCCCCACTCCCACGCGTGTAGCCAGGGCTGGGACAGGCAGGCCAGCGGGGCGCCGGGTGTGTTCCCTAGTGCAGACAGCTCTGTGACAGTTGGCCTTGAGCTCTCCCTCATGTTCAATGTGTGCCAAGCATAGCGGTCCTTGTTCCTGTTAACTTCATAATTTTCACAGTCGGTGGACAGTGTTAACATAACACACATGCAGGCGGTTGTTGGATCGGGACCAACGGGTCACCTTTGAAAATGAACTAACTTGAATTTAGACATTTGGACACTGGAGAAAGGAAATGCTTTCACTGAGAGAATCACACCTGGAGGTGAAATAGAAAATGGCTCTAGTTACCAGTAACTTTCTGCTTTGCTTGTACTCTCTGAGGATGTTGTTGATGTTCTCCACGAAGCCGGTGTGGGCCACCCAGCGCATGTTGAAATGCTCCTTCACGCAGATGGCTTCCATCCTCAGGTTGACCAGCAAGTGGTCGATGCTCTCTTGCTAAGAGAGAAAGCCACGTCAGAGACCTGTCTCTTTATTTTTTAATTTATTTTTAGTTTTATAGAGGGGGGAAGGGAAGGAGAGAGGGAGAGAAACATCAATGTGTGGTTGTGTCTTGCACATCCCCTACTTGGGGACCTGGCCCACAACCCAGGCATGTGCCCTGACTGGGAATCGAACCAGCGACCCTTGGGTTTGCAGGCCTGAGCTGAACGCACTGAGCTACACCAGCCAGGGCCTCTTTATTTGGATTTTGATGGTGATAACAGACCCAGGCCTATTATGATTAAAGAAAAATATATAGCCATTCACCGACCCTGACGGTCACTAAGTGTTGACAGAGAGCCCGCTGCAACCCTCTCGGCCGCCCACGCCTGCCCCACGCCTGCTCTCCGGGGACGGCGACACTGGGCTCTTGCACGGCCGCTCGGAGTAGGAAGATACTAGAAGCCCAAGTATGAGGTTAATCATCTCAAAGATGTTTAATTGTAGCTACCATATTTTTTCAGATTTCAGTAACTTTATTCCTATGCCCTGAACAGCCCCACATCAGACCGTTGTGCTATTCAACCCATTGATAACATCCATACCCAACTGCCTTTTTAAGAAACCACTTAATGTAAAAAATTATGTGTATAGAGTGTTCTTCCTTGACCTTACAGACATTACTGGAAAATCAAGTTCAAAAACTCTCCCAAATCTCATCAGTTACCTCACGCCTACAGCTTACATCATCCTGACTTTTCCTTGACAGCTGAGTCAATTTAAAAAAATTTATTAAATGGATTGGGGTGACATTGGTTGAAAGAACCATGTAGGTCTCAGTTGTATATTTCTATGATACTAGATCTGTATATTGTACTGTGTGCCCACCATCTACTGTGTCTGCTTTTTTAAAAAATATATTTATTTATTTTTAGAGAGGGGGGAGGGAGGCAGAAATAGAGGGAGAGAAACATCAGTGTGCAAGAGAAACAACCATGGGTTGCCTCTCGCATGCCCCCTACTGGGGACCAGGTGCACAACCCGAGCAGGTGCCCTGACTGGGAATTGAACCAGCGACCTGTCAGTTTGCAGGCTGGCACTCAATCCACTGAGCCACACCAGCCAGAGCCAGAGAGCTTTCACATACATCTTCTGACCGTGACCTCTGAGAGTTTTCCAGAAAGGAAAACAGGCTCGCAGAAGGGAAGAGAAAGTTACTTTAGGGCAGACCACTAGTTGTGCAGGAGCTTGGAAGCCAGGCATTCTGACTCCAACCCACCCCCCTCCAGAACCACTCCATGTAGGAAAAGGGGAGACAAAAAGAACCCCTATATACTAACTGTTAATTCCTTGGTCAGGAAAACATTTTCTTGGGGTACTCTCTGGATTTTCCCGGGGCCAGTGTTCTTACTGATGCACTGTCAGAGAAAAATAGAAATATTATTTGGCTTACCTGCAAAGTTTTAACATAAAAGCTCTCAGACGAATGCAAGCATGACTGAATACAAAAATGTTTGCACAACAGAAGCGGACACACGACGGTCTTCATTCACTCGTTCAGCGACCACCACCGCATGCCGGGGACTGGGGATGAGGCTGAGAAGGCCCAGTTCCCGCCCTCAAGAAGCTCCTCCCGGTCTGAACAGGGAGGCCAATGTGTGCGCGCAGACGTGTCACATTTGCGGCTCGCAAAGGGGGTGCTGGGAGCACAAAGAAACATCGGGCCTGTGCGGGAGGTGGGGTGTAGGTGCGGAGGAAGATGTCTGAGCCGAATCTTCAGGATGGGGGGAAGGGCGGGAGAAGGGTCGCTGGGCTCCGAGGCGACAGGCGGCTTTGGCCAGAGCGGCCTGGACCAGCGAGGAGGCTCGACAGACCCAGAGCTCCTGGGAGCTGCCAGCCGGCCGGTCTGGGGAACCTGACCGTCAACGCATTGAGGCAAGTGTCCACGGGCACATTTTAGGTTTCTGGTGAGTGATGTGTGGGTGTCCAGCCCCCCCCCCCCCCCCCCCCCCCGGGGCCTCTCCTGCTCCCCTTCACGCCGTTACTGGAGAAAGGCCATTTTGGCTGCAAGTTGCCAACACTTGACTGCAAATCCAGACGGGGAGCATGGTTTTACGGACATTCTGCTGGGCTGGTCAAAAAGTCCATTATGTTTTTTTCTGTACGATGGCTCTAGTAGTGCTTAGTTGCCTTTAATTTCATTCGAAGCCATTTTTTTAGATTGCTTTGTGACAACTGCCGTATCAGTGTGCGTTTTAAAAAAATGATCAAAATCGGTGAATTTTTTACAGCCATTTTAATATTGAAGATGGAAGAAAATACGTAACATTTTTGGCATATTATGCTTTATTATTTTAGGAAAGGTAAAAACACAACTGCAAAGCCAAAAATGATGTGTGCAGTGCGTGGAGAAGGTGCTGTGGCCGATGGAGCAAGTCAAAAGTGCTTTGTGAAGTTTCTTGGTACTACTGACATTTTGGCCAAATAGTTCCTTGCTGTGGGGCTGTCTTATGCATTGGAAGATGTTTAGCAGCACCCCTGGCCTCTGCCCACTAGAAGCCAGTGGCAGAATATAGCTGGCATACTCAAAATATGCAGATCAATAAAGTTATTGGTGAAAAGGAATAATGTGTCTTTCATTTTATGGAAAAAAACCATAGGGACTTTTTGGCCAGCCCAGTATTTTAGGAGTCCCAGCCCCTAGCCTTGTTAGCACACCGGATTCTGTAAGGATACTTCAGGGATAAAACGATTCAAGAAATGCTACCCAGCATAAGATACAATGGTTGTACCTTGACTAAGTCCTCCAGGGTATGGGCCGACTCGTCCACAGCCACCACGTAATGAGCCTTGGGCACGTGGTCTATTATGTTTTGTATCACTCTGCGGGCCAAAGGGGAATGTTACCAGGGATAAAGCAAAAGTGATGCAGTAAACCAGAAGTCGCTGACCCCCCCACCCCCACCCTCCCGTGCGCCCGGCACCGCAGTGTTCGAGGTATTATGTCACTTCGCTTCCAACAAGGTCACGGTCAGGATGATGGGCTGCACTACAGGTGGGGACGCTGGTACAGAGTTAAGTGACATTTCTCTTGCCGAAGGGCTACAGGATTTGAAGGAGGGTCGGTACCTCACAGGGCACCTGAGCCCGCAGGTGTACAGGTTACGGAGAAGTCTGCGCGCTCAGAGGCTCGATGACGTCACACCGCCCTTGTGGGAGGGGTTTCGCGGGGCAGACGCAGACCCACAGACGCAGCTGCTTTCCGAAGGGGGTCCCGCAGCTCTAGGGGCTGGGCCTAAGACCTTCTCCCCTGGATTAATAGGGACTGCCACCAGCCGTTACCCCCTGAACCCTCTGACCAGGTAGGTACTCTTATTATCATCCTCATCTCACAAAAGAGAAACGCAGACCCAGAGCGGTTCAGTAGTGCTCCCGGGTTCGCACAGCTGGCCAGAGGCGGAGCAGGGATTTGAGCCCAAGTGAAAGAAACCCAGGGAGAAACAGCGGTGGCTTGAAGTCTAACACAGGACTGTCCATTCTGTCTCTGTTTCAACTTGTTTTTAGCGGAATAAAAATAAAACAAAGGCACGCATCTAAATGCCCGCTCCACATTTTTACATTGATTTCTCAACACGTCATTCTTTAGTTTCTTTCTTGTTAAATATTTGACGATCTGAGAAGAAATCTGCAGGAGAAATGCTACCCAAGTCCTTGTGTAGTGGGAATAATTTAACTCGCTAATTTATCTGCTTGGAAGGAAGATGTTAAGGACACAGGCTAAGTGTTTGGTCCTAATAATGGAGAATATTCCTCCACATCTTTGAAAGCTGATAATATAACAATGCAGAAAAGAAGGCACTGTCAGCCCTGCTGTGTCAAGTGTGAATGCTGGCTGAAGCAGACCTGGGTTGTGGATGGAGCCTGAAGCTTATACAAGTCGGGGGGGGGCAGGGGGTGGGAGGGGCGTGTCCTTCCTTAAGAAAAAATACTAACATTGAAGTTTGGGGCCTTGGATGAGACCCACGCAGGGGAGGCAGGGTAGTAAAGTGTAAGCTTCACCATCTCCCCAGCGTATCTGCAAATCTGCCTGGGACTGGGGGCCGTTTCCTAGTGCCCCGTGGAAGGGAGGAGGAGTGGAATCTAGAAGCCAGAGTCTCAGGGAAGAGCTGAAACTCAGTGGGGGTTTTCAGGGGAGGAGGAGCAGAAGGGGTGGTCAAATAAAGCCCCCCTGGAACCGGAAATGTAGAAACGATGAACCACACATGCAGTGGACCATCCTTTGACTCGTGTTTAGGTCGGGGTGCACAGAGGGGGAGGGGGTCTCTGGGCCTGTCTGGAGCACAGAGTTGGGATACTTGGTGAGTGAAAGCAACATGTATTAATGTTGCCCAAGAAACCCACTTCCGCTTTAGAGTTTGCTATCTGAGTTCTGGAATTTAAATTGGTGGGCAGGACATACCAGTGTCGCCTGGGACAGAAGAATAGGAACACTAGGTCCCTGGGATGCACGTAACCGGCTCCTTCTTTCCTAGAATTGGGAGACACACTTGCTACCCTGCTGGTACAGTTTTTAAAAGATGAACCTGAACGTGTGCTCGGAAGGGCGGAGCTTTTAGATGGTGGGCGCTATTTCATCAGGTGCAAAATGGAGAGAATCACTGTACCTTCCGCGTGGGTTCGGTGGGAAGAATAAATACGAGGATACACGCAAGGGTCTTAGCACGTGGTGAGTGCTCAATACACATTCACATCCGGCAATGAGTTTGAGGGAAGAGGTCCCTCCGGGAGAACACTTACCCAGCGAGATCCAGGACGTGAATTGTTGGAATTATATTTGATCCTTCCCCAAACACCGGTAATGCAGGGACCTCACCCAGCCAAGCTAACTACGAGAGAGAGAAGCAGAAGCACATTTTCTCCGTTACACGTATGTATGGGATTACGACTGGTCTCGTACAGAGCTGCAGTCCGAGGCACCCGAGGGATCTGCCTGTCTGATGCGGATGAAGCACCACAGGGCTGTTGGCTAAATCAGTTCTGGTGAGACGTATCCTATCCTGTTAGGGTAAATAGAGTGTAACCCCGGAGCTAAAATACTTTCCAAGCAACCCATGCCCTCATCAGCTGTCTTTGGTACCCTCCGCACGTTACCTGCGTAGGAAGAAAGTGCGTACGCAGGGGCGATGCCTCTGAATGAGAGGAGACCCACCTGTGTCTCCCTCACCCTGAGAGAGGCGACTGGAGGCCTTCACGATGGGAGAGAGAACGGGCCATTGTGGTCGATGCCATGAACCCTCTGCCACTGTGCAGTAGCGTTGCCGCCAGCAGGAGCCAGCAAAAACATCCTCCAATTACAACAGGAAAAAATCCTCATAGTCACTGAGAAGTCGTACCTTCAAAAAGAAGTGTAAGATGCCTCCTTCCACTCCATACTGAAGTCCAGCAGCGACCACGAAAGTCGTGAATCTTTTGACCTGTGAGGCAGAACGCGGGAGAAGAGCTAAATGTGATTAATCATGTCGCACCAGGCTATTTTAGTGGTTAAAAATGAGCGCCCTAGGGAGTCTCCTGATCTCTTTCAGCCATGAAGCCATCGTTCCAGATAGGAATGGGGTCCCTTCTAGACACCACTCCACGCTACTCAGGAATGCCTCCGACCGCTATTAGAATGTAATTATCGCTCTTAATTAAATGAAAGCCAGAGTTTATTATTTGTGAAGACTTAACGCCTTGAAGTACCGTGTTGGGCACCTAGGGGAAAAGGGAGATACACAAATTAGTCCTTCCACCGTGATCTTTAATTACCTGGCAGGGGAGGTGGACGCACATAAAACCACACAGTTTGGCAGCGAACCTTAGTACAAGGATTGTAATGGTTGCGGAATGTTTATTTCATCCAGGAGATGTAATTTGGGCCCTGGGAGAATTTGCCTCCATATTTAACCATTTTTTAAAAGATTTTATTTATTTATTTTTAGAGAGGGAAGGGAGGGAGAAAGAGAGAGAGAGAGAGAGAGAGAAACATCAATGTGAGGTTGCTGGGGGCTGTGGCCTGCAACCCAGGCATGTGCCCTGGCTGGGAATCGAACCTGCAACACTTTGGTTCGCAGCCCGCGCTCAATCCACTGAGCTACGCCAGCCAGGGCCATATTTAATCATTTTTAAAAGTCATCTCGGTACTAGCCGCCTCACTGTGGGGAAACGGGCTTTTTGCAGGCTGAAGAGCTTCGGGCAGAGGCAATGCTTAGGGATAACCTGGGCACCGAGTCTTCTTATTTTAATGCCCTCCTTCCTAATAATCCAATCAGCATGCGGCTTTCGTGATACTTAGTTTAAAAAAGTGGAGACCCTTGTGTAATCGTTGGTGCAGCTCTTTCTGGATCTCTGATGCGAGGTCCCAGTATACACGGGGCAAGGACCCCTGGAGGTCTGGTTCGGTTCCATGAAACATCCCACTCACAGGCCACCACAGGCCGCCCCACGTCGGGTTGCATTTCCTTCTCCCTGGTTAGTTCTATGGGAAGCTGAATCGTACCTGAGAGAGAGTCATCTGTGAGTACCCCTGTGTGCGACTGGCCTCTCTTCTTGCTCATTCAGCCCCCGACTGAAACCCCCGAGTTAGCGTCAGAAGCCGGGAGATCCACAGAGGCATCCCCCATCGCCGCTGTGATCAGGTTTTATAAAGTGAGAGTGGAAGGGGGGAATGATACACAGGGAACGGAGTCCTCCGTGGAGGCGGGGGGAAGTGGAGGCAGGAACCCCTGCTAGGGGGGGAACTGGGAGGGCTGAGCGAGGTTTCTGGGGAACAACGGCGTCACTGCAGTAGATCCGCACCCCTCGCCATCTGGACAGGCCGGCGGATACGCTAGGCAACGGCAAGGTGCAGGCCAACCCAGTCCCCTGGCTGTTCCTGAACGTACTGGCTCACGTGACAATGGAAAATTCCCCAAAGGGTTTGAAAAGCCTTCAGGCCTGAGGCTGGTGAATGCGCGGAGGTTGGGGGTGTCATGCTGGGAGAGGGCGCCACACATTGTCCTATACATCTCTCTCCTCTGGCTGTTCCTGAGTCGTGTCCTTTTATAACAAACCAGTGATCTAGTAAGTGAGTGTTTCTCTGGGTTCTAAGAGCCCCTCTAGGAAATAAAGCAGACCTAAGGGGAGAGGGTGGTCCCTGGGGCCTCTGATCTATTGGGGTGGCTGGAAGCCCGGGTTTGCCACCGGGGCTGGTCTCTGGTGTCTGAAGGGTGGGGAGCAGTCCTGTGGGACGGAGCCCGTCACCTGTGGGATCAGAGTCTATCTCTGGGTAGATAGCGTCGGAATGGAGTTGAACGGTAAGACGCCCAGCTGGTGCGTGACCATTGCTCCGGTGGTGTGGGAAAGCCCACCCCTCCCCCATCCCATGTGGAGTTGGGTCTAGAACCTTTATCAGGAAAATAAAGAGATTGCCTCTTCTGCTTCAGGGAATGCGGTACATTAAAAAAAAATCTAAAACTTTTTCCTATGTGGACGAAAAAGGGGTTCTATAGAAAGGAACCTCACTGGGTGATCGGATCATAAATTCCTAAGTGAACAGGTCACGGCAGGCAGTCACGCCCTGGGAATAAAACTTTCGTAGTACAAGGCTTATCTTTCCCTTAAGCCCGCCCTGGCCATTGTTTCTGAGCATCTAGGTTAACACACCTCTGAAATGAGCCTAACCACCCCCAGAAAGTACATAATCTTGTTAACTGTGTTGTAATTCAGTCCCTTTGTTTTGCTGTCTCCATCTTCCTGTAATCTGCCTTACGCTCCCTCCTTAATTTCAAATGCCTCAAAGAAACTGCAAACTGCTTTTCTTGGAAGCACTTAAGACCTGTGCTTCCTGGCTTTTAAATAAAGTCTCCTTTCCTTTATTAAAAAAAAAAAAAAAGAAATCAGAAATCTTGTCTCCCTGCAACTGTGGTCAGTTTGACTCAGATCAACTCGTAACAATTCTGTACGCATTTGGACATTCTTACGTGGACACCTGCTGTCACCTGGCCAGCGCTGGTGTGCCTGCCACTTCCGAGGCCACAGCGAATGTCTGAGTGTGGAGTCGGGAAAGGCTTACTGGTGGAGGAAGTGCCGGCTGAGAAGATGGGAGCCCTATGGGTACCTCGAATGCGTCTCAAGAAAGTGATAGGGGACTCCAAACTTGGAAAATTTTAGCTTAAGGTAAATAGCCATAAACCTAGCAAGTAATGTGTATGTTAAGCTCTTTGTTTCAGAAACCACAGATAAGGCCCACCTGGCGCCTGAGAAAAAGCGGCTGACCTCCTGGGGTGCTGGCTAGAGCTTACCACTTGGAGACATCGCATGGGGGAGAAGCAGGCGACTACCCTCCCACTTGCAGACAGCTTATTGCCGTGGCTAGAAGTGCTGCAGCTGCGAACTTCAAGGACTCTCTCTCACTGACTTCTTTTTGTCTTCCCCAACCCCCCACCCCCACCCCCTTATAAAAGATCTGGCCAGGAAAGAAAGGAGAAGAGGGTTTGTTAGGGTATGAAACCGCCCTCTTCTCGGATCGCCGGCCATCTGAATAAAGCGCCTATAAAAGATTCAATCGCTGTCGTTGCTTATTGGATTTGGTAGTGACAGGCAGCCGAACGCCGGTGTCTTTTCCAGTCACAAAAGTACAGCGTTGAGGCTTCTCTTCTGTCACCGGAAGGGGAAGTGGAAATGGAAAAGGAAGACACCCGGGTGCCATCAGGGGTCCCAGGAAGATCGTGCTAGTAGATGTGAGCCTGGTTCCTGCAAATCTTTGATAAACCAGACGCGGTTCCCTTATCTACGCAAGCCAGCAGAATTCCTGTAATGCTTAGTGTGTCTGGACGCAGGACTACGTGGACGCTATTGGCTTGAGGGCCGAGGGGACAACGCAGGCTAGAACAGATGGAGTCAGAGAGACGGGGTAGTTCACTTTGTTATGCCACAATAAACACCTGGGAATGCCACACGAAATGCCACTGGTACCGTCTGCGGACGGCAGCATCTCAAGAACAGGAGAGATATTCCTTGGGGCCAAAGAGAGAGACAGGAGCCCGGGAGGGCTGAGAGCCCACAGTGTGGCAGCCTGGGGGGCTGCTGGTGTCTTAGTTTGTGAGCGTGAATGAACAGACACCCCCCCTCGAGGGTCTGGTTAGTGACTGGAGAGATGGGGGGGGGGGACCAATGTGAGAGGGAACCTTGGGGCGCTTGCCTCTTGCGTGCACCCCGACAGGCAGCAAACACACAGCCTAGGCGTGTGCCCAGACTGGGGATCGATCGAACCCACAGACTTTTGGTTGTGGATGCAAAGGGGCCACATACTAACCCCGACAAGCTCAGGAGAGAGGCCTGCGTGATGGCCGTGCAAACTCAGAGACTGAAAGTAACCACATGGGATGGCTGAAGTTAAAAACTTTTCAATAAAAGTTCATCCAGGGCAGTCATGTGGATGGGGGACTCACATGGTGGAAACAGTTTAGATTCAGATAATAGCTAATCAGCTTAGTAATCAGTGTCTGTAAAAAGCTATTGCTCCAGGAACTGCAGGTGGGACCCACCCTGACTCCAGGGGACCATGAGCAGTTCCCCCCTTGTGCCCCAGGAGGACTGCAGGCAATTCCAGATGGTGTCAGAGCCACTGTGCTCCAGAGTGACATGCCCACTGCCCAGGGCACAGAGGAAAGAATGCTGCAGCTTTTCATCTGATTACCTTTTCCCTGAATTCCAGTCCCCTGACCTACGCTTTTCTTCTTCTAAAAAGGGTCGGTTTAAAATGGAATTTAAGATGGCCTGTTAGGGTACAAACCCACCGTCGTCTCAGATCACCGACCTCCTGAATAAAGTGCCGTAAAGTTTCAATCCCCGTCTCTGCCTATCGGGTCTGGTAGGTGCCAGGCAGCACGGACGCCGGCCTTTCCGGTTTCAGTGTCCCAGGCTAGAATCTTCCTGGACCAAAGTCAATCCTTGCCTTAACTGAACCTGTCCGTTGTTTTTTTGCATCTATCATAACATACTTTGCAAGGTCCAATTTCCCTTTCCAGGACACCTCAAAGCACAGGTGAGGCACTGGGAGACCACAAGTCCCCTCATTGTCATTGTCACTGTGTTCATTGTTGACTGTTCACTACCCTGTGCCCGCCTGTGTAAAAGAAGTGTGTGTCTGTCATTTTACTTTTTATCCCAGTCCCAGAGGTCCCCCCTCCTTTCCTTTCTCCTGCCTCCCAAATATATTACCCGTGGATTTCATGTAATCCACTTACGGCTTCTTTTTTAATTGTAATGTATAAAAGAAGGTGTAAAACTACCATTTTCTGGAGCGTTAATCTGTTGAGGTTTTGCTTCCAGCAATTGTCAAGTTTGGCTCAAGTAAACTCCTAAAAATTCTCTTTTTAATGTTTCTTTTAAAGATGTTATTTATTTATTTTTAGAGAGAGGGGAAGGGGGGGAGAAAGAGAGGGAGAGAAACATCAGTGTGTGGATGCCTCTCACATACTCCCTACTGGGGACCTAGCCCACAGCCCAGGCATGTGCCCTGACTGGGAATTGAACTGCCGATCCTTTGGTTCCCAGACCAGCACTTAATCCACCGAGCCACACCAGCCAGGGCTAACATTTATTTTAAAATATCCCAAATAATTGACATGCCTCATTTAAAGACAGGTTTGGTGTTAGGCAAATCTGAACTATTTAGGCAACTGGTATAATGATTAGGGCTTCTCTTTGCCTCTAAATATTAAATGAGTCTGCCTTGTGTTTGCAACAGAAATGCAAATGTGATTGCTGCAGGTGCAGCGCCGCCCGTGAACCCTGGACCGCCAGCCCCAGGTGTGCAGAGCCCGACGTGGGCCTCGTGCCTGTGAGGTCAGCCTCGGCCGCAGGGCCTGGGGCGTGGCAGCATCCAGGCAGCGGGGAGTTCGAGCCGCGAGTGAAGGGATCAGTTCCCAGGTTCTCTCCCTCTGATGAGAAGCAGGGTCACTGAGATGACCGAGGTGGCCAGATCAACCTTACTTCTCTGATTAATCGTTCAGAAAAGGCTGATTAAGAAAGCTGGGGATAAAAATAATAGATTTTTAAAATAAAATTTTGAATCTATTGCTTAGAACATGGGACAAATGGGATGTTTTTATAACAAAAAAGATACTAAGATGATACTGGGTCTCTGTTTTAGACTCTCACCCACATCAATTAGTTTGTGTGTGTGATCACGTGTTCTCAATTAGCGAATTACATCAATGATCGGGAAATCACGGGTTTTCTGTTACACAAAGCCCCCTGGCATTCACAGATATTTGGGCAGGACACCCCGTCCCTCATGCCACCAGCGCCCACACGCGTGGCAGGGACTGTGCCCTGTGGCTGCCGTCCTTGGGCATCCTGTCCCCCTCTCCCCCTTGCTTCTCTCTCCTAGAGGGCGGACTCCCACTGCAAATGCAGTTCTCAACGCAGTTCCTCCACCTGGTGGACACGGGCCTTTCATCCAGGTCCCTTCCCGGGATGCTTGGTTTGAGCTATGACCCCGCTGTCCGTCGTCCCGGCTATAAAGACTCAGGCCTGAGGACAGAGGAGCCGTAAACTCCACTCAGGTGCAGGGGCCTCAAAGGACAAGTTGCAAACTTAGATGCTTCTGTATGGGGGCTCAGTTATTAAAGAAACAACTGTATCAATACCAGTATTTCAGTATTACTTAAAATAAAGCCCAAAATACAAAAAACAAACAAACAAAAACCCCAAATCATGGATGTCGCATTTGGGGGCCATGTCCAATGTTTAATGAAATAATATAGGATTCGGAACTGGAAAAAATTTAGACCATCTAGTCTTGCCCCTTTATTTTTTTACTTTCACCCCAAAAGTTCAACAACTTGGCTAAGGTCATAAGTTAATGGGTAGGAAAATGGCTATAAATTCTAATCCCATGTGGTGTCCTTCAAATATTTTATACTCACAGTGTTTGTATTGCAAAAGTTAAAAAAAAAATAAAACAAAACAAAAACAAAACCACAAACAGCCCTGGCTGGTGTGGCTCAGTGGACAGCACTGGCCTGTGAACTGGAAGGTCCCCAGTTCGATTCCCAGTCAGAGCACATGCCAGAGTTGTGGGCCAGGCCCCCAGTTGGGGGTCATGTGAGAGGCGAGAGGCAACCAATGATTGGGATGTATCTCTTGCACATCGATGTTTCTCTTCTTCTGCTTCTCCCTCCCTCCCCTCTCGCTAAAGATAAATAAACTCTTTAAAAAAAAAAAAAGCAATTTGAACTCAGGGACAAAGTTCCTGATGTAATTTCCCCTGAGACCACTAGGTGTCACCTTAGAACTATTATTATATACCAAGTCTGCAGGTCTTCAGACAGTGGGGAAAGGTGATGGATGGTGTTGGGAACAAGAAAATTAACTAAATGTGACCTTAGTAAACAGGAACCGCATTGTAGCTAAAAGGAACTAATAAGGGAGACAGAGTGTAGGATGTAGTTAAGCAAACGGCTTGTGTCATGCAAATATTCTCCCCTGGGGCTGCTAAATAAGCAATGCTTTGTTTAGTTTTAAAAATTTGAATTTTACCCTGTTCCCGGCTCAGGAGGTCTCTGTAAGCAAATAGCTAACTGCCACATCAACTTCTGTAAAACGCTTGCTCGCTTGCTCGTGCCAAAACCCCTATATAAGAACCCAGCTGTGCGCGCTGGGGCGACTCTTTCATCTGCAGCCCCTGTGGGTACTGTGTCTCCGGACACTTTGAGAGTTCGCCCCTGCGCAGGCTAAACTTGGCCAATAAAGCAACATCTTTAATATCCTAAAAGTCTCCAAATTTGTTCTTGCGTTTGCTGAATATAACAGATGGTGGATGGAACCTTTAGGGGTTCGGGGGTTCTATGTAAGTTCCACGTAACTTCAACAAGAATGATAGTTATAGCACTCAGTTCACAGAACTGAGGTACCATAAGTAAAATATTTAGCACTGTGCCTGGCAAACATTTACAAGCCCTCGGTTTTAGCTGTTATTACCTATTCATCACCAAGACATTCCGGCCACCCATTTTGATAAAATACAAGAGAAATAAAATAATTTCATCAGACATACGATAAGTTTTGCTGCGACAGAAGGCTAATATTGTAACTGTTATTGTTTACATGACCTTCTCAGCTCTCAGGAGGTCTTCACGGTCGGCGACCTGGATGTGCCAAGGTCCACTCTATTGAGCGATGCAGTTTGGAGTCAGAAACCAAAACAAGCAACACCCACGGGCTGATGGACCTAGACCGAACCGCAGCCCCGCCACCTGGCACCGCCTACCCGCGGCGTCCACATCCGCGAAACCGGGCGGACTACGCACGCGCGTCTGCAGTGCGGGTGTTGGGAGGAGAAGGTCGGGCAAGGCCGAGGGGCGCTGGGGACGGTGCTCCGCGAACGCTCCCTGTGTGACCTTGCGCAGGCTACTTCACCTCTGGAGCCCTCTGTCTCCTTATTGGTAAGGCGAGGTTCGTGCACTTTTCAGAGTGATAAGAAACAAACAAGATAGATTCTGGGAAAAGGAAAACTGTGGTCCCTCAGCACCCACCTCCATTTAAACTCTGAGTTATTTAGCCTCTTTGGACCTACAGACTCCGTGGTAGGTTAAGAGTTTGAGTTCTGCTGGGGACCCAGCGACACAAGGCTTTCAGCTTCGTGGGCTGGACCAGAACCTGGGCCAGGGTCTAAGGACGGTGCATGTTGGGGTGAGCCTGAAGCTGAAATCTGTGGGTGCTCAGGATGAGAAAACCCAACTCAGAGATGTTTAAGGGGTTAAGAGGGTGTACATACAGCAGGCGGAACAGTCCTGGCCATTCCCGTTGCATGCTGCCTGCCTCAAAACAGAACGCTCCTTACCCAGCACGCTCCACTACGGCAGACTTACATTTTTTCCAAATTTGAGAACCATTTTTTCAGCGTTGATGTGGTCCAGAAAATGAGGATGGTGCTTTCTCCTGCGATAATCCTCTTCGGTAAAGGGAACCTCAGAATCATCCTATGAAAGAAAAAGCTCGATGGGTTAGGGTTCCCAAAAACTAAGCCCAGTGATACCAGCTTGACTGTGTTCCCTGAGGCTCAGACGAGCTGTTCTAAAAGCTACTGCTTATTGTGTAGTGATTTAGTTTTCTTGAAAATATCTTGGCTAGCCACATTTTGTCATTTACACTTAATCTAAACAAAACTAGATATTTAAATGTGTTTTATTTTGTGGCAATGGGGCCGGGTTGACCTGTGACTCCATAAAGTCCTCGAATAACCCGTTTCTTAACTGTTCTCGCCGTACAGGCCATTTTGTTTTGAATCTAAATTGTGATTTCCCCCCCTTTTCTAGTGCCCCTTGCCTGTAAATCAACCCCGTGCGAAGAGGAGCTTACCAAATGCAGGCTTCTGTCTCAGGTTTAAAAACCGCTTTCATCAGATAAGATGAAATGTCAGTTTGCCCTGAGAACAGGGATGATGAGTATGCGTATTTCCCAGCAGCGCTCTGAGCTGTCCACCCCCCTCCATCCCCAGGGCCCTGAACTAACACCTACTGGGGAATCGCAGGGAGAAGTGAGTTCCACGGGACAGTGATTTCCCCAAGTGTTTCCAGGTGTACAGGTCCTATTTGGGGTGGGGTTTTATTTTTTAAAGATTTTTTAAAAATATATTTTGGCCCTGGCTGGCGTAGCTCAGTGGATTGAGCGCCGGCTGTGAACCAAAGTGTCGCAGGTTCGATTCCCAGTCAGGGCACATGCTTGGGTTGCAGGCCATGACTCCCAGCAACCACACATTGATGTTTCTCTCTCTCTTTCTCCCTCCCTTCCCTCTCTAAAAATAAATAAATAAATCTTTAAAAAAATATATATATATTTTATTGATTATGCTATTACAGTTGTCCCATTCCCCGCCCCCCTTCACTCCTTTCCACCCTGCATTTTATTTATTTATCTCCTGAGAGAGAAGGGAGGGAGGGAGAGGGAAACATCATTGGCTGCCTCTCTTGCGCCCCCTACTGGGGACATGGACTGCAACTCAGGCACGTGCCCTGAGAGGGAATTAGAAGCAGCAACCTTTTAGATTGGCGGGGCGGCGCCCAGTCCACTGAGCCACACCAACCAGGGCAAGCAGGGTTTTAAAATACAGTGTTTAGGAAGGAGGCTTTTAATCCTATCACGCTGGTCCAAGTTCAATAACCAGGCCAGAGCATTTGAGTACCAGGCGTACAGGAAATCAGTCAGAGTGGCAGAAGAAACAGGTCCTGAGGCAGCACGTTGTCGGCAGGTGTGAGAAATGGGAAGAAGGGCCCCCATTATTGGAGCCAAGCTGGGACTTGGGGCGGGGGATGAGGTGGGCAACAGCCGGGTTATCAGGGCATGTGGGCTGTGCAGGGAGGACTTTAGATCAATCCTAAGGGTGTTAGAAGGCCCTGGAGGGTTTTCAGCAAGACGCCAACAGGGTCTGAATTCTGAACAAGATGGCTCAGGCTGTTCCGCGGAGACTGATTGGGAGGAGGTGGCAGCAGGTACAGGTTACCCGGCCATGTTAGTCGTGTTAGTCCATCGATACGAAGGGAACAGGTGCATTCATGATACATTTTGGATGATGAATGAACAGGATTTGCTGATGGACTGGCTGGTGGATGGAAGGGAGTGAGGATGCGGACCTGAAATGATGCCACTGGGGGGTAGACGGGGGGAGCATTCGATCTTCGCTTGGGGAAGATCAGGTTAGTCCTGGGTCCGGAGCCCACACTTGACGAAGACGTGCTACCTAAGAGCTGGCCAGTGGCCCACATGTAGGGCTGCCAGATAAATACGGGACACCCAGCTAAACTTGAATTTCAGATGAACAAACAAATTCGGGGTATGACTTAAATATCTCATGGGACATACTGATGCTAAAACTCATTTGCTATTTATCTGAAATATTTATCTGAGATTCAGCTGGGCGTCCTGCGCTCTCATGGGCACACGTGGCCATCCCACTCACACAGCGTCTAGAAACACGGGTGCTCTGCTCTGCCTTCTGGAGGGCTTCGCCCTGGCATCTCCCTCGTCCTGGCTAACAGGACGCCGTGGCCAGCCTGCCCCAACGACCTCCCTGTTCTGTCGGGAGCCGACCAACAGCTGACCTTTGGCACAGTCGGGTCAGTGAGACGCGTCTGCACAGCAGAGGCGGCTGTGGCCAGGTCTCCTGCCTCTCTCTTCCCCTATGCCTGTCCCCATTAGCATCAGGTGGCGAGATTTTTGGACGCCTGTGCTTTATAACAAAAAACCTTGCACGATGCCTCTGATTCTGCGTGAAATGACTTGCTGATCACTAACTAGAAGCCCCTAATAATCCTAATGCTGCCCACTCCCCTCCCCACCTGGAAAATTAAGGATAGATTTAAACTATGGGCAGACCAGCTGCCAGAACGCTGGAGGAGGCTGTTGCTAGGAATGTTTAAGGAGTCACCATTCAAAAGTTCAAGATTTATTAGAGCCACTGCCTTTCCCATGCCCTGGGCAGGAGTGGTTATTGATGGGACAGGTAAATAGAGGAGGCAGGAGTTTTAATTTAAATATGATAATCTTAGTACATGGAAACATAATATGGCCCCCCTAGATATGTAGTTAATAGATCTAGGCAAAAAATCATTTATCTAATTTAGACAATCTAATTTCTATAAACAATAACTAATTTTTAAATCACTCCTTGTACCCCTTTGAGTTAGACCAATCTATAGAAATTTAGTAGATATTTAATTATAATCAGCATTTGAAAGTTTGTGCCCATATAGCTTCGTTGGCTATCTGATTAATGACCCTCTTGGTAAAAATAACCTTTGTTTATTATGGTTGATCTGTGGGACTTCCTGTACTTTTCGGTTATTTCTTTGTTTAACATGATTGATCTATAAAACCTTCTGTGTTTTTAGGAATTATTTCTATGGTAACCGTTTCTGTTTTAATAATCATATTATGCATTGAATAGTGTATAACCTCCCCTATAAAAATAAAGATTGATTTTTCTCGGTGAGTCAGTCAGGTCCAGAGAGCCTGGCTGTCCCCACCGGGTGTCTGTCTCATTTCGCCTGAGCCGTTCCTCCTTCGGGGACCCTGAGACCCACCAAGGCTGGACCCCGGCACTGTTCCCTGTGACTGGCTGCCCAGCACTCGTCCTCTGAGATTTGCCACACCCTCGGCTTTTCCTCTGGATAAGGCCAATTCGCTCACGCAGATGGCCCCTGGAGTTACCAGGTGCAGCATCTAGGCTGGACCTCGGTATGTGGGACAGAGGGTGCCGTCAAGCCCTCGTCCTGAGAACTCATTATTGTTTATCATGAAACATGATGTCATGGGCTCTATCCTTTCCACCTCTCCACGGACAGCCTGTGCTGAGCGTGGCGTCCAGTCCAGTGCTTAGTCCACGACAAAGCTGTTTTCTTCCTCCGCTACCTTGTGGGGAGATTCGATGGATGGGTGAAGATTTCGTTGTTAATTATATTTCCCCAATGGTATGCACACGTATTTGTGTCTGAGCCATGTGAGAGGAGGTGGCATACACCGGGCCCCTTTCCTCTTGAATCTGTGTGTGTTTGCGAAGGACATTCCTCTGCATGACTAGTCCACTGAGGAAGTTCAGGGAGTATGACGTCATGCGGTGACGTCACCCAGTCTGCGGTCCGTCCTCCAGGTCCGTCAGCTGTTCCGGTAGTGTCTGTGCAGCATGATGTTCTCCGTCAGCGCTGGGTCTGGCCCGGGACCACACATTGCCTTGTCTCTGCAGTTGTCTTTGTTTATCTGGAACCGGGTTTCAGCTTTGTCTCTTGTTGCCATTTTGAAGGCACCCAGGCCAGTAATTTGATCGACTGCCCTTCAATCTGCGTTCACGTGAGGTTCCACGTGATTCAACGCAGGTTTCTGCAGAGCAAACCTCCTTTCCCCGCGCTCCAGCCACCCCCCATTCCCTTGGATGATTCCCCCTGCCCTTGAGTGTGTTTTTGTTTTGGTTTTTAAACATGCAAAAATCAATTTCACTTCCATATACTAGCAACGAACGAGTGAACACAAAAGATTAAAAGTACAATGCCATGTACAATTTCCTCCCCCTCAGATTTTTTTTGAAGCAAGTCTCAGACTAGTATCATTTCATCCATAAATGCCTCATTAGTTTTATTGCAATTGAATTCATCGATCTTTTAAAAAATAATTTGTGTTATTGGATCTTGTTAAAGAAATCCTTCCTGTAAGTTCTATAATTCTTTTTAAATTAAAGTTTTGCTTTTTTTTACCTTTGAATATGTGATCCATCGGGGGCTGACTTTTTGGGTGTGGTGTGAGGTAGAGAACCTCGGGGGGTGATGGGAATCTTGACTTTCATGGCTACATAACTGGATGCATTTGTCAAAACTCATAGGACGATACAGTAAGAAGGCCTAACTTTACT
The DNA here is from genome assembly GCF_004126475.2 of Phyllostomus discolor. Lineage (NCBI taxonomy): Eukaryota > Metazoa > Chordata > Mammalia > Chiroptera > Phyllostomidae > Phyllostomus > Phyllostomus discolor. The sequence continues at coordinate 212,492,288 of NC_040903.2, read as the reverse complement.
GCATTTACCATATTTTCCCATGTATAATGTGCACCAACATTTTGTGTGCATTATACATGGGATTATTATACCTGTTACTATACCCATGGTATGTAATCATTATATCCATGTATAATGTGAATCCTTATTTTTCCCTCAGAAATTTGGGCAAAAAAGTGTGTATTATACACAGCAAAATACAGTAATTTGCACCTTAATAAACCTGACTTAAAATCGTCATGAGCCAGTAGGGAAATGCAAATTAAAACCACATAAGCAGCACCAGCTCTGCAGGTGAAAGATGGATGCTTGAAGCATGGACTGCTGCTGGCTGAATATCGCCTGGGAGCACACATGCGGCCCGAGGATTTTCTGATGAAGAATTCGAAAAGCTGATCTTCAGAGGAGGTGCTTGGATCATTTAAAATTTTCAAAGAGTCTGTGGAGTACCCTAACCACTTTTCCACAATCCACAAATACACGATTCAAACAATGAGTCTGTGAATACATGTTTAAATGTGGAAAAAACCCCCACAGTGAGAGGATGCAGCTGTGCCAGGACGTGGGAGCCAGCCCGGGTGCCACCTCCCCGTGTTTTGGGCTGAGCTTCTCCAAGTTCAGCCCATTCAGCTTAGGGGCTGACCATCCCTTCCCCCAGAAGTGGGTGTGTGACTCCTGGTCTGGCCAATCAGAGCTCTGCATTCCCCGGGCCACAGTGACCTGTTCAAAGTTCAGCTTGCAACTTAAGACCTGGGCACACAGCCCAGTGCAAGTCCAGGAGGGAACAGGGCCAAGGTGGAAAAGAGAATGGAGGTTCTAGGGATATAAGCCTGGGAGCTCCTTGGGGCCAGGAGGAGGGGAGAGCTAACCTGAGAATAAAGCCCACTCAGAGCAGAAGAGAGCAATGGAAAAAAGAAAGTAGAGTGGGCGGGCTCTGAGGATACTGTCGAGGCCCCTAGATGCAGCTGTGCCTGAAGTCCATCCTTGGACTTCTCAATCCTGTGAGTCATTAAGTTCCCATCTTTCTAAAGTCAGTGTGAGTTGGTTTATAGCTGGAGGCAAGCAAGCAGGCCTAATCAAGCGACCAGTGATGGTGAGGTAGCAGACACCTCACTGGATGCTCTGAGGGGAGGAACCGTAACAGGAATGAAATGACGGGCCTGCCCCTGGAGATGATGGCAACCAGATGGAGCAGGTGAGTGAGCCTGGTGAGCACAGAACGTGAAACCTGGCCGCTGCCCTCGGGATTTCCTGGTCCACCAAGGGACAGAGAATTAAACAAACCAATGTCGTTTGGCACAAGGAGTGTGATAAATGCCTAAATATTTTCTTGTGGTAAGTAACGTATTCCACTGATCCTAACATGTGCATGTCCCCCCGGTTAAGCTCTCTGAAATTAAATGTGTTTTGTAATCAGTGGCTTATTACAGTTGCAGTCAGCAAGGAAGCATTGACGCTGTCCTTGCTGGTGCCCCGGTGACCTTGGCAATGACTATCCATGTCGTTGTCCCTTCCAAGTCCCTTAGGTCAGGGGTGTCAAACTCATTTTCACCGGGGGCCAGCCACATCAGCCTCGAGGTTGCCTTCAAAGGGCCGCATGTAATTTCAACGCCTTTACCACAGTTTAGGAATAGTTACATTTATACAGTCCTCAAATTAGTTCTGTCCATGGAAGGCAACTGTGAAGCTGATGTGGCCCCTGGGGAAAATGAGTTCGACACCCCTGACTTAGGCCCTGCACGGAATGCTCTAATCGCCTTTTTGAACATCTTTGAAAAGAGTTGCTGGGATTCCGTGCCGCAGCCAAAGCTAGTTCACAGGCCCAAAGGTGCAGAGCAGCAGGAGTAAGTGTGACGTCGGTAAGGAATGACGTGACGCCCGCATTTTCTTGCACGCAACCACATGCTTCACAGAAAACGGAAGTGCCCACAATCAGAGATGTGACTCGGGTCGGTGCGGAGCTGCGTGGAGACAGGAGGCAGGTGGGGCTCCGAGAAGCTGGGCTCTGAATAGGAAGAAGTTCTGGGGCAACACCATCGCCACGGTACTTTGCTTCTATTGCCCTTTTAATGTATGCGCAAGAACAGAGATGACCCAAACATAGGCCTGAATAAGTCTAGAAGAGCGCTCTTTCAATACGTTTAAAATAAAAAGTACAAGTGATAAGCAAGCAATGGGCCCCCTAGAACGGAGTGAGTTTAGGGAGCCAGCGAGCTCTGTTGAGTGCTTCTTACCAGACGGGGTTCAGGGGTGCAAGAATGCTGGGCTCGCTGTAGAAAGTTCCCGCCCCGCACGGACTACCAGGGGCAAGCTAGTGGCACTACTTACGGGGTCCAGGGGTCTGGTTCGCGCCCAGGTCATCACCGTGGAAACTAAAATAAACAGCTTCCGCTTCTCAAAGTGGCTGACTTCCTCGTTCAGTGCTGTAGGGCCAAAAAGCGAGCGGTTACTTGGATGCGCGCAGAATGTGTTTGCGAAACCACGTGCACTGTTAGCGGGACTTGGAGTTACCCCTCCTTCCCGGAGCAGCCCGACACCGGTCCGCGTCCCCACTGCCGCCTCACTGCCCATCCCCGTCACCGTCGCCATCGCCGTGGTGGGCGCTGTCCCTGCAGCCGCCTGACCTCTTCTGCGCGCAGCGGGAAGGCGAGCTCCCGACCTGCTTCAGGCCTGCAGCTGTGCGCTTTCACCCGTGCGTGGGCCCGTGACAGTAACAGCCACGGCGGACAGGGGTGGGCACGGTTCACGGGCATTATTGGACTCTTACCGTCATGAGACAGGCACTACTCTGACCTCTGGTTCACAGGTGAGGGAACCGAGGTACAGTGTGCCCAGAATCACGGAAGGACAGCGTGGGGCGGAGAGCCCAGTCCAGGCAGCCTGCAGGCCCGGCCTGTGCTCTCTCTCCCCACGGTGCTGCAGGACCGGCCGCCCGGGGGGGGAGGGGGCGCCCCAGAGAGGAAGGCAAGGCCCTCACAGGCCCTCACTGTTGGAGCCGACAAACAGCTGACCTTTGACACAGTCGGGTCCGGTGAGACGCGTCTGCACAGCAGAGGCGACTGTGGCCGGGTCTCCTGTCTATCTCTTCCCGTACGCCTGTCCCTGCTAGCAATAGGGGGTGGGATTTTTGGACACCTGTGCTTTATAACAAAAAACTCTGCACGATGCCTCTGATTCTGTGCGAAATGACTTGTTGACCACAGAATAGAGACCCCTAGCAACCCTAATGCTGCCTGCTTCCCCCACCTGGGAAGTTAAGGACAAACTTAAACTATGGGCAGACCCGCTGCCAGAACGCTGGAGGAAGCTGTTGCTAGGAATGTTTCTTAGGGAGTCACCACCTGAGAGCTTAAGATTTATTAGAGCCACTACCCCTCCCGTACCCTGGACAGGAGTGTATAGAAACAAGGAGTTCTAGTTGAGACTAATAATCTCAATACATGGAAACGAACACAAAACATGCCCCACCCCCAAGATGTATAAATAAAAAAACCTAGGCAAAAATCCAGTTACCTAATCGAGATAAATTTCATCTCAATGGATAATAGTTGATTTTTATATACCTATAAATCACCCCTTGCACCCTTTTAATTTAGACCAATCCCTAGAATTTTAATAGATACCTAGTTATTAGCTGGCACCTGAAAGTTTGTGGCCATATAGCTTTGTTGGCTAACTGATTAATGACCCTCTTGTTCAAAATAACCTTTGTTTAATATGGTTGATCTGTGGGTCTCCCTGTACTTTTCGGTTATTTCTTTGTTTACCATGATTTGTAAAATCTTCTGTGTTTTTAGAAATTATTTCTCTGGTAACCATTTCTGTTTTAATAATCACACTATGCATTGAATGTTGTATAACCTCCCCTATAAAAATAAAGATGGATTTTTCTCAGTGAGTCAGTCGGGCCCCAAAAGCCTGGCTGTCCCCCGGCACCCCACCGGGTGTCTCGCTTCAGTCTCTTTGCCTGAGCTGTGCATTCTCCGGGGACCCTGAGACCCCGCCAAGGCTGGACCCTGGCAGCTCACAAAAAGCAGTGGACACAGCCTAAGCCGCAGCCTAAGCCGGTGTGGAAGGCAGTAATCCGGGGTGTGGTCAGACTTCCCACTCGCTTGGGGATGGGGGGGGAGAGCAGCCCATGCCCAGGGAGCCGTCGGGGGTGTGGGGGGCACAACCGGCCGGGATGGGAATGTGGGACAGTGCCGGCGGAAGGGCCAGCGTTCAACTTCCGGAGGGTTCTCCCTTCCCAGGAGGGCTGGCCACACATCTAAGCATCGCCTCTCCACGAGTGCTTTAGACACGTGATTCCACTCCAGTATCCTCCGTGACCTACAAAATTCCAGGAAAAAAATCTGAAGTGAGGTCTGATTAAACTGTCAGAGGATCCAAGTGACACAGTTCGTTGTGGTACATTTTTAGTCTCAGGAGCTGATTCCTTACACAACAAGTCCAGCAACGAAATACAGGCCGATACCCTGGGGCTAAGAGATGCGTGGGTTTCCGGCTGCAAGATGAGATGCACATTGAGTCCCAGAGCACTCACTGTATGCACGCGTGGATCCCCCCCCCCCCCCCCAAGTGCTCGTTTTAGCTCCTATCTCTGTTCTATTAACAAAGGCGGCCTCTTCCATTTAATTGTGCCCTCTACCCCTCTCCGCCCACGCTGTTTCAGAGTGGCCTGATTTGTGAGTGTTGGCACCGGCAGCGGCCCTCTAACTGGGTTATCCTCTGTATTTGTCATCTTAATGGGTCAGAAATGGTCTGCTCGCTCACTTGTGGACAAGCACATTTTATCTGTATCTGTGAATGTTTTCTCTCATTTCTAATACTTTCTTCCCTTCTCCTATATTATTTTACCTTCCTTTGATAATATCTGAAAGGCAAGAGAGGGGAATTCTTTTATATTAAAACATGCTAAAATAATTTAATAAAACATGATTAAGAAGTAATGCATATCCATTGTAAAATCAAAACTAAACAAAATCCCCAAATCTAAGAGCATGCTTCTGGTAAAATGATGAAGTCCTCTCCCCACCCCCAATCTCCATAGTCCCGCCAACCCCACGCCACCCAGGAGACCCCGATGACAAACCAAGGGCCTCTGACTAAAGTGCAGGTAAAACCTTTCCACCCACTAGAGGTGTAACACTTTCTTAATTATATAAAGCTCTTTATTAGAATAGAGAAGGAGGCAGTAAAACATACTCTACAGTTTTAAGTTCATGAAAGGAAATGCAGTTATCCAAGTTTTTTTAAATATATTTCATTATGCTATTACAGTTGTCCCATTTCCCCCCTTCACTCCCCTCCCCCTGCACACCCCTCCCACCCACACTCCCCCCTTTAGTTCATGTCCATGTGTCATAAGTTCTTTAGCTTCTACATTTCCCACACCATTCCTGCCCTCCCCTGTCTATTTCCTACCTACCATCTATGCTACTTATTCTCTGTACCTTTTCCTCCCTCTCTCCTCCTCTTACTCCCCTGTTGCTAACCCTCCATGTGATCTCCGTTTCTGTGGTTCTGTTCCTGTTCTAGTTGTTTGCTTAGTTTGTTTTTGTGTTTGTTTTGGGTGTGGTTGTTAATAATTGTAAGTTTGCTATCACTTTACTGTACATGTTTTTTATCTTCTTTTTCTTAGATAAGTCCCTTTAACATTTCATAAAATAAGGGCTTGGTGATGATGATCTCCTTCAACTTGACCTTCTCTGGGAAGCACTTTATCTGCCCTTCCATTCTAAATGAAAGCTTTGCTGCATAGAGCAATCTTGGATGTAGGTCCTTGCCTTTCATGACTTGGAATACTTCTTTCCAGCCCCTTCTTGTCTGTAGGTCCCTTTTGAGAAATCAGCGGACAGTCCGATGGGACTTCTTTGTAGGTTACTGTCCCCTTATCTCTTGCTGCTTCTAGGATTCTCTTCTTCATTTTTACCTTGGCTAATGTAATTATGATGTGCCTTGGTGTGTTCCTCCTTCAGTTATCCAAGTTTGATAATCAGTTACATTCCCTTGAGGGGAACTGGGTGGGAGTGTGGGGGGGGGGGGTCCCATGAGAGTCTGAAGATCATTTGTTGTAGCAGGAAGTCAGTGGTTAATGTCTGAAATTCACAATCAAAAGACCCCCGTGCAGGCATTTGTATGGGTTACAAGGAACACATAGGTTAAATGAGGTTCCTCTGGGGAGTAGAGATGGGATGGAAAGAAAATGTAGGAAACTGTTATTTTGTATTCTAAGCCCTGCTATGCTTTTAAATTTTCAAAACCTGTCCAGGTTTTATTTTGGAAAAAAAATGTTAAAATTTTTAAGAAAATTGCAAGTGCACATTATACAGAAAAATCAATTTCCAAAAGCCTGGCACAAAATAAGAACTCAATAAGCATTAGCTCTGATTATTATTTTAGGGGGTGCAATTATTTCAGATGGTGCAATTATCCATCATCTGTAAATATTTGCAAAGGGACAAAATGCACAAAGCAGGCTTATAAAATCTCTGTCGCAGAAGACGATGCTATGTTCGTGTGCTTGATTTGCAGCTTATTGAATGAAATTTAGACCCAAAGTTATAAACGAACAATGAGCCATCCCAGGCGCCCCAGGAGCCCCATGTACCCACAGAGCGCACTTTTGCATCACAGTTCCCCCAAACGGGCTCCGCCTTCCTGAGGCGTGGATCCATTCCTCTAATTTAAGCCCAAAGACGGCTTTGCCGTTGATATTATTCAGGGGTTGGCAAAAGGACTGCCTGCTTTTTAAAACCATTTTTTGGGGGGAACAGACCATTCATTTATATATTGTCTATGGCTCTGTTCTGGGCAGAACGGCAGAGCAGGGGGCTTGGGAAGCCAAAAGTATCCACTCGCTGGTCCTTTGCAGAAAAAGTTCGCTGACCCTGGACTGCAACTGCCTAGAACAAAGGTAATGCAGCGTAAAAAGTATTGGAAGGTAAGGCACTGTATTTTTTTTGGCTTCATCTAGAATAATGACTCAGAGAAGCTGGTAATACTTTCTTCTTAGCTCCTGAGTTAAGGAGGAGATGGGTTCCGAGGCACCAAACTGCTAGACATCACTTCGTTCCCTCAGACGTGAGGTCCTTAGAGCTCATCACCTTTTCCAAAGCCTTCGAAAACTGCAGGTGCGCCCCACAGCCCTCCGGGACTCCTGCTGTCACGGACACGTGTTGAGTCCTCCTAGTTAGACATAATTCCTCTGCTCTCCAAGTCCCGTCTCTCCTGCGATGACTCTCTTGTGAAGAAGCCATTCTTCACCCTGGTTCAAGTCTCTCCCGTGTGCCTTAGCTCCCTTGGAGGCCCCCAAGTGCCGGGGGGGGACACTCTTTTTCTTATTTGTCTTTGTCTCTGCCCAATATACTCAACCACACCTCCTTCAGCAGTTCCCGAAGAATAAATAAAGGTCACACTTGGGAAGTTAACATTTCGTTTCTTTTCATGATTCAAAATATTCTATTCTGCAGAATATTTTCACCTCCTTGGTTAAAATAATTAAACAAGGAGGCCCGTCAGACTGGGGTGGTTCTGACATCTTTGCAGGCTGCTTCAGTAAACCAAACCTAAGCCAGTAAATGGCTCGGGGTTGAGAAATCAAAACATAAGGTCAACCAATCACAAAGAGCCAACCTCTTCCAAATAAGGTAACTGCTTGAGCTATAGCCAGTCAAATCATTTCTTTGCTTCGCTCCCAGCTTTTCTCTATAAGAGCCTTCCCCTAGCTCCAGTTGACGGGGTCCTCCTAACCACTCCCAGTTTGGTGCTACCTAATTTGAATTAATTTTTTTTGCTCCAATACACTCTTAAAAATTTTAATATGTCTCCCTGGCTGGCATAGCTCAGTGGATTGAGCACGGGCTGGGAACCAAAGTGTCCCAGGTTCGATTCCCAGCCAGGGTACATTTCTGGGTTGCAGGCCATAACCCCCAGCAACCACACATTGATGTTTCTCTCTCTCTCTCCTTCTCTCTCTCTCTGTATCTATCTCTCTCCCTTCCCTCCCTAAAAATAAATAAATAAATAAAAATAAAATCTTTAAAAAAAATTTTAATATGTCCCCATTTACCTATTTAAAATTTAATTATTTATTTATTTTTAGGGAGGGAAGGAAGGGAGAAAGAGAGAGAGAGAGAAACATCAATGTGCGGTTGCTGGGGGCCATGGCCTGCAACCCAGGCATGTGCCCTGACTGGGAATCGAACCTGTGATGCTTTGGTTCACAGCCCGCGCTCAATCCACTGAGCTACGCCAGCCAGGGCCCATTTATCTTTTTTTAAATCCTCACCTGAGGACATGCTTATTGATTTCAGAGAGAGGGCAAGGGAGGAAGAAAGGGAGAGAAACAGCAATGTGAGAGAGAAACATCGATTGGTTGCCTCTCATATGCACCCCGACCAGGACTGAGCCCGCAACCCAGGCATGTGCCCTGACTGGGAATCAAACCAGCAACCTTTTGCTTCACAGCACAATGCTCTAACCAACGGAGCCGTGCCAGCCAGGGGGCTGTTTATCTTTTAACCCAGTTCGTTCCCGGGCATATCTACCAGCCTGGTTTCAATCTGTGTTTTAGGTCATTCTCAGGTCATTTCTCCTAATGCTCCTAATTTGCCGAGTGCTCATTGGATGCCTCTTAGGTAAAGGAAATTACACAAAAGTGGTGTCCCCAGAGATAAAAGGGTCACCTCACTGACCGGAGACCGCCCAGACGGCTTCTTCCGCCTGCTCTGCGTTCTCAGTGATGTTGTAGATGATAACATCACTCTCCAGCAGGTGCATGAGGAGCTCTTCTCGAGAGATGTCCTGAAAAGGGAATTGATAGGCGTTTGTTCCAGAAGCTAACAAAGTGCCCTTAATGTGCAGATGGAACGGCAATTTTCAAATCAGATACGCTGTGCTGAGGAGCCCCACGGAAAACGTTTGCGGAAGGATGTCTATTTAAAATGAAATCTGGGCTCTCTTCTGTGTGTAGTTGTCAAGGAACAAAGAAGTTTATGAAAATAGCTGGGAATAGATGTCGAAAAAAATCGCATCATGATCTTAGGTACGCTGTTTGCATCCCAATGCAGAAGGGAAGAATTGGAACACACTGGAAAAGATTGTGGGAGGCATTGAAACCCCACTCCAACTCTGGGCAAGATTATCCGAGCAATTATGTGTCTTGAATCACTCAGGAGTGCTGATGAGTGATTTATGGGGATTGTTTTGGAATCCTTGAGATGGAATCAGTTTGCTCTCCTTCTAGATGGAAGGTATCTTATTACAGTTGACTGTTGGGAATATTTTATTTCTATTTTTTATTATTTTAAATTTTTATTTATTTGTTTTTTAGAGAGAGGGGAGGGAGAGAGAAAGAGAGGGAGAAAAATATCAGTGTGTGAGAGATACATCAACTGGTTGCCTCTTGCAAGCCCCCAACTGGAGAACCTGGCCCACAGCCCAGGCATGTGCCCTGGCCAGGAATTGAACCAGCGACCTTTCGGTTCATAGACTGATGCTCAATCCACTGAGCCACATCAGCCAGAGTGGGAGTATTTTAAAAATACATACATTTTAATGGTTAAAAATATAAAGTTCTTCCATTAGACAGTAGTAACTGTGGTAACCATGGTATTCAGCTGGTCCCCCCTCACTGCATGGATGCCGGCCCATTTCCCAGTGGAGCAATATCTCGGTGGGGATTAAGATAGCCATGCGAGGACCGCGCATTCTCCAAACCAGCGCTTGCACATGTCCTGAGGATCCGACGGTCCCTATGGGCCCTTGACGAGGTGCATTAAAACAGAACCTTGCAGCTCAAACTTGGTCTCTTACCACAATTGGCTGGAGTACCAAAGAAAAGTGGATGCCTTTTTAAATTAATCCTGGAGGACTACCTTGGCGAGGTGAATGCATCCATGCCAAGTTCAACAGCATGGACTGCTGATTTCTCCAGCTTGTTCCCTGCGTTCTTTGCTATCCAGCCACACTAGTTTCCTAGGATGGCTGTAAATAAGTATCACAGACTGAGTGGTCTGAACAACAGCGATGTGTGTCTCACAGTTCTGGAGTCTACCAGTCCAAGGTCAAGGTGTCAGCAGGGTTGGTTCCTTCCGGGGCTGTGAGAGACCATCTGCTCCATGTCTCTCCCCGGGCGTCTGGGGGTTCACCATCAATCTTCCGTGTTCCTGGGCTTGTTGACACATCCCAGCTCTCTGTCTTCATCGTCACATGACCTTCTCTCTGGGTGATGCCGGAGTCCAGGCTTTCCCTTCTTATGAGGCTATTAGCCCTACTGGATCAGGGGTCCACCCTCACGAGCCCCTTTTAACTTGATTTCCTCCGTAAAGACCCTGTCTCCAAACAAGGTCACATTCTGAGCCGCTGGGGGTTAGGACTCCAACATGTCTTTTATTGGGGGGATGCAGTTCAACCCGTAACACCATCTGTGTGATGTCTTTTCCCGACTAAGCGTGCAGGAGAGAAGCCACTCTGAGAATGCTGGTCCAAACCTCAATTTTTACTTCGTCAGAGGCGTGACCATGTGAGAGGACACTACTCCCCTGGTACCCCCGGGACTGGACTAGATTCCGGAAGGACACGTGGAAGAAAGGAAGAAAGAACGCAGGAGAAATCGAAGACCTGTGTTCCAGATGTGATCCAAGAGAGAGAAGATAAAGCTTCTACGGTTCCAGCCTGGAAGAGCACAGGAGAGGGAGCCCCAAAGGAAAACGCGCATGCTTGTTAAATCACAGCCCGAGCGATTTCAGAGGAAACAGACACGTCCAGAGATCGGTTGTCCTGACCAGGTGCTGCGTGACCACGTTCGTGCACTCGTTTGTTCCCTCAGCAAACATTCGTGGGCCCTGTTTTTGACCCTGAGGATGGAGGCAAAAAGGAGTTCTACAAGGTTGCTGACACTAGGGAGCTGTGTGTGTGTGTGTTGTTTTGTTGTTAATTGTGTTTGCTGTTGGGAAAACTTTTAACAAATAATTATAGACTAGAATGCAGACAAGGGCACACCTAAGCACACATGAAGCTCTTCTACAAATTAGATAAATGCAACCCGCTCTTAGTGGAAAAATCATCAAAAGGCATCCACCCTGGCTCATACTGGAGCCTGCGGAACAGGATGCTTTTTGGTCCCTACTTGTGCCCATAGCCCGCCCCCATGCGCGGTGTGCAGCTCGTGCAGCTTTGCCCCGCAGCCTCCCATGTGGAAGGCACTGTCGCAGAGGTAGTGAGCGCTGGCGACTCGAAGGACCTGGAGGAAGGTGCGCTCACGGCTCACCAGAGGGGACCCTGGGGCTGGGTGGGCAGGGCGAATCCTAGCTCCGGCGGCAGTGCCTGGGATGCTCAGGGAGGGGGAGCGGGTTTGCTGAGTCAGCCAGAGGTGCCTTTAACAGCCTGGAACCTTTCCATCCACCACTCTCCCTCGCCTGACACCGCCTTTGCCTCCTCCCCTTGGCCCCTGCGATACCGATGCCTCCTATGTCAAAGGAGCACAGTCCCATGGTTCCCCTTGGGTGGCATTTCTTGTCCCCTTGTCTCCCTTATCCACGCAGTCCTAGAAGCTCAGCCTCAGTTGCTACTTCTCCAGCAGCCCCCAGCCTCCTGGAAAGAGGGCTGTGGGCAGAACTCTGTGCTGCGGGAGGCCTCCAGACCACAGGTGTCAGGGGGCCTCCATCTGTGTGTGTGTGGGGGAGGGGTGTTTGAAGCTCCCTTCGTCTGGCTCTGTAGATAAGACCGAGAACTCAGCACCTGCCCTTTCCAGGGCCCTCTGGGCGCTGCTGTGCACACACCTCTGCTGTCATGTCTGCTGCGCTGCTGGGGAACGAACTGTCTGTGTCCCAGGGGCTCTGTTAGGCTGTGAGCTCTGTGTTCCTCTGCGGAGTCTTTGGGAGCTCAATCCGCAGGCACTGCTTCGGGTGCTGGTGTGAATGGTCGGAGACGATGGGGATCCGAACTAAATCAAATGGCTCTGGGAAAGGAGATGCCCCTTAGAGAGCTGGTAAGGAGACAGGCCCTGGCTGGTGTGGCTCAGTGGATTGAGCACTGGCCTGCGAACCCAAGGGTCGCTGGTTTGATTCCTAGTCAGGGCGCATGCCTGGGTTGCGGGCCAGGTCCCCTGTCGGGGAGCTTTAGAGAGGCAACCACACATTGATGTTTTTCTCCCTCTCTTTCTGCCTCCTTTTCCCTCTCTAAAAGTAAATAAATAAAATCTAAAAAAAAAGATAGAAACAAACAAAAGAGGGTCTTGGAGGCGGGAGGAGCATAGAGCCCGCCTAGCTTTCAGCTGTGGTGGGGCGCGTGCATGCTGGATGGTGTACAGGACACTGGTGGTGGTCTGCAAACATCCATCTCCTCTTTCTCTTTTCCAGCAGAACCCCAGTGTAGTTCAGATACTCCCCTTCTCAGCCCCGGGAACTAGCTCCAGCCTCTAGCTCCTTATTGGGCCTTACTGATCTCAGCATGGGTGATTGGTTCAGGAGTGGACATGTGACTCAATTCAAGACCCTGAGACTGAAGGAGATGCTTGTGGAGGGCTGCCGGAATGTCCATCCTCCTTTCCCTGAGAGCTTCTGGGAGCTCTCTTCCTCAGATGTTACTGTGTATGAATTAAGGCTCCGGACTGCTGTAGCCTTGCCGATGGCATGATCATGAAGTCACCCCAGAGAGAGGCAGCACCCAGGAAGGGGCAAGAAAAGGAGCTGAGGCCCCTGGATCATGCCAGTCCTGAAGTCGGTGCTTTATTGAGACTATCAGCCACATAAGCTTATGAATTTCCTTGTTTATTAAGATGGTTTGCCTTGCCTCTTGCCTTTTTTCTATTGCCTGCAGCCCAAACTGATGTAGCTAGCAAGGTCCTTCATAAAACTGAGGAGTACAAAGAACAGAGTGGGTTTGTAGGGGAGCATACGTTTAATTGGGGGTGTATTAATTTAGAAGGGACTGCAGGACATGGGGAGAGTGAGCTAGAAGGCAGTTGGATTCGTGGGTCAAAGGACTGGAGGCAGATTTGAAAGGCACTGGTTTGTATGGGGCAGCGGAAGCTGTGGGTCTGGGTGAGATTCAGGAAGGACAACTGTTATGAGAAAGGAGGGAGCTCTGGGGGAAATTGAATTTATTTTATGAAAAAAATTTATTTACAGCCCTGGCTGGTGTAGCTCAGTGGATTGAACATGGGCTGCTAACCAAAGTGTCACAGGTTCGATTCCCAGTCAGGGCACATGCCTGGGTTGCAGGCCATGACCCCCAGCAACTGCACATTGATGTTTCTCTCTCTCTCTCTCTTTATCCCTCCCTTCCCTCTCTAAAAATAAATAAATAAAATCTTTAAAAAAGTTTATATACCTGGCTGGTGTAGCTCAATGGATTAAATGCAGGCCTATGAACAAAAGGGTCACTGGTTCAATTACCAGTCGGGGCACATGCCTGGGTTGCAGGCCAGGTCCCTGGTAGTGGGTGCACAAGAGGCAACCACACATTGATGTTTCTCTCCCTTTTTGTCCTTCCCTTCACTTTCCTCTAAAAATAAATAAATAAAGCATTTTTTTAAAAAAGAGAGAAAGTGTTATGACTGATGCAGGTAAAGAATGCTGTGGTGTACAAGAAAATGGCTCAGAAACCTAACTGGGAGTGGGGGAGAAGTAAAAATGATGGAGGGCTTCCTGGAGGAGATGACACCCTGAGTTCAATCCGGAAGGATGAATAGGGCTGGCTGGGGAGGGAAGAGGAGAGTCCGTTCCACGGCACAGAGTGTGCAAAGCTGCATCTGGCAGGGTGATGGGAGACGACAGCCTGGGAGGGACACCCCTCTTGGAGGTACTGAAATGTCTCAGGACAAGGACTGCGTGGAACTTGCCATGTGGAGGCAGCCACGTGTCTCAGCGAGACAGCAATGCAATGGCATGTCATTCCTGAGTGGCCTGTGACCAGAGGCGCTTTTCTGTTCACAAAGAGCACGCGCCCGTGGCCCTGAGTGGTACTGGGATGAAGCACGGCAGAATAAAGTCCAAATTAGGTTCATACTCTCCAAGAATATCTCATTTCAATTCTTTCAAGTAGCAACAATGGTGTCATTCTCCTTTAAAGGACAAAGACCAGCCCCCACCTTGTCCCTCACCTTCCCTGGCCCCCACATTTTGCAGGAGAGGGACCCAGAAACCCTGTGGGGAGGTCCGAGGGGGACGGTGGTGCTCCCCCCTCTGTCTGCCCTCAGGAGGGGCCCCGAGGACTCACGGAGTACGTCTCCAGGGCGAAGCTGGGCCTCGGGGCTCCCGGGGTGGAGATCGTGCCCACGATCTGGAACGTGCCTTCCTTCAGCTTGAATGAGGAGGCTTCCGGCAGAGACAACCCGCTTTCCTCTTCCTCTTCCTCTTCTTCTGTAATTTCTTCAAGTGACGCCCCGGCTACACAGTTGGAGAGAAACTGCAAGACAAGAGACATTCCCCCGATCCTCCGAACAGCTCGGAGCAAGGGCAGTGAAGGAAGGGCGGGTCTAAAAACTGGCCTTAGTGGCAGTTGGTGGAGGGGCCACCCGTGGAAATACAATCCATTCTTTAGAATAAGCAGCATCACCCTGTAGAGCTCAGGGATAACTCAGCCTATCTGCACCCCTGGAAACTCCTTCCTGGGCGTCGTAACACCAATAGACATTCTTCCTTCTGTTCACGTGACCATCCCCCCTCCCCTCTCTCATAAAACCCCTTTGCCCCCCACCCCCCCTAATCTGAACACTTTTGGCCTTCTCCTGGAATCAGTGACTCCCAAGCAGCTCTTGTTTTTGGATCTCAAGGAGACGCTTGTTGCCTCTCACTGGGGCTTTATATTTCTAGGTTATCAGTACAGACAACAGCAATTACTTGCCATTTGAGAAGGAGAGGTCCTGGTTAGTTAAGGAATAACCAGAAAATCCTGCTGTTGATAAGTCTTTGAAAAAAAAAATACCTCGGCAAATGAGAAGTTGTATTCTAAAGCTACGCTGTTAAAGAGCAATCAGAGGTCAACAGGAGAGAAGTTCTCCTCCTCCCCTCTCTCTGATCTCAACCGTGTCACCTCCCTTTTTAAATATTCCCCAGTGGCCTTCGTGGGGTTGGGGAGATAAGCCCAGCTCCTGACCCCACGTGATCTGGGCCTTTGCCCTGGACTCTTCTTCTTCGCTATCTGGGCAAGAAATATCGGTGGAGTGCCGAGCTCCTGTGGGGCACTGCTGTGGTGTGGAGTGGGGCTGCATTCTGACTTTCATGGGCCCTTTCCTCCACAGAAAAATGTTAAAAATTATACTTAAGCCCTGGCTGGTGTGGCTCAGTGGACTGTGTGCCGACCTGCAAACCAAAGGGTTCCCTGGTTCGATTCCTAGTCTAGGGAATGTGCATGGGTTGCAGGCCAGGTCCCCAGTAGGGGGCGCACGAGAGGCAACCACGCATTGATGTCTCTCCTTACAGTCCTCTCTTTAAAAATAAATAAATGAATAATAAAAACCCCTTTAAAAATTATACTTGATATGTGTTTTGCTATAAAGACAAGCATAATCTTTGAGCCTCAGATTTCAGTTGCTTCCGTCTGGTTTTCAAAGAAGTGGAAACCTTTCTGTGGGCCCCCAAGTCTCATGGGCCCTGGGCACTGTGTCTCCTGCACCAGTGAAATCAGCCCCAGAGCTCCGGGTCACTGCTTCTCCCCCCCCCCCCCCCCCCATTCTGGGCCACTCTGGCCTCTGAAAACACCAGCCTGCCTGCCACCTCGGAGCCTCTGCCCTTGTCGTGACGCCCGAGGACGAGTGCCTCGGGCTTGACCCTCAGCCCGTGTCAGACTGGAGAGTCCTCTCACGCGACTCTCTGTGAAGCAGCTGCCTCGCTCAAGGTCAGCACGGGATGTCCTCTTTCCTTCCGAGTACTTGCCACACACTGGGACATCTTGTGGACTCTACAAATGAGTGGTTGTCGGTCTTCGCCCAGGAGAGGCCGCCACCTTGAGGGCAGCAGCGTTTTTCTGGTCTCACCCAGCACGTGGTTGTCCGTGCCCACCAATGGGCAGGTGCCCTGAGGGGGCCCCACCCTGCAGAGGTGCTGCGGGCTGCGTCCCTGGTGCGTATCCTCCGAGAGGCTTTCTATGTATAGGTGACCCACCTACCTCTCTTTTCTGTACCGGCAGCTGTCGTTTTGAAAGCCACGAAGGAGTTCATACTACGCCTGTGGTTTTCATGTTTCCTTTCTTTAAAAATATTATGCGATTGTATTGTTTTAGTTTTGGTTGTCCTTGTCCTTTCTTCTCCTCCTTTTCTGGCCATGTGCTTTCAGTCTCTCCTAGTAGCTGTCTATTATTTACAACACATATGATATCACATATATATTGTTTACCATAATGACATGCTGCATAAAAATACTGCTTTTGCCCTGGCTGGCATAGCTCAGTGGATTGAGCGCGGGCTGCGAACCAAAGCATTGCAGGTTCGATTCCCAGTCAGGGCACATGCCTGGGTTGCAGGCCACGGCCCCCAGCAACTGCACATTGATGTTTCTCTCTCTCTTTCTCTTTCTCCCTCCCTTCCCTCTCTAAAAATAAATAAATAAAATCTTTAAAAAATACTGTTTTTATAAATTATATATCTAAATCTATAGAGAGAGTTTATTTATTTATTTTTTATTAAGAATCCACACATTTCTGACTGACAACTGCAGATGGCATGCTGGGTCGAACAGTCCCCCCGCCGCACCCCAATGCCTGTCCGCCTGGAACGTGTCAGTCTGATCCCACGTGGAACGGGTCTCTGCAGCTGTAGCTGAAGTTATGCCGGACTACAGTGGGCTCTAATCCCCTGCCCGGTGTCCTTCTGAGAAGAGGGGAGTCTGGGCACAGAGACCCTCGGGGGCAGCACCACGTGGAGATGCAGGCAGTGGGTGGGGGGGGAGTGACGAGCCGGTGAGCCGAGGGCCACCTGGACAGCTGGCGGCCCCCCGGAGCCGAGAGAGGAGCACGGAGCAGATTCCCTCCTGGGCCTCCCCAGTAACCCCCCCGGCCGACTCTTTGATTATGGATTTCTGGACTCCAGAACTGGGAGAGAATAAGTCCTGTTGTTTTCTGCCCCCCACGTTGTGGTAATTTGTCACAGCAGTCTTAGAAAATCAGCACGTCCTCCTCAGGGAATGATACAAATCATGGCTTCCTTTTCGCACCTGGGCATTTTAGGATGGAGGGCACCAGGGTCCTCTTTCTGAGGATATCTTCACTTTCCAGGGGTGAAGGGTGGAGAAGGGGACAGAGCTTCGTGGGGGGACTTGGGGCCCGGAACAGTGCCCGGCACACACCAGAGGCTCCAACCGTGTGCTGAACGGGGCACTGGAGGACAAGTGCCTTGTGGGCGAGAGAACCACGGGACTTAGGTTTTAAAACTGTTGTCCTTCAGTTACAGCTGGCATCCAGTACTGTTTTGCATTAGGTTTACGTGCACAGCATGGGGGTTAGGCAATCACATCCTTGACCAAAGTGTCCCCCTGAGACTTCCGTGCCCACCTGGCACCACAGTAGTTACTACAGTGTATGGACGGTATTCACGACGCTGTACGGTACATCCCCGGGACTATTCTGGGCTTCTTTGTCGCATCAGTGGCCTGCTTCAGAGGCGGCGGTGGGGTGGGAAGAGACCCCAGTCAGAAGGTCAGAGAGACCTGCGCTCCATTTCCAGGTTCTGTCCTCACCTCACTGTGTGATCTTGGGCCGGTACCTTCCTTCCTCTGAGCCCGGGTTTCCCCTTATTAACAGGGGGCGAGCTGGGGCTCCGCCGGTGAACTCATTTGGGGTGGGTGGGAGGGGACACTTCCAGGCGGGGCGGTTGTCTAGCCTGGATTCAGACTGCGGCCCTGGAGGTATTCGCAGTGCCTGCCGCGAGGGACCCTCCCTTGGGAGAGGCCCTGAGAGCCCCCCCCACCCGTGGCACAGGGCCTCTCAGGGTTCAGGTACTCGGGGCGGTGGCACCGGAGCTGGGGGGCAGCCTCCCGCCCTGACCCACTGCCGCTCACCTTCCCGATGTTTCTGCTGCTGTAGGAGTCCAGCAGGTTTATAAACACCCTCTGGATCCGGATAACTTTCTCCGTCCGGGCAGCACCTTCCTCTTCTTCAGCCATGGTGGGAGCCGCGCTGGTTGCTAAGGAGAAAGCGTCCCTTTGGTTGCCAAGGCTTCGGGATCGCGGTCCCCG
This sequence comes from Phyllostomus discolor, assembly GCF_004126475.2. Lineage (NCBI taxonomy): Eukaryota > Metazoa > Chordata > Mammalia > Chiroptera > Phyllostomidae > Phyllostomus > Phyllostomus discolor. The sequence goes on along the minus strand of NC_040903.2, from coordinate 212,474,133 downwards.
GGGCTGCTGGGCACTGCCCCCGGGGGCGGGGCCTAGGGTGTTGGGAGGGAGGGGCGCTCCAGGGGTTGGGGCAGGGCCTAGGGTGTTGGGAGGGGCGCTCCAGGGGTTGGGGCGGGGCCTAGGGTGTTGGGAGGGGCGCTCCTGGGTTGGGGCGGGGCTACTGGCTTCCCCGCGCTCCTCCGGCTCTGACCCACCTTGGGAGTCGCGTGGGTGTCCCCAGCCAGTTCTAACTGCCGCCGCGCCCTGTGCACTCAGCCAGGGCCACACTCTGCCCTGCTGCACGCCGTGTGCCCTCGGGCAGGGCGCGTCCTCTGTTCCTTTTCTTTTCCATTGGAGACTCTGGAAACGCCCGAGTGCCCACTTGACAGCGAGGGCTGAAACTACTGACGATCCTGATGAGAAAGTAAAGCCTACAGCCTTGGCCTCCCCCGAAATGTCGAAGTTAGTGTGGGATGGTCTGACCAGGAGGACGTGGCATAATCTTCTACTGCAAAGAAGAGCCGTTGCCTTGGAATTTCAGGTCCTGGATGGACACCTGAACGACAGCGTGGGTGGTCTCCAGTGGGCAGCCAGTTGCTGCTTGGTGCAGGGGGCTCAGCTGGTGTAGGGGTGGTTTCCTAACAGCTCTGGAAGACCTCCGGGAGTGGGCATGGTGGGTGGGATGGAGGCAGCTGGAGGCCGCTGAGCTGGGGATTCAACTATCCACACCCACAAAGGGACGAATGAAATTTAGATTTTGACCTTTCCCGGTAAGATTGTGCAATGCAGTTGCCGAGATGAACTGACAAATGGAAAGATGACATCCAACTTATGTCAGGGGTCATCACATCACAAAGGTCATGGTGGACTAGGGCTACATCTTGCCATTTGTTGTCTCGGAATAGCCTGATGCCATGGAAATATTTTGGGGCTTTAAACATGAACTTGCTATATGTAAACATTTAACACACACAGCAGTTTTTATTTTTTTTAAACTACTGATTGCCTCAAAAATGGAGGTGCCCCAGGAGCTCCAGAAGACAACCTGGCATTGAGACACAGCTCTGCAGGTGTTTGCTGGAGACTGGGGCCCACCTTTGAACCTTTCTGGGGCTGTTACTTCGGCCGTGAAGCAGGAGTGAACACACCTGCCTACAGGGCTGTGAGGAGTGGATAAGACCAGCACGGAAGCATCTTCTGCAGTGGTGGTCTCCAAGCTGAATGCCTTTTTATCCTGGAGACCTCAGGCACGCTGCTCCCAGTAGGGGCCTGTTTTTTGTTTTTTTTTTTTTTTAAAGATTTTATTTATTTATTTTTTAGAGAAGGAAGGGAGGGAGAAAGAGAGAGAGAGAGAAACATCAATGTGCAGTTGCTGGGGGCCGTGGCCTGCAACCCAGGCATGTGCCCTGGCTGGGAATCGAACCTGCGACACTTTAGTTCGCAGCCCGTGCTCAATCCACTGAGCTACGCCAGCCAGGCAGGGCCTGGTTTTTTGTTTTTGTCTCCACCCCCTTTTCTTTTTTACATACGTTTCATTGAAACCTCTGTTCTGATAAAATCATCACCATTTTGAAATTCTGCAAACTCAATTTGGGGACGGCTTGCTCGTAGCAATGTTCTTTAAAAAAAACCAAACCCATCAACGGTAAAGTGCTGTCGATTTAAATAGAAAAATATTTACGCAGGACCAGTACAAAACTCCATGGGGTATTTTCGGCATTCTTTCAGGTGATTTGTTAGATCAAATATTCCAGAATTCACCAGATGCATTGTTTCCGGAATTTTAGCTTCCCTATTGATATGAAGCAGGTAGGTACTTTGAAAGTTATGAACTGCTCATGCTACTGTGCAATATCTCACCTTTGTTTCATTCTTACCTCTCACATTGCTGGTGATGTGTAAATGCGCTTGTGCCATAGTTATAAGGGGGTGGCTTCCAGAGAATTTTAGATACGGGTAGGTTAGGAAAAGAGATGGTTAATTCTGTTACACCAACCATCACATCCTTTACTGTTATTCCTTCCCTCTTTCAAAATCAGCTTTTGTATCATCCGAGTTCAGGAGGTGCTTTTATTAACACACACTGTATGGGGTAAGCTGGTGGCCTCGGAAGGCTTGGGTTCTGCCCACCCGGACTGCTCACAGGTGGGCTTGCTGAGCAAAACCGTCAGCCTGTGGTCTCAGCTATGTTACCACAGACTAGGCGGGCTGGAGGCCGAGTTCTGGAGTCAACATCGTCACACAGACCCTCAGTGTTTCCCCAACCCGTTCTCCTCGACACCACAGTTTGTTTTTGAACCTGGGAGAGAGAATGGAGGTGTGTAATGCAAGATGTGAGCATGATCCCACATACCCACTTGCGGTGTTGGAAGTGCAACAGTGGGTCCTGGACCTGGAGGGAAGGGCGGACAGGGTCACCACGAGGAACATGGTGTGCACTGTTTTCATCATCACACCGGCCCCTCCCTGGGAGCAGGCCCAGCTGAGCACAGTGTGGTGCTTCCTGCTGGACAGAAAAGTTCTCCCGCTAGCTTGACCCCCCATCTACTGCATCCCCCCTTCAACTAGTACTGCATTTTGCCATGTATAATGCCCACCTTTTCACTCGTATTTTTGAGGGAAAAATAAGGATGCGCATTATCCATATGTAAAGATTACATACCATAGGCACAGTAATCCCAGGTATAACGTGCACAAAAACATGGGTGCGCATTGTACACAGCAAAATATTGTATATTCAAGCAACTGTAGGAAATGTGAAAAAGTAGTGAAAGTGAAAATTACCTCTTACCACCTAGTGAGGACTATGAACATGTAGAATATTTTATTTTCCTACTACATAGAAGAGTATTTTCCAAAAGTTATATATTTTTTCATGTAAATTCTTCCCCATTGCCTTTTCATGATTTTTAATGGCCGAATATTTTCCCATCAAGAGAATTATATAGCTTAACATAACCACCTGTAGAGCCACTTGATTTTTCATTAGAGAAAATGGACACCCTCGCAGCACACCTCCTGGTGGATCCCCCCCGCCCCCCGCCTCATGCTAGGTTGCCAGGATTGAGCTGGCGCGGAAGTTACAAGCCCTGGAAAGGCGGTATCACCGACATTGCCCAGAAAGGTCTCACCCACACGCACTCCAGTGGGTGTAAGAGTCCCCTCTTCACTAGACCCTTCCTGGCACCATTTTACTTAAATAAGTGACGTGAGGAAACGACAGGTGAAATTAGCAAGTGATGTTTACCTTTGCTGAAGTACTGGCTGCGCCGAGTATCTTTCAAGTGGTTACTAGACGCCTGTACCATTTTTTCTGAGCTGTTGGATCGTATTATTTGTTCATTCTCATTCTTTCATACTGATTTGTAAAAGCTATTTATAGTTTCCTCCCTTTGGAAGTGTAATGAAGGCTTACCTGATCTGGTGAAATTCTTTAAGCAATCTAGGGAAAACCGGTTTTAACATCTGCGTTTTCCTAAGTCTCCCTGTGCTCCTCTTTCAGAGTAATGAGAAGAGCAACTCAATTCACGTGAAAATATAATACTGAATGCAAAAATGGAAACGGAGGCTCTTGGAATCAACCATTTATCACAAAGTGATCAATTTCAATTTCTAAACACACAATCACTTTTTCTTCATACTGAAAACTCAAAACTGAGCAAACAGAAGTTTATTCGGATTTTACAAATACCCTTTCCAGTGAGCCTGAGATTAACAGGAAGTCCAACCTGAAGTCGGACTCCACTGCCCAACAGTGGAGCATCTGCCAGGAGAGCTGGGAATGAGTATGCGCTATCCCCCGTGACGACAGCACTCCACCAGTGACGTGTGACGATGAAGAGTGACCTGGACCGAACGCAAACCTGCTCTGGCCTGCATCGTCTTCAGGGCCTAGAAGTACTGAGTATTTAATAATGATTTAGAAAAGCCTGCAAATGACCACTTTCTGAAGGTGTGTCGAGATGCAGAATTTTAGTTCAGCATTTCTACAGCTGCTACTTTAGGACATTATTAAAAAAACGGTGTCCCCAAATCTTACTATTCAACATTTTCTGGAAAACATGAAGCAGCATGGCGTAGTTTATTAAGTTTATAAATATCAGTACCTGTAATAAAATATAAAACACAGAGTCTCCCTTTTCACACATGAAGTCTCGGAGTGCTTCCTTCCCCCTTTGGTTTCGAACCCACACCACGCACTCGCATGACATCGTGGACGCACACTGGCTGGGGACAAACACTGCGCGCTGGCTGGGGAAGGGGGCGCTGCGGGAATACCAAAGCAGTACATTATAGAAAGTAAATGTGGAAGCAAAAATACTTTCTGCATATATACTGTACATCATGTAAACAAACATTCATAAGAAGGATCAACACAGGCCAAAATATTGTTGTTTTTTTTTTAAGAAATCGGAATCTTCTTTCTTTTAAATCCTACACATGGAAGATGCTTTTTGTGAAGAATGGAGCCTGTTCCTCTATTTGCTTATGTGCTTAAGTACCTTGGAAAAAGTAACCATTACATTCATTTGCTAACGGTTTGTCCTCTTAGTTGGCTGGCTGTTGCAAACAAGGAATACAGAACTTTTCTGTCCCTACTGTTCGTGTAATACTAGCTAAGTAATATATAATGAACACATCATTATCAGTCCGTATCAGTAACACAAATAGATGAAGTGAAGCAGTGAATTTCAAAATTTGTGCAGGGGAAACTAGTCGATAATTTGTTCCCAGTAAGGCTAGTACCAGAATAATTACTGTAACGTTAGTCCACGCTGGCAGTAAACCCTGATTTAGCAAGCTGAATCGAAGTTTGCCTGTAGGTCGTTCTAATCCCTATGTCGCTGTGCAAATGCAGACCTTCCCATGCGAGAGAGAGTGCCGCAGCACCGAAGCCCTGGGGTGAGAGAACGAAAGGGTGATTCCGTTTTGAAGTGCAGAGACCCGAACGCCTTAACGATGCCGCCGCAGCTGTGGCCTCAGGGTCCCCTTCACGAATCAGGGACTAAGGCAGACGATTTATTAGTCAGTAATGGTCTGGGTCAAAAGCCAAATGTGAAGCGAGAAATGATGAAAACACAAAACCAAAGATGCATTTTCTCCTATGACCATAAGCAGGAGTTTCAAGCTTCGTGCCCATATTGTGTTCCAGCCGCCGCCCCTCGGACAGGAACAAGCTTGGTCACGACTGTCCGTCTCTCTTCAAAGCCTCCAGTCTCTGAAGCAGCGCGTTTCCGAAGGCGTCCCGGTAGGCAGGGCTGAGCGTGTCCAACAGGGAGTAGACCGTTTCGTGGTAGGGCGTGTGCAGGTGATCATCCACCTGGTCGAAAGCATACCCTACCACCTGCAAGGGAACAGTGAAGTCAGTAGCTGGATTTCATCAGGGCACAGACAGCAAAAACCAATTGTTTACATGGGTCACTCTCTAATGATACTTTTACAATCAACAGGTAAAATATGCACTTTTGGTACAATCTTTAATATTTAAGCAATTTATAACTCAAGAGAAACAACCCCTGCAAAATGCTCTTTTCATAATTTTTTCCTCTACGTTGTAATGGTTTGATTGACCCACTCCTGGTCCTAAAACAAATGGAAAGCTGAGAAAAAATTTAAAAAGCTATATGCAAAACAGTGTTTTGTTTTCATAATCTAAAACATGCTTCAATTTAAGTCCACATATATTAAGGCCTGCTACATACAGGGACTATAACAGATAATAAGTTATCAATCCACACTTTTATCACTCTATTTGGTTTGGCTTATTTTTATAAAGAATTCTGGAAAGTGTTCATAACTTTAATCCTGCTTTATATAGTTATCTGAAAGGCCATTTCACACCAGTAATACATTTACTTATATAACGGAGAAATGCATAACTCTGTGAAATAAAAAGGAATGTTATTCTGGTTTTTTTTCTTTCCTCTAAACGCAGCTAAAGCTTTTCTCTCCACTGAGATAATGAAATACCACAGTTCACCAGCACAGTACAGGGCAAAATTACTTCAGTTTTTGACTCGACTAAGCTTTGAACTCCCTCTATAAACGCTGAATTCTTACAACATTTATCCAAGCCACAGAAGATGCAAGATCATGTCATTAGTGGCAGAGGCGGTGCTGGTCTTGTTCTGATGAGGAGCAGGGCCAACACCCAGGGACGACGCCTCCCACCTCTCCAGGGCCACGCCTCACCGTGGCACTTTGCATGGTGAGCAGCAGCGCCCCCTATCTACAGGGTCATGTTCCGAGTGGAGCTGAGGAGAGCACCGAACCCGACACAGACTGTGTTTTCCCAGTACACAGACACCTGCGACACAGTTTAATTTACAAATTCGGCACAGTAGGAGATGAGCGAGACCAATCAATAAAACAGAACAATTACAACAACACACTGCAGTACAAGTTTGGAGGCTGCGCGCTCTCTCTCCGACAACCGATCTGATAACAGAGATGGCGGCTGCGTGTGGGACGGTGGCTGTGGAAACAGCAAGGCCACGCAGGACAAAGGGACGACTCCTGTCCTGGGCAGCAAGGAGTGGGAGGCGTGAGATTTCACCACGCTGCTCAGAAAGGCACGCCATTTAAAGTGTGTAAGGTGTGCATTTCTGTCCTTTTCCACTCACTGTTCGGAGACTCGGCTGAGCACAGAGACCACAGAGAACAGCAGACAGCGGGGCTGCAGGAAGCGGGGACCACTTCATCACAGTTCCATCCGCCCCTCCCACCCCTGTGAGGCTGCTCCTCTCAGGGGACCGGGATCACGTCTTACTCCCAGTTTTACTTCCAATTCCTGACCCGCGGTAAGTGCTCAATGAATGTTAACCGAATCAGGCTGAAAAGTTATTTAATATTTAGCACGCCAGGCTTTATATTAAGTGATCCAATCTTACTGTGCCCTTTATAATCATCCTCCGGTCCTCTTTAGTTTTTACATTTAATCTCCAGGTTACAGGTAAAGACTCGGACCCGGACAGGCTGCCTACCTGACCCACGCTCACTCTGGCTCACGTGTAAGACCTCCGACCCCATCAGAGCCCCGCCCACCTCACCCCAGCTGCCGCAGCCTTCACTGACATAACACAGAATGAATTTATCCGGGGTCATTCACGCCCACTTTCGATTTGCCCGTTTCTATTTAAGATCCATTGCTAAAGACTACAGGCTTCCAGTACAGGTTTGGGGATTCAGAAAGGAGCGCACAGAAACTAGGTAAAGCAAGCACTGCTCCCTGAGCTAGGCGGCAAGCTACAGGGCTGCCGCGAGGCAACCGAGGGCAGTGGCTGCTGGCTTCCCAATTCGAGTCAATGCACGTGATCCTCTGACAAGGACCAGACAGAACACGTGATTCACATACACATCGCAAGGGAGCCGAATCTAGTGAAATAAAGAAACATTCATGCGGCCATTGAACACACTACTCCATGACATTCTTACTTGCTCAGGTCTTATAACTCTGTGCAAGTTTTAGGGATTACGCTTACCATACAGAGAAACAGAAATGTCAGAGAACTTTAACTGAGATGGACCATGAATTAATTAGTACGGTTAAAACTAAATTTTGGAGTTTCTAATGACTATTACTTTGTTCAGCAGGTCAAATTTTTTTATAGTTTTTTTTTTAAATAAAAAGTTGGTTTCAGGTGGTACTTTCTACTCTTCTAGACTCAGGGTTCTGGTTCAAGGCCGTAGGGAGGGAGGTCACTCTGCCGGGGGAGGCTCACACGCAGCCGAGAGCTCCGTGCATGGAGGAGCCGGGAGAACACTCCTGGCAGTGGGAGGAGCAGCTGCTGCTGTGACCGACTGCGTGCGGTCCGACGGCGGAGTGGAGCGCGCTGTCTGCACAGAAGAGACATCTCTAGGAGGTGGGAAGGTCCTCTCAAGACACTGGCCGCGAACCTCACCGGTGCGGGTGGGGAGATCCGTGCTGCTGGTGCGCATATTTGGCTATCGGAAACAAATCAACTAACTTGGGGGGCGGTAATTAAAGGGACACTGCTAATCAAATTTAAAATAAATCCCAATTTCCCACGCTGACAGAAGACTTTAGGGTTATTAAAAATCCCTAGATAAAAGCTTCCCTCGAAAAGATCCTGGAAACTACTGCGTGTTGAGTTCTCATTGGACATGCTTTCCCGGCCCTGCCCCCTCTCTGACGGGGCGGGGGGCACAGACACAAGTCATCCCCTGCCCGCGGAGGGAAAGGCGCTCACCTTGAGCCCCGCTTCCGTGAGCTCCAGGCAGTACCTGTTCCTCTCCCGCGTCTCCACGTTGATGTAGGCCACGTCGTCGGCGCAGCGCAGCGCCTTGGAGACGAACATGGCGTTCACGGCGAACAGGACGTCGTTGACCACTGCTTCCGCTTCCAGCCTCATGTCTTTCACGTCGGCGCCCTCGAAGCCATTCACCTCTGCGCGGTCGTCAAACCCGGGCCTGCTGCTCCGCTCCACGGGACTGCAGTCGGTTTCCATTCTGCAAAACAGGAGGCGGACACCTTCTTTGCGGACGGAGAGGCGTTCCGGGTGTTACCGTTTGGGTGGGAGTGCCCACACCTTGCAACTGCTACTTAGTAGAGAACGTTAAGCAGTCGACAGCTTTCCTGGAAAACGCTGTCTAAAACCATTTGTGATGGTTTTTCACAGCAAAGTATCGCTTACAGATTTTCAGAAGAAAGAGTCTCCGTTCTCCATTTCTCCCCCAAAGGGTAACTCCCATATTGGTAAGAATTGAAAATATTAGTTTTTAGTTATTTCAAACAATGCCTCAGTAAAAATCTTAACACGCACGTCTTCTTAAGTGTGTCCTCATCGTTCTAGGATACTGGGAACGGGAACTGCTGAGTCAGCACAGGCTCAGGTCAACCTCCCGTGCGTAATGCTGACTCACCCTTCAACAGCAGGAAGGCCGCGCTGATGTAAACTCCACCAAGAGAACCTGAAGGACTGTTCCCTCTCTCTCTTCTTAAACCACACTCTTTCCAATATTTTTTAATATTTGCCAATTTGAGAGGCGGAGAATGATGTCCCCAGCCACTGACCACCCTCAGAGAAACTGAATCAAAATCTCCGGGAGATTTTTCTGGGTGTTGTTTTCAGAGCTTCTGGGTGACTCCACTGCAAAGTCACGTGAAATTACCAGCAGGAATGCTAAGGAGCTCGAGTTCCTACAGCTGCATGTCTTTCACACAAGTCTAAACCATCTGCTAAAGACAATTACTAATGCACTACATGAATCTCTCTTAAAATCACACAGCAAATGTACAAGTAAGATATTCCTGCAGTCCTCTTTCAACTAATGACATGTTTTAAAGACCTTTTATATCAAGCATCCGATAGCGCTTTCCAGAATCGGTCACTCCTAACAAGTTAATTATAGATTTACCAATTATTGCTGGAGCAATTTGTCAGAAAACTGAAGTATAATATGGATTTACTGTATAAGATAGTGAAAATGTGTTTTCTAACAATTTCTACTTTACAAATCATCATCATACTCCTTCACACTTGGTTTTATGTGTAAGAAAGAGCACCCCACCCAACAGAGTCAGTTGGAAGACTTCAACATGGGCCTGTCCATCATAAATCTTTCAGCATCACGAATACCACACATTGTAATTTGGCTTAAGTAATCAAGTGTCTCAACTAGGGATGTCAGAAATAATAATCACCACATGAAAAAGATGCTTCTATGAGACAGCTTAGCAGCACGTTTTTAAAGCAAGAACCTGGTCCTCTGCCATCAGGACCTGGATGACGGAGAAAGGTGGGGGATGTGGTGCTGGGACGGGAGAACCAGCGCGGGCCAGGATGCCGGGCACTGCACGGTCGTTGTGTAACGACCAGCACCAAGGGGCAACACAGGGAAAGAGGCATTTCCTTCGACTGAAGATTTTGTTTCTAAAATGTCTTTGAACGACAGGTAAGAAAGCAGGCTGTTGGAACTTCTGATGATGCTACACATAAGTAAAAAAAGATAGATCACTGAAGCATTACAGAAGTTGATAACATCTTAAACTCAGTATTTAAGGTAATATTATCACTTCTTCTTTGTTGGTTACAACAGGGCCTTATTTATCAACAGCCCTTCCCCTGCCTAAGAGCACCCAGATTTCCCAAGGGGAATCGTAAGGCCCCTTTCTCCGACTGAGGGAACAATCTGGGTGAGACGGACCCAACCCCAGTCACACAGGGCCCTGAACTACTCAACACATGGAATTCTTCCTAGTCACTTGAGACCAGGAGCGAGCCGAGCTCCAGCTGTTCCTGGCAGGCGTCCTGCGTGCACCGGGGCAACCAGCCCGAGGTGGTGCTGAGCAGGGCAACGAGCAGGGCCGGGAGAGTCACCGAGAGAGGCTGCCCCAGCCCGGCGGCTGTGTAACCTCAGTGCATTCCCGTTAGCGGTGAATTCCCTCCCTTTACTGGCAACCCAAGTATCTTCAGCGATGGTGGGTATCACCAGCAATGAAAAGCAGTGATTTAGCGCTTCAGCAGCTTTATGGAAGAGGTTAAAAAAAAAAGGAACCCTCATATTTTTGTGCCTGTCATATGAAAGTACTTTTAAAATCTTTACAGAATTTGAGTAGCAATATGCTCGCATTAGTTTGCAATTGCTGCTATCACAAATAATCACAAACTTGGTGGGCTTTGAACAATACAAATTTCTAATTCTGGGGATGAGAAATCTAAAGTCTGCTCTGCCACGTAGGGTACCACGTTCACAGCTTTGGGATTCAGACATGGGTAACTCCTGGGAGGGGACATTATTCTGTCCACCAGTGTCCACACCCTACCAGCAGATAAGAATGTGAACATAGTTGGAGACTCCACTTTCTGTCCTTTCTTACTGGGGACCCAGCCCGCAACCCAGGCCTGTGCCCTGACTGGGAATCGAACCAGCGACCTCGCAGTTGCAGGCTGGCGCTCAATCCACTGAGCCACACCAGCCAGGGCCACAATTTACTTTACACACTGGGTGGGCAATAGAAACAGGTGGTTCAGATGGTTCTATCAAAAGGAGGCCCAGAGTACTTGTCAAGCTCACTGCTTCTTTGGAAAGCTGCCTTAGTTACAGGTTTCACGCTCTGCCCTCCGTAACGCCAGCACCGCCATCGGAGCGCAGGACACTGGGGGTGGGTGTTTCAATCAAGTAACCATCTCAAAGCGGGCAAGGCACTTGTGAATTGTCCTGAATCAAGAGCTCTGTCCAGCTGCTTGATTCCGGGTGGTAATCGGCCTCGCCAATCAGATTTTCCCTCGAGCGGTTTGAACACAGAGCCCAGCACCGTGGAGGCAGCTGGTGATACAGGGGTCACAGAGCCAAAGCGGGGCCCGGGTGGCCTTACCAGCAGGGCCAGCGAAGTGGCTTCCACTTCTTCGATGACGCAGCCTGGTAACTAAAACTTTTTGAGCAGACACCTCATTACGTAGACATTTACACAGATATTCAACCACAATTAGAATGTTAAAAGATAAACGTGCATTTAAACAGAAGGTAAAATATGCAATGTGAACCTACCACCTTCCTGCTTCTGTGCACTGAGGATGGGGAAGCACAGGCCCGTTTGGGTGAAGGGTTCCCTACAACAGTCACTTTCTGGTTGAAGAGCACGGGACGCTTTATGCATCTGCATGGCACCCTTGCGGGGGCCCTGCCGACCTCCGTGTTGTTCCGCTTCTAGGGCGCACGCTGCCGAGGCGAGCACCGCAGTTCCCGCCGCACCTGTAGTCAGGGGGCTCGGCCACGCGAACCCTGTGAAGTCCTTGGTTCTCTGCTCTGCGGCCAAACAACTCACCCATGTGTGAGAGGGTCCAGGCTGGCAGGCCTTCCTGTGATGGCAGACATGTCGTTTATGTGTGCCGTCTAAGGCAGTAGCTACTGGCCACATACAGCTATTAATCACTCGAAGTTTGGCTAGAGTGACTGAGGAACTAAATTTCAAATTTTATTTCCTTTTCATTCGTGTGAATTTAAATACCTAGGTGGCTACTGTTAGTGCGGGTCTAGGACTCTGTGAATGTTTGTGGATAATACAATAATGTACTGAGTTTATATCCTGGTTGAAATGTAAAGGTAATGAATTAAACTCAATATATAAATGAGGAGCCAGATTTATAGATATATGTTACAAAATCTATTTTGAAGCTTAGCTAATCTATTAAGGGAAGCTATCATTGTTTCAAATAGTAAAAGCTAAAGAATTACTTCTTATATTTTGTAGTCTTGTCAATTAAGACTCTAAATTTACTAGTCATTTATCATAATCCACTGTGTACCTGTGTATCCGGCATTTTTCTAAGCACTGGCACACTAATTAAAGTTGTCTCCTGGTAGCTTTCCGCCTCACTGGGCAGACAGGACACATACATTAAATATGTACACAAATATTAACGCCATGCACACGCATTATAATTATAACCTAAGAAACGTACTTCATCGTGAGTGCAGATAATTAGAGAAATCAGCATGTCTTGGCCCTACTGAAACACTACCACTACACGCGCATGAACCTAGGCTGGTCACGTAGCCTCACTGGACTCCTGGTTTTTTTCATCTGTAAAATAAGGGGAACCCATAGGAAGTTTTTTTACAGTTCTTGAGAGCTCCGATAGCCCATGATTTACGACATAATCATGATTATAATAGGGTCTGACCCACGAAACAGGTCAATCAAAATTGATTTTGAATGAACACAGATGAAAAGTTACAGTTGAGCAGAAAGGACTGGAGAACTCTGAAGACTTCTTCACAGGGAACGCCGCATAGGCGAGTCTGCACAGGGCTCCGTACAGTTCCCGTGGCAGGAGCTGGAGGGAGGGGACCAGGCTGGCTGGTCTACTGGAGGGAGATGTGAAGGGAGTAACAGGTGATTAGACAGGGTGCTGATACCTAGGGCTGGGGAATTTAATTTTGACACAACAGGCCGTTTTAAGCTCTTGAGAATGGGAATAGAAATAGTTTTATATTTAAACTGGGTTTTCTGTAGGCAGGATATAGTTTGGTACTGCTTTTTTGCCCAATCTGGCAATCTGTCACTTAACTGGGGTGTTAGGACCATTTGCATTTCATATGATTACTGTGCTTATTGATACGATTATTGTAATTGATTAATATGATTACTGTCTATCATGGTGTTTGTTTTCTATTTGTCCCATCTGTACTTTATTCCCTTTTCCTTATTATTATTACTATTTTTGCTTACTTTTGGACTAACCACTCTTTAGGTCTAGTTTATATCCTTTGGTAGCTTATTAACTATAATCTTTGTTTTTTAAAAGATTTATTTATTTTTAGACAGAGGGGAAGGGAGAGAAACATCAACGTGTGGTTGCATCTCCCATGCCCCCCCTGGGGACCTGGCCTGCAACCCAGGCATGTGCCCTGACTGGGAATTGAACTGGCAACCCTTTGGTTCGCAGGCTGGTGCTTAATCCACTGAGCCACACCAGCCAGGGTATTAACTATAATTTTTTGTGTGTTGATGGTGGTCATTTTAGAGTTTACACTATACAGCTTTAACTTATGGCAATGTACCTTCAAAAGTGATATTCTACTTTTTGACATATACAATAAGAACCCCACAAGAGTACACCATCATCTTTGTGCTATTTTTGTCATACGTTTTACTTCATCATATGCTAGAAACTTCACAATACATGCTATTTTTGCTTTAAACAGTCAATTATCTTTAAAGAGAGTTAGGTGATAAAAACGTGTTTTATGTTTAACCACACAGACACTACTTCTGGTGCCCTCCGTCCTTTGTGCTGACCAACACCTGTATCTACGACCCGCGTCACGTTCCCTGTGCCGGACAGGTTTCCCGCGGCGCAGCCTGCAGCACACGCCTGCTGTTGTTGAACTCTTCCAGCTTCTGTACGCCCGGACAAGTCTTCTTTCATCTTCCTTTGGAAAGGCATTTTTGCTGGGTCCAGGATCCTGGGTGGACAAGTCCCCCCACCCCTTTCAAGGCTGCGTAATGAAGATGTTTCTTATCAGCATCTTGCTTACATTGTTTCCTTTGAGAAATCTGATGCCATTGTTATCTTTGTTCCTGTTGCTATAATTTTCTTCCTGTTTCTTTTGCTTGGGGGTTCACTGAGCCATTTCCCTTGGGTTTACAGTTTTCAATAAACTTCAAAAAATTTTGCCCATGTCTTCAAACCTTTATCTGTTCCTTCTCTTTGAAAACTTCAGTTTTGTGACTATCAGTCCAAGTGAAGTTGTCCTACTCCTCACTGCCTCGTTCATGTTTTTGTTTCTTTTCTCTTGGTGTTTCACTTTGACTAGTTTCTGTTGCTGTGGTTGAGGTTCACTAATGGTTTCTTCTGTAGTACCCACCTAATTTCTTCTACTTGGGTCTTAAAAAAATATTCTTTTGCTCTGTCTCTTCTTAATTTGTCCGATTTTTTCCCTAGTTTTTTTTTTTTAAACATATGAATAGCTACAATGTGTTTTAATGTCCTCGTGTACTAATTTCATTGTTACTTCTAGGTTAGTTTTAATTGATAGGTTTTTCTCCTCATTATGGGCTGTATACTGCTGCTTTGCATGCCTGGTAATTTTTGATTGGATTCCGGACATTGTGAATTTTACCTTGTATAGTGCTAGATATTTTTATATTCTTATAAACATTTCTGAGCATTGTCCTGGAGTGTAGTTATCTGAAAATGTCCTGGAAAGTTATCTGAAAATACCCTATTCTTTTTGAGCCTTGCTTTGAACTCTTTAATGCGGAATCAAGGCTGCATTCAGTCTCTGGTTACTCCTGGCCGAATGCAGAGGCAAACCCTTTCTGAGAGCTCTCCCCAAAGACGAATGAATTATGAGGCTCTCCACTCTGGGTGACAGAAGCAGGAACTCCCCTTGGTCTTTTCTGATGCCCCCCAAATCCTTCCTTCCCCCAGCCCAGGGCAGTTTCTTCACAACCACGTGTTGATACTGCTGAGCTGCAGGCTGGAGGGGGACCTTCCATACATCCCCACAGCCCCCACTCTCCAGCTCTCTACCTGCCAGGGCTCCGTGCCAGCGGTCTGTGGACCCCCGGTTCCACGGCCTCAACTCAGGGAGGCTGCCAGGCTCTCTGCGGGCTTCTCCTCTCGGGAGGGGAACTCTCTACGGGCAATACACTGGGACACAGAGCCACCTGGTCTGTAGCTTGCCTCTCAGGGATCACTGTCCTTCCCGGCACGGATGCAAAGTCTTAAGAACAATCGTTTCATATATTTTTGCTCACTTTTTCTTTTAACCGCAGGTGAAGAGTAAATCTGGTTTCTTAGTCTATCTTAGCTGGAAGTGAAAACCCCACTAGCCAGGTTTGAGCTAACTTTGCCATTTTATTACACTGGTTTTTCTCTCACTGATTTCATCTCCCCTACACTACTGCACATCAACTTGAACATCTTGTGGGTTCCTCCATTAGTGACTCACATTCTGACACATTCTAAACATTCTGACTCACAACTACTCTGTGTCTGAATGTGGCCCACCCTCCCCTTCACTCCCTCCTGATGTTCCTTGAACTCACCAAGCATGCTCCGGTCCTAGGGCCTTAAACCTGCTGTTCCCCCTGCCTGGACAACAACTCTCCCAGGTACTCATGGGCCTTGCTACCTGGTTTTCTCCAAGTCTCTGCTAAAATGTCACATTACTGAATAAGAGAGGCCTTCCTTTACCCCTCGATATGAAAGTGACAAATCTCCATTCCCTTTGTATTGCCCCCCATGGCACTTATCACCACATGTCATATGGTTTGATTTTTATTTGTTTCCCCTGCCTTCAATAAAATGTAAACTCCAGGCAGGACCTTAACTGGTTCAGTGCTGTGTCCCCAGCACCTAGAACAGTCCCTGGCTCATGCAGGAGATCAATAAATAGATACTGAATACAGGAACAGATCATCCACTACAAAACGCACGCTCCTTGAAGGTTCTGGCCGATTCTTCACCCTTTTCACCCTAGCAGTTATGAAGACGTTCATTTAATGGGCCTTTACCGAGTGGTTTTGAATGCATGAAAAGCTAGGGAGCCGAGGTTGCTGAGCACGCTTGGGGCAAACCCGCCAGGATCAGGGGCGCCAGCGACCCAAGCAATGCACACTCGGGAGAGCACTCTGGATCTAACACGAAAAGGTGGCCGAGGGAAGGGACCTAGAGCGTTCCCTATCTGACCATATTTTGGGGCTGTTAGTACACATTTCTACCGCATTCATGAGTTACCAACAAATAAAATCTCCTTAACCAGGGCGTCTTAATTTCCTATGCTTAATGGAACTACAGGAATCAGGACTCTGTTGGGGTTCGTTCCTCACTCCTCTCGCTCAATTTTCCTAACAATCGCCCGAGGTTCGACATGAATACGCTCGCCGTTGGCAAAGGCTCCAACGGCGGAGCCCGGGTCAGAGTGGCTCGGCTAAGTGGCGGCACTAGGACCGTAACGCAGGCACTGGCTCGCGGGCCGGCGAACCCCCGCGCAGGCCTTTCGGGGTTGCCTAAGTTAACAGCCAGCTCGGCCTCTGCAGGAGTTGCCTCCTCCAAGACGGCAACACCAGGTTGCAGATGCCCATCGCCCACGTTTCCGCGGGGTCGGGAGGCCTGGGCATGGCCTGCAGAAAGCAGCTCTGCTCTCAGATCCTCGAAAACTCAAGTTTCCCGGTCCCGGGCGCAGCACACCCAGGCAGGACGCCGAAGGCGCTTCGTAAGCTGCCGGCCGCCACACAGTCACGAAGAGGAAGCTTTGGAAACGATACCTGCACGAGCCGGGCGACGGATAACTTGCTGACAATGGGCAACACCGGTCGAGACTCGGGGGCGGCGGGGATGCGCGGCCGCAGCCGCAGCCCTCCTCCCCGCGGCGTCCGTTTCCCGCGTCCCGGTGTGAGGGGAGGGGGGCGGCCCAGGCCCGGCCCGCCTCCGGAGCCCTCTCCTCCCCGCGGCGGGCCCCTTCGGCCACCGCCCCGCGCGGCCCGGCCTGCTGCGCCGCGCCCCGCTCGGAGGGCCCCCGGCCCGCGCCCCCGGTAGCCAGCCTGGCCGCAGCTCACCTGCGCGCGCGCCCAGGGCCTCCTGGTCCGCCCTCCCGGTCCTCCCTTCCCTGGGCGTCCGGAGCCGGCCTGCGGCGGCGCCGCCCCCTCTCCCCCTCCCCGCCCTCGCCGCTTCCGGGCCGGAACTGCTCGCTTCCGGGCCCTTCCTCCCGCCTCCCGCGCCCAGTGTGGCGTCACTTCCGCCAGCGCCCGGTGGCGCGCTGGGAGTCCGGGGCTCGGGAACGCGCCGGGAGCTTCGCCAGCGTCGGGAGCGCGCCCGCGGATGACAACAAATTCGTCGCGCGGCGGCGGCGGAGGTGTCCGCCTGAGCCCCTCTCTCGGGCGCCGCCGCGTCCCCTCGCCCTGCCTCGCACCCCCTCTCTGCGCGGACTAGGATCCTCCCCGGAATCGCCCGGGCCTGGGGCGACGGGGACTCCTCCGCCCCTCGTCTCCGCCAGGCCTAGAGCCGGCGGCGTGATCCAGGAGATGGGGTCGCCCTGAGGGACCGCCGGTGCCGAGCGGGCATGGAGGGGCCGCCCCGGGCTTAGGCCCATTCCACTGCCTGGGGACGCCGGCCGGGATCCGAGGCCGGAGCTGCCGCCACCCGCAGCCACCGCCGGCCCACCTGCCAACCCTCATCATGCCGTGGCCGTTTTCAGAGTCCATCAAGAAGAGGGCCTGCCGCTACCTCCTGCAGAGGTACCTGGGCCACTTCCTGCAGGAGAAGCTGAGCCTGGAGCAGCTCAGCCTGGACCTGTACCAGGGCACCGGGTCCCTGGCCCAGGTGCCCCTGGACAAATGGGTAAGAGCTGCCGGCGGCGGCCAGCCGGCCGGGACTGGCTCCCCTCTTTTAGGGCGAGGCGCAGGGAGTGTCATCCAAACTGGTGACATTCAGTCCCTCCCTGGGCAGTGTGGCAGGGCTCAGATACACGTGTTCAAGTGTTGTTTAATCTGTTTCTAGCTAGTTTGCGCCCCCGAATCACGTGTTCCGGAAACTTAATCAGAGGTGTTCGAGTCTCCGCCGTGGGAATCAACTTGAGTCAGTGGCTGGGGGGGCTGTGCAGGGTCCATGGAGGGAGGTGACCGGTGCTGCCCCTCCGCGCAAAACGGGTCGCGGGGCTCTGTGGAAAACCAACCCTATTTCATGGGATGACACTCCGGAAGGATTCAGGATGAGGAGGACCTTTGGGGACGTCGCGAGCCTTAGTTATTCGCTTGTTTATTTTGGGTCGGCTCCCCGCACGCGCGCCGCTGTCTCCCGCGGCGGCGTTCGCCTTCTGGGACGGAGCTCGGGGACGGCCTCCTCTGCCGGTTCGTCTGCTTTTTTGCTCCATGACATTTACAGGGCCAGCCAGTGGGTGATGGTGTGGGCCTGGCGGTGCAGTTTGCTTCACGTGACCGCGTACACGCAGGTGTTGCAAGAGCGCTGAAACTGCAGTTTTCAGACATTTAAAATCCTGTTTTCTACTTGCCATCCCGAGGCTGTGACTTGACTCATTGTATCTTACAGGTGCTTCTTGTAGGTGTATTTCAGCTCACCACGTACAGTTGCACCTGCACTTGGACGGTGACTGCATCGTGTTTTCCTTAAAGTAGACTTTCGCCTTGGGTTTGGCAAGAATGAAGTGGCTTTTCCGCTTCCCCCAAGCTTTTTTTTTTTTTTAAAGATTTATTTATTTATTTTTAAAGAGAGGGGAAAGGAGGGAGAGAGAGGGGGAGAAAACATCAATGAGTGGTTGCCTCATGTGGCCCCTGCCCCGACCAGCCCACAGCCCAGGCTTGTGCCCTGACTGGGAATCAACCGGCCACCCTTTGGTGCACCCTTTGGTGCTCAATCCACTGAGCTACATGAGCCAGGGCCCCCCAAGCTTTTATTTATTGCACTAGAGTTTGCTGCTTACAGTTTGAATTGGTTGTACCCTCCTAGAGATTTACTTTTCTAAGAGCACTCCTATGCAGCTGAAACTTAGGACACCATCGCTATAGGTGGGTCTCCTGTGATAATTGAAACAGAAAGAAACTTTTTCTCCTAATTTAGGCTGTGTAAAAAAGCTGTGCTTTTTTTCTCTTATGTTAAAGTACTTTAACAAAGTAATGATTTCCTTGGCCATAGAAACCTGAAAAGCTCAAGTTATGCTAATACTGTGTTACCACCCTTAAGTTAGTTTGCGCTAGCATGGATATCTGTAAGTAGATGATTTAAACTAGGAGGGTACATCGGATGGTGGAAAGAGCCCTGGTCTGAGCAGCAGGAAGACCCAGTCCCACACCAGGCCAGCCTGGGCTGCCAGAGTTAGCCTACTGACATCCGGGTAGTAATTCACCTGAGTTCAGGACACATGGGTGGGGTATCCAGTCTATGCCGGAGTATTCTAGTGCTGTGCTTCTACTGCAGGAACAATGGAGTACTGTGCCAGAGTACTCCAGTGCTGTGCTTCTACTGCAGGAACAATGGAGTACTGTGCCAGAGTACTCCAGTGCTGTGCTTCTACTGCAGGAACAATGGAGTACTGTGCCAGAGTACTCCAGTGCTGTGCTCCTACTGCAGGAACAATGGAGTACTGTGTCAGAGTACTCCAGTGCAGTCACTATTATCTGAAGACAGGGATTACGGTGGATATTTTTAAATTCATTGACCCATGAGTCTGTACTTGTGGTATAGTTATGAATAGGCCATCTGGAGGGAGGAGGGTCGGACATTTATTAATTGTTTTTTGTGGATTGAATAACTTTGTATGCCTTTTCCTTTAAGGACTTTTCATATTACCCTTATGAGGTAGGAATTATTATTTCCATTTTACATATGGAGTGAAATATTTTCCTTAAGTGGCATGGCCAACAAGTGGTACAGTTAGAATTCAAACCTGTCCAATTCCTAAGGCCATTATTATTATTTTAAAAAATAATCTTATGGCTTCAAGACAAGGAAAGGACAGTAAACGTTTATTGAGCATCTGTTTACTTAAGGCACGATACGAGGCACTCTGATTTGTGTGCTTTTATTTAATCCTCGTGGGAAATCGGAGGCGGTGATATTCGAATTTTACACTTTGACTTCAAGTTCCTTGACAGGGTGACTTACGGCTAGACCAGCTCTGAAGATTGTTTCGTTCTGTTCCTTGAAGGCAAGAGATGTGCCTAACCAACATTATCATGTCAAATGAAGCATCCAATCAACATTAGCCGTTGCTGTTTATTTATTTAGTACAGCGTTTTCTGTTGATGACCAAGGCAAATCCTGATATGACACTTAGATACAGCTGTGCAAACTTCCAATGCCCAATTCAGTTACGGTGACACGCGATTTGAGTAACTGTCGTGACTGAAAAGAGATGACTCACAGAGTTGTGTGTCCACACGGAAGAATTGCGTGTGGACGACCTCTCTGATGTTCCAGTCCTCTCGGTCACTTACGCCCTGGATCACGTGGAGATTGGCAGCCACGTTCTCTTCTTCCTTGATCTCAGCCAGTTACTGCCGATTAGTTGGAGGTTATATATATATATGAAATTAGCATCAAAACCCATTTTTAAAAATTCGGTTTAGCAGACTTTTAGATTCATTGGTATAATTTTCCATGCTTTCCAACCTTTTATAACCTGTGTCCTTTATGACTTTTAAAGAAAGACAATGTTTTTAATAGACATTATTTTAGCAACAAAATCATGTCGCAGTGGAAACATTTTCAAAGGTAAATTTTTGAAACATTGTCCCCTTAGTGCAAGTAGCCTTTGAAAAGCTGTTACTTTCTTACTCTCTACTAAAATGGTACCTTTACTTTGAAAAGATAAAGTTGTGTTTTGTTTTTCTGGAATAAACCTACCAGGTGGCATATACTACTGATAGCCATCTGTCATTATGTGAGATGCTCATCATACTTCGAGTTCTTCTGTTTGTGCAGAAGAAAATTGCTTTTCGTCTTTAAATCCAACACAAATATCTAGCCATAAGAAAAGCCAGGAAATCAGGAAGTTACTGTCACTTTCTATCCTTTTACGAGGATTCTGTTGCTTAAAAGGCCCGGCTTAGCCGTGTAGAATGATGCTCACGTCAGCCCCAGTGTGCTGAAATGGAGCCCCCACCTGGGACACCCCCCCTTAACTCGGCCGCATTGTGGAGCCACCGGTCTCCTGTTTGGGCCAGTCGGATATGTGGCCAAGTGAGGGTGCCGATGCCCTTTGCACAGTAAATTGTAGTACAACTTTCAAATCTAAAAATGTGAAACATTTAATATGGAATGTCTCCTTTTTTACTCACATCCTTAGTGGGTGATCTGTTACACTCTCTGGGATAGATACATTTTGGAGACTACTAACTTGAAAGGGGCTTCAGGTGGGAGGGAGGAGTGGAGGCAAGGAGTTTGGGGTAGGAGTAGAGGCAAGGAGTAGAGGCAAGAGAGGCAACTGTCTTCCACAGTTGGAACGGGCTGCCTTGTAAGCTCACGAGTTCTTCTCCCACCGAAGTAGTCCAAAAATGCTGTGTGCTATTGGGGTGGGGGCCGAGTGGGAGGCAAAGATCTGGAGTTCTCAGGGTGTCAGCGGGGACCGAATGGCGAGCACACGGGCAGGTGTAGACGGAGTTGAGAAACAAAGGAGACTGAAGATGGACCTTAGATGAATACCACCGTGAAAGAGGGAAAGAACTGGGAAGATACTGGGAATGAGGAGCGTGGTAGGGAAACCACGGAAAGCTAGAATGGAAAGATAGGAGTCAGAGTGAGATGAGAATTCAAGGACGGTGAGGACTGAACATTGTTCGTTCTATGTGTCGGCTTATTGGCAGCCGAGGGCAGTGTCAGAGGAGCCGAGGGTTAGAAGGCAGGCAGTATTGGGTTGACCAAAAAGCCCGGTAAGGTTTTTTCTTTACGATAGCTCCAGCGATGCTTAGTTGTCTTCAGCTTGGTTCGAAACAATTTTGTTAGCTTGTATTTGTGACAGCTGTCGTATCAGCATGCATTAAAAAAAAAAAACTTAAGCAAAATTGGTGAATTTTTGTGCAGTCATTTCAATATTGAAGGTAGAAGGAAATAGACAACATTTCCGGCATATTATCCTTTCTTGTTTCAAGGGTAAGGTAAAAGTGCACCTGAAACACACACAGAGAGATCTGTGCAGTGGATGGGGAAGGTACCGTGACTGACCGAATGTGTCAGAAGTGGTTTGTGAATCTTCTTGGTACTGCTGACGTTTTAGCCGGATCATTCTTGGCTGCGGGGCCGTCTCACGCATCGCCAGGTGTTCAGCAGCAGCCCTGGCCTCTACCCACTGGAAGCCAATAGCGGGAGGTAGCCCACATGCTTGTAATATCCAAATGAAGTTGTTGGTGAAAAGGCGAAATGTGTCTTTTGTTTCATGGAGAAGCCATACGGACTTCTGGGCCAACCCAGCAGTTGGCGGTTTGAGCCAATAGCTGTCTTGACTAAAGAAAAAGAAATGAGGCTGGTGACCGGAGAGGACTGGTGTCACGACAGGGGGTTTTAGTTCAATTTCAAAGACAATAGCGGCCGTTAATTAAGCACCTCGTATTTCTATATATTGTACAGAGTGCTTTTATATACATTTTCTTGCTGTCAGTTGGGTGCCGCCATTTCCATTTTACCCGTAACTTAGGCTTAGCATTGGCCGAGCAGCAGGATTTCAAGCCTAAGTCTTTCTGACTCCGGTAGTCTTCTTGGACCCCACAGTGCCTCGGAAGGCTCGAGAAGCTCCTCAAACATCAGCCGCATGGGGTTCACCTGGGAAGGTTGCCAACCTGCAGACTTCTGGCTCCTTCCCCGTGGATTCCGGCTCCAAAGACCTGAGAATCTACATTTTTTAAAAAAGATTTTATTTGTTTATTTTTAGAGAGGCAAAGGGAGGGAGAAAAAAAAAGGGAGAGAGACATCAGTGTGTGGTTGCCTCTCAGGCACCTCCTACCAGGGACCTGGCCTACAACCCAGGCATGTGCCCTGAGTGGGAATGGAACCAGCAACCTTTTGGTTCGCAGGCCGGCACTCAATCCACTGAGCCACAGCAGCCAGGGTAGAATCTGCATTTTTAGGAAGTATCCTAAGGGATTCTGGTGGCGCACGTGAGCGTTGATTGCACTTTCAGAAACAATGTTACTAAAGGGATCGAGCATTTTTCCACTTAGTTTTAAAAGCTTGTTCTAGAAGTCAGCCCCAAAGCCCGGGAACTACATTTTTGAGGGTTACGAGTTTAGCACACGATTTTGCTTAGTCTCCTGCAGAATCTTCCATTGTGAAAATACGTTTCTCTCTTCTATAGTTTTGGTTCTGCAGTGATTCATCAAAGACCTTCTGAAAGTTCCCTAATTTTTCTGATTATGTTCGCCAGACCTGTAAAATGGGTGCAAAAAGACCTGATTCAAGGGCTGTTTTGAAGAGTTAACGCAAGGGCATGGGTATAAAATAGTATAGCGTGGTGTCCTCTGTGTAGTAAGTGCTAATCAAAATTGGTTTAACTCAGTTCTTGCATATTTTCATGCTCAATTTTATCTCTGTTTGAATCCTGATGCCTTGGTTTGGACTCATAGGGGTGTATTCTTAGCCTCATGGTACTTGTTAAAGAGAAACATGGAACGTAATGTCTGCTTTCCTTCGTAGCGTCCAGCACACCTTGAATTCCTGATGGCGCTCATCGTTGTGCTAGGCGGGTGCCGGGGAAGGTGGAGAACAATGGCCAGCGTTTGTGCCCTGCTTACTCGGTGTCAGGAACTGTCTGGTAGCTTGACTTGTATCTCACGGACACTCACTCACGACCACCCTGTGAAACGGGGACTGTCCTTATTTGGAGTCGAGGAAATCGGGACTCAGATGAGAACTTGTCAGAGCTGCCCTGCTAGCAAGAGGCTGACCTAGGGCCTGCACATGGGCTGTATTTTAGGGGAATGTTTTCCAAACACGTTTGCCCAATTTTCTCTTAAAGTTTTTTTTGAAAAACTACGCTATTTGTTGTACATTTAAAAACTGCCTTAAACTCTTTTTCGTTGTAAGTTTAAGTAGATGTGGCGAAAAGCTTTTGTTGTGTTGTAGATATTGACATAAAAATACAATTTTTCTCACCCAGTAGGGTCACATTCCCATCACACATTTAAAAATGCTTGAACGCACTCTTCACTAATAGTTGGAGATTTAACACTGTATTTTTTCCCCATTGAGTCCATATGTCCATCCTGTTTCCTATTTCTGCACAATTTCACCATTATTTGTTTATTTCATACCTAAGTTTTTTATTGATCATGCCATCATTTTTGACAATAAAAACGTGACTAAATTGAAATTATCTGTATTTAAAAATTTCCTTTTACTATTAAGCTTTTCTTTACATTAGTGAGTATTTTCTTTCTTTAAAGATTTTATTTACTTATTTTTAGAGAGATGGGAAGGGAGGGAGAAAGAGAGTGAGGGAAACATCAGTGTGTGGCTGCCTCTCATGCATACCCTACAGGGGACCTGGCTCACAATCCAGGCTTGTGCCCCGACTGGGAATCGAACCGGTGACCCTTTGGTTGGCAGGCCCTCGCTCAATCCACTGAGCCACACCAGCCAGGGCCATTAGTGAATATTTTCTACTGTAACATTTTAATTAATGAATTCTTCACTTTTTTTTTTTTGTTTTTTAGTGGTTTCCTTACTGGTTGTTCTTGAGCTCATCATATTGATCTTAACTGATCAGTATCTCCTTCAGACAGTCATGAAGTTTCAAGTGTTAACATTTTTCCTCTGGATTGTGTTATTATTATGAGTGTGCAGTTGATCAAAACAATAAAAATACATTATGCATTTGAATAGTTAGGCATAGAAACTTCTATTGGGATGCATTTCTTACTGATATGAACAGGTTGTTTCTCCTCTTTCCTGGTTAGTTCATGCATCTGTAGGTAAATATACGTACAACTACACTTTGACAGGGCTCGGCATAAATCTTACTCTAAATTTTTAAGATAGTGACAAGCTTGAAATATGCTGATGTCATAAGTAGATGAGAATTGCAGGGATTTTGCGGTAGCAATATCTCTTAGTTCTTTGAGTTTCTTTGAGCGTTATGTCAGAAATATGTATAAGATAGGGAAAGACGGGAGAACTTATTGCTGGAGATGTTTGTGCCCCAGGTAGTATTTAGGGGAGGATTCAGGAAGGTTAAAAGACGGGGTTTTTTTTGGTGAAGGGGGAGAAGGGAGATTAGACGGAGGAACACGGGAATGCGGGAAAGGAGGCCCAACAGGCTGCCACCGTTGTGCGTCCCCCCCTCAGGAAGGGCCACCGCGGGAAAGGATACATAGTCAGAGCCTGAGGATGCGGGTGTTCGGACCTCAGGACCACCCGTGCCCACGGACTTTCGGGGGAGTCTGTAGGACCCCGCCGACACCAGCATGAAGGGCCCCGTTCAGCGGTGACCTCTGATGGAGCGTGAGGGGGTCCCAGTCCCACTCAAGGGTCGGCGTGAGGCGTGTCCACAGGGAGTTGGTGACTCTGCCCTTAGGCGACATGGCGTTCCGGAAGGACCCCACCTGTAAACTGGCCCTTAATAACGATGGTTTTATCGGTTTAAAAAGTACATTGTCTGTCACAAGCGCACCTAATTATTCTGCGAGCTGTGTTTGCAGCCATTCTGTCTTCCTCCCGCTGCAGCCTGCCTGCCTCACCCTGCACTGCACTCTCTCCCCCAGCAGCCCCCCTCAGCCCCTGGAGAGCGGCAGGTCCAGGGGACGTTGACAGTCCTTGACTCCTTGTTAGCCGTTGCTGCACTTGACCTTTCTCCTCTTCCGTATCGTCTCTCCGTGATTTTCTGGGATGCGAAGCTTGCTTGACTTTCCTTCTCTGCTTTTTCACAAGTTCCTTTTTCTTAACCCGCTTCTTAAACATTGGTGTTTATCAGGGTTCCGTGCCTCTTGTTATTTTACTCTACGAAAGTTCCCAGCGCCCGTCTCTCCTCGCCCCCGGGGCTTCGTTCTCCCTCTGTGTTTATGACGCCTTTGTTTAGCTCCAGCCCCGATAGCTCTCCTGAGCTCCCGACCGGAATTTCCAGCTGCTTCCTAGCAGCCTCCACCTAGATGTCGGCTCAGACGCGTTCCTTGGAACCCAGCGCCCCGTCTTCCCCTAACCAGCTGTGCCGGGTTTCTCTGTCTTAGTGCGTGGTACCATTCACTGCCTGAGCAGCTGCCCCGGCCAGCATCTGGGGGCCGTTCTTCAGTCCTCCTCCTCCTCACCCCTCATGGTGCCAATTAACTTTGCTTCCTCATGTACTACAAAAATCCGCCCTCTTCTATTGCCAAGCCAACTTCTCTGGCTTCTCTTACTGATAGCAACCGCCCGCCTGAGGTTTGCTTTCGTCCAGTGCCCGCCCTACCTGGCTGCAGGGGGGCCCCGCTAAAGGTTTGGACCCCTTCATGGCACCCTGGCTTAAAACCTTTCAGTGGCTTCACCTTGCCCTTGAGATGACTTTCAGGCTCTTTAGCATGAATTACAAGGCTCTCTGGGCTCTGCTCTCCCTTGTCTGTGTAGCCCTGTTTCTGGTCGTCACCCTGGCCCAGCGCACTGCAGCTAAAGCAGCGTTTCCCTGCAGATACTCCTGTGTCTCCAGTCTGTGTGCTTGCACTCACTGACCTCCGCTGCTTTGTCTGTTTGTTCGAATCCTGCCACATGCCTTTGTCTCTGCCTGGGACCCTTTGCCTGGTTAACTGCTCTTTCAGCCGTCTGGTCTCAGCCTTAGCTAGCACGTCCTCAGCTGGCCTGCCCTGAGCCTCCAGGTTGGGTTCCTTCACACGCCCAGATAGCACAGTGTGGTTCCTCTGTCACGTGATCGTCTCACGTGCAGGTAAGCTGTGGGTAAGCTCGGTGAGGAATCCTGTTTGGCCAGGTCTCTGCTTCCTTCACCTGCCGCCCCGTGACTGACACGTGTGTGAGCAAGTCTAGCGTCTTTGAGTAAATAAGTTAACAGTGTGAAGTTCTTGTGATTTTAGATTGCATTTGGTTTTTCTCTGTAGTGTCTCAATGAGATCCTGGAGTCAGCAGACGCGCCTCTGGAAGTCACGGAAGGGTTCATACAGTCCATTTCCCTGTCGGTCCCGTGGGGCTCCTTGCTGCAGGACAACTGTGCGCTGGAAGTGAAGGGGCTGGAGATGGTCTTCCGGCCCCGGCCTCGCCTAGGTAGGTGCAGCGTGGGCCCCGGTTTGCGGCTTTATTTCTTAGAGACTGGGGACGTAGCCTGCTTGCATGGAATTCAGTGTTTCATCTATTACTTTGAGTTGTATTTGCAAGACGATAAGGTGCTAGGATTTGGGTCTGGGTAGGGTGTGTGATTGTACCTTTAGCATTCTTTCTCTCCCTGTTTACACGATCCACGCACAGATGGTGGTTTAACTACTTGTTACCAATGATCTGTTGTTTTTTTAAAGATTCAAAGTGTTGTGCCAGAAAGCGGGGACGTGCTCAAAAATTGATGGAGAAATGTTCGAAGGGTACAGGATTGGGCTTGAAGGGCTCCCATTGGCTAGGTGCGGGAAAGCCTGAGTATCAAAAGGAGTAACAACGATAATGGATTATGACACTAATTTAAAGAAACACCCTAAGTCCACATTGATAACAGATAAATAAATAAATATGTAAAGGGGACAGGGAGAGGGAAAGCCCTTCATTGCAGTGGAATGCCTACCTAAAAACCTGAGAAAAAGGTGGAACTCACCATTACGGGGGCCACCATGATAAACGCTGGTACAGAACAGAGTCGTCAGTGAATGCTGATACCGTTTGGTGAAGGGCTGTTGAGGAGCTGAACATTTAGACGGAATCACAGTACCCCCCAGTGATTACGTATTATTTACAAGGGAAAAGGTTTCTTTCACAGTGCAGACAATTGACCGCGACCACCACAAGTAACCACATGCTCAAACCCAGCCTTGTCAATGTGGGGTCAGACTGACTTCCTGTGTGTCCCGATGTGAGCGACCGAGAAGGTTATACATTAGTTACGCACTTGCTCTTCCTGCTGAGAGTGCTTAGCCGGAGTCACATCACAGAGCGGCAGTCCGACAAACCCAAAATAAGGGACATTTTGTAAACTAAATGGGTGGCACTGTAAAGAATGTCACTGTCATGACAGACAAGAAGCATGGGGGCACTGTTCCAGATTAAAGGAGGCTGAAGACGGGCATAACTAATGGCAGGATATAATCATGTTTTGTTTGTTTGTTTGTTTCTTGACTGTTGTGAGGGGGGAGCTGGGGTACTTGGGTGTCAGTGTTTGTGAGATGTTATTGTGTCGGTGTTACGTCTCCTGGGAGTGTTTGGGTGGCAGGAGGACGCTCTTGTTCTGACAGGTTACACGCTGAGGTGTTCAGGGGTGAGTGCCGTGACATCTGCCGTTCACCCCCACATAGTTCAGCGCGAGCCCGAGAGTGTGTGTGCATGCAGGATCTTGATGAATGTAGGTGAAAGGTGTTCACTGTACGGTTCCTTCACCTCCTTCTTAGCATTGGCTAGGTGGGAGGAACTCTGAGAGGGAAAAGCTTTAAAGTGATAGTAATTGTTTACAAGTCTGCGTGTGCGATAGCTTTAATCACACGTATGATGTTTTCTGATTTATCAAACATATACAAGCATGTGTTCTTGCATGCCAGACACTATTCTTAGTGCTTTACAAATGTTAACCTCACAATAACTCTTTGAAATAGATATGTTTTATTATCTCTATTTCGCAGAACAGGAAATTGAGGCATAGACAGCTTTAATAACTTGTCCAAGGTCATAGCTAGTTAAGTGGAAAAGATGGGATCTGAACCCAGGCATCTAGTCCTGTAGTCCTTGTTCTTAACCACCATGCTATGTTGTGTCTCGGATTTTCTACTGCAGAGTGTGTATTTGTGTGTGTGTGTGGGGGGGGGGGGGAGTATTTTATAAACCAGTTAAGTTATGATGGTAGGTCATCTTAAATGGTGAACTTAAATCCTTTTTTCAGTGACAAGTGATGTTTATAAATATAAACTTGAAGAGTTACAATTTCAAGTGCTGTCTGAATCACCAAAGTTTAAATGATGCTTAGTGGAATTATAGTACCTATATTTTGAAAAGTGGTGATCTGTGCACGGAAACCCTCCTTAATAATCTGGTATTTACTTCACAAGAATGTTTCACCTTTTAACTATGAAGAGTAGATGTAACAACACTCTTTCAAGGAAAATCAAATAGTTTCTCCTGACTTTAAAAGTGCCCTGCTAGAAGGGCTCTTCAGGCTCACCTGGAGGGCAGTAATTGCAGTAACCCTGTCAGGTTGCTCTGGATGACGTGACGGAGTGGGGCGGAGGCGCTTGGGAGGGGCAGGTCTGGAGAGGACTCCTCCGTTCCTGCGGTTCTTCCTCTAAAGATGCTCTTCCATTTTAACTGCTTCTATGCCAGCCTCCCGCTGCCCGGGTCAGCTCCCCCTGCCCTTTGTCCTGGTGACTCCCTCAGCCCGAAGAATTCACCTCTGCTCTCAGCTGTCACAGTGCTATCTGCTGATACTTGATCGTCGCTGACTAATTCTTCTTAACCTCACCTTATTTCTTCCCCTGTGTTGTAGGCTCTCTGAGGACAGAGCTGGTAATCCTTTTCTCTTTCTCCCCCTGTTGGAGGGTCAGCTACCCGTGGCCGGCTGGCCAAATCCGGTCTGTCGCCTGTTTTTATGCATACATTTTTATTGGAACACCAACGTACTTCTTCATTCACTCATTCTCTCGGGCTGCTTCTGTCGTGGAGTAGGAGCCGAGTGGCCACGATAGAGACTGTGCGGCCCAAAGAGCCTGCGGTGTTTGCTGACTCTTCACGGGACGTTTGTCCGTCCTGATCGGTAGTATTTGGAGCAGTGCTTGTGTGTGTAAAATACCCGCTAAGCACTTGTCGAATGAATACGTGAATTAATATTTGGCAGATAAATACCATGTAATGAGAGCACGTCTCTGGGTTTTTTTTTGTTTGTGCGTGATCTGTTATTTTATTTTCCCTTCTTGGCCATCATAAGGTGATGTTTAAATTTCAAGGGTAATTTAGAATATTGTATTCCTGGGTAACACCTTGATGCTAAATGTCTTGTGGAGGATTAAGAATTTAGGTATTTGAAATGCGTTATTTTAAGAAATGGCTTTGTGGTAACTATGAGAAATCATTCCGGATTACTCTGTACTTTCCACAGCCACTGGTTCTGAGCCTATGTACTGGTCCAGCTTCATGACCAGCAGCATGCAGTTGGCGAAAGAATGTCTCAGCCAGAAACTGACAGATGAGCAAGGAGAAGGATCCCAGCCCTTTGAAGGACTTGAAAAGTTTGCTGAAACCATTGAAACAGGTTTGGTATCACTGAGTATTTAAAAAAATGGATAACGGTATTTAGAACCTTTATTTAGTAAGGCTTGCATAAGGAAGAGCCATCGGAGTGATTTTTAAATGAACTGTTCTCGCTTTAGAACTTTAGAGTTGAGGTCGATTAAACATCGTATTCAGTCTAGTTTCATGGTCTTTGGTGCCCGAGTTTCTGCTTGGTTTATGTTGTTATGCTTAGACGTGGGGTCGAATTAAACAGAAAGGGCCAGTCACCGCCCCAGCTGCCCACTGAGATGTCACCAGGGGGAGGCGCTCCGTGAGGCAGAACGTTTATTACGGAACTCAAAGTTTCAGGATTGTTAAGGAATTCAATTCAATTCTATTTTATAAGTTTGTATTAAACTAATTTAGTACTTGTTCTTTCATCTGAAGTTTCTATTTATGTCTTTTATGTTGGTGGTTACCTGTTTACTCTTCTAGTACTGAGAAGAGTAAAGGTCACTTTTTTAGACACTGTCTTGAGAATTGAACACGTGCCAGAAAATTCCAAAACTGGAACCGCACTTGAAATACGAATAGAAAGGTAAGACTCTTTATAGTGGAAAAAAAAATGACCCAATTCTATTCATGTTTGAATAACAAGAATCTGACTCTTACATTCGATTTCAGAATGCTTTTCGAGATGACAGGTAACGATGTTAAACTAATATATCA
The DNA here is from genome assembly GCF_004126475.2 of Phyllostomus discolor. Taxonomy (NCBI): domain Eukaryota; kingdom Metazoa; phylum Chordata; class Mammalia; order Chiroptera; family Phyllostomidae; genus Phyllostomus; species Phyllostomus discolor. The sequence continues at coordinate 212,443,135 of NC_040903.2, read as the reverse complement.
TTTCAGAGCGAAGTGCTGTCCTCCCGGTTGTGTTCCAACCCCATCAGTGAGGCCTTGGAAGTGTCAGTCGGGGCAGAATCACACATAATAATGTTACATTGAATTCGAAGCGGGCGATCCTCTTCTGGTTTCTTCCAAATCAGAACAATGAGCACCCGGGCGCTGCCGCACATGGGGCCACGCACTCCTGTTGGAGGTTCCCGTGGTTTTCACATAAGCGCTATTCACGTGTGTCTCCTTCACGTGGGCAGCATTTTTGACGAGAAAGGCTGAGACTGCTATTTTATTTGAGGGTTGTGTGAGGGCATCACAAGGTCAAAATTTGCAGTAGCGATTTATGTAAACAAAGATAGCAACTTTCGGTTTTTTCTGTGTTTGCCCACGTGGAGCCCGGGTAACTAGCTCTCAGCCAGGGGTCGGCTTCCACGCTCACTCGCGGCTGTCGGTCGGAGTCAGTGATTGCCCGCCTGGGCCTCGGGGCCGCGCTCACGCCGGCGGTGGGAAGCAGGATGAAGGCTGCGCCCTGAGCACCGGGGACCTCGGCCCGACCAGGACACAGATGGGTTATGGTTCCTCTCCTTTCGCAAAGCCTGCCTGCTAGTGAGACAGTTATTATGGACAGATCTTTGAAATGCTGGTGCATGACCTTAAATGGCATGTTAAACGTATCTCAGATCTCATGCACACAGAACTACTTTATTTTGATTAAACTGAAGATTAGTCAAGAATTTACAGCATAGTCAGAAGAATTCAAGAGACGTCATTTACGCCAGGCTTCGCACTTGGAGACAAATGCTGTCTCACTGTTACCCAGAGCTGTTTGGGAGGGAGGGAGGGAGGGGGTGTGGGAATTGTTTTCCTCGAAGCTAACTGCTGGAAGTTACTGACTTCCCCCCAGATTTAGGAGCCCCGTAAAGTTCTCTCTCTGGGGGCTGAGGTCTCATGAAGCATTTACTGGAGTGAAGCACGGTAGTGCTGACCCATATCCTAGGCATATTCTAAGTGCTGGCACTTGCAAAGTCCCCTCGACTTAAAAAGCCGTGCGCACTTTTTATCACCGCGAGAGGCTCTCCTAGGGGTCTGACGTGAATGCCCTTTCTGCCCTTGACTTTCAGAACCGTGTACTGTGATGAAACTGCGGACGAGTCTTCAGGAATTAACGTGCATCAGCCCACGGCCTTTGCTCACAAGTTGCTTCAGCTCTCTGGAGTGTCGCTCTTCTGGGATGAGTTTTCTGCATCAGCAAAGTCCTCCCCAGTGTGCTCAGCCGCACCAGTGGTAGGAAAAACAAAACAGAAAAACCAAATACTAAGTCACAGGTTTTTAAGTGGGTTAAATGAGAGCTATTCAGTTTTGCTGGGATATGTGTTAATGAGTTTCCATCTGATCTGGAAGTTGACACAAATACTTAGGAATGGGGACATATTTCAGAGATTTTAAAACATATTTATAATTAATGTTTTTCCTCTTTGCTGTGTATTAATTTGCTAGAGAACCATTACCCTCTGTTCCTTCGGGAGAAATGGTAGATTAACATCTAATGTCCTTACACAGAAAACACAGGCAATCAAGCAGGGTTCATGTTTACCCACACAGTAGTGATTCTGTTGCTGAACACTTACCTTACAAATTGTATCTTTTAAAAAGTTTATAATTAGGAAGCCTTTTATGAATTCCTTCTATGACTAGAGAATCCTTTTCTGTATCAAAATCAGTTATTCTACAATTTATCATATATCTTATTTCAAAAATCAGATTGTATTCATTATAGAACATCTATTAAGTTTTCTTATGACTGTAACTTGAGCAGTTGTGCTTTTTTTCCATAAAGCCCTGTCCCATTATGTGTCTTCATTGCCAAGGTGCTGTGGTGACATGTGACTGTGTTTCGTGCTAGCTACGAGGCCAGTGTGCCTGTTGTAACATGAACCAGTTTTCACATGTCAAATGTGTTTTTCTTCTTAAGTTGACATTTGTATTTTGCATTTCGATTTGTTTACAGTAACGTGCTTTATTCTTATTGCATTATCATAGGAAACTGAGCCAAAGCTGTCCCCCAGCTGGAACCCTAAAATTGTCTATGAGCCCCACCCGCAGCTGACCAGAAGTTTGCCAGAGGTAGCGCCCTCTGACCCCGTGCAGATTGGAGGGCTCATGGGCAGGCTGGAGTTGAGTCTCATGCTGAAGCAGAATGAAGTACTTCCGGGAGCGAAGGTAAAGATTTGTTTTATTCTCCATAGTGAAAAATGAAATCAAACTACACGTGTTCTTTAATGTGTGCCATGACCCCTGACGGTTACCATGATTGCCCTGGAACAGGGGGCCCGCTGCCTGGAGTCGAGCTGACACCCAGTTTTAGGGCAGGTGCGGGGAGGTCGCGGGATGCCTCCGCCCTGCGGCTGCAGCTCAGGGACCTGGGTCGCCTCCTGCACTCCCTCTCCTGCTCTGGCAGCTCCAGGCGGTCATTAGTTCCGCCACCTGGGAACGCGCCATGAAAGGGTGTTGTTCTAGTGTCACACAGAGGAGGGATTCGGAAAGCAGGCCGACGGGAGGTGTTTAATTATATGTGAGAGTATCCACCTTATGTGTATTTTTAACCGAAGGGCATTTTTATAGTTGTGACTGATTTTTTTCATGCTGTCTCCTGGCTTTTTGAAGGCTCTGTAAAGACGACGGTACTTGTTTCTCAGGGAACCACTTCGAATGGGGAAACGTGCATTTATTCAGTCAGTCAAACGTGTGTTTGTCAGGAGGTGTTTGCAGACTTGGGAGCAAATTTTCTCTACGACCTGTAAAGTGTGGTCTCCGTGGAGAAGACGCGGGACCTACTCACGCGTGTGTGCACTGGGCCTCCTGGCTCTCAGTGCTGAGCGGCTGCCGTGCGCCAGGCCCCGGCGGGCTCTGGAGGGAGGCAGAGATGAGCGGGTCGGTCGTGGCCTTTTAGTGAAAGATGCGCCACTCGGGGCAGCCGCCGCCGTGGGGCCATGGGCGAGGGAGCCCCTGGGTCCCCGTGCACCTACACAGAAAGCTTTTCAGGGGGCGGAAGGCTGCTGGGAGTCCTCCCTTGGACCGGAACACCCGACTGGAGGTGGAGGAGGAGGAGGAAGGTGATTAGAATGGCAGCCTTCCCATTGCCGATCGTCCCCTCAGCCACTGTTTCCTCCTCTGCCCTACCTACCTCGGATGGCAGAACTCCCTTCCCCGGGCCTTAAGCCCGTCTTTATTAAGTAGTTGGAGGCTCTGTGGGGACCCTGCAGCGGGTCCCCCGCCTGGGAACCTCCCTGGGAAATGTAGACACTGCGCCTCTGGGGCCTGTGGTTGCTCTTCTCCAGGAAGGAAGAGCCGTAACAATGACTTTTTAAAGAAAGATTTTATTTATTTATTTTCAGAGAGAGGGGAAGGGAGGGAGAAAGAGAGGGAGAGAAACATCGATTGGTTGTCCCACGTGCGCCCCCTGCTGGGGACCTGGCCCGGAACTGCGGCATGTGCCCTGATTGGGATTGAACCAGTGACCCTTGGGTTTGCAGGCTGGCGCTCCGTCCATGAGCCGCACCAGCCAGGGCTGTTTGCAGGAAGGCAGTGCATATGAAATAGTGCACTGCCTGTACTGAATTTACAGACATTTTTGCTTCAGTTACTATGTTACACTGATTTTGAAATTTATTTTAGTGTTACATTCTATAGTTGCAATGTGCTTTCAGTACTAAGAAATAAAAACCCAACTTTTAAATTTGGCAGTTCGTCAGGTGTTTTCCCACTGTCCCCGGCCCTGACCCCTTGCTGCTGTGAGGCCTGCGGTGTCGGCACTCAGCAAGGAGCCCCGTACAACAAGTCCCTGCTGACATGAGAAACACCCAGCCTGTGTAGAATTGTTGTGAGTTCACTTGAGCCCACACAGCTGCCGGCTGCCAGGAAGGAAGGTGCCCACTGCTGCCAAGGCGGGCACTTCCGCTGCTTTCTTTACGGACGGACGGGGGACTGAGGGAGCTGGGGGGAGGCGGCTGGGCACGGCTGTGCGCGCTCAGTGAGGAGGGTGCGCGGCGGCTGCCGAGCGGCTGCCCACCCACCGTCACCTGCCTCGGAGGGGCTCAGGACCAGCTCAGCCCGTGAGGTGACCGTCGCACGGCTCTCGGCGACAGCTGTGCTGCAGTTCAGTTGGAATCCTCGTCTGAGCTTGCCTTCTGGAGGGCCCTTCTGGTCCGCACCTCCGTGGACAGATGATTGTTGGGGAGCCCTGGGGGCTTGCCGTCCGGGTCCGCACGGGGCAGGGTCCTGGCTCTGGGTCTGTCCGAGCGCCTTGTGCCCATCCCCGAGTCTCTGTGAGCCTGACTGCTCGTCTGTAAAGCAGCAGCAGCGGCGCTAGGCGTGAGAGGAAGCAGAATAAAAACACCCACAGGGTGCCCTGGTACTCCCAGAAGGGGCTGGTGGTGGTGGTGGTGATGGAGAATTGCTGGTTAGATCAGGGCAGTCTCGAAACCGCTGTGCAATTTATTTTATTCGTGTTTCTAGTGTCAGAAGAAATTTGTTTTTCTCTTGGGGAAGGGGCCCTTTTTTAAATGTAAATGTCTTATTAACGGAGCTCTTCTACAGCCGCGGTGGGGGCCAGCGCTGGCGTTAGAGCTGAGGCGCTGAGTGAAAAGCAGGGCCGGCCTCCTCGGCTCTTCAGACCTGGAGGTGCAGAACAGAGTGATGTTTCCCCCCGCCCCCCGCCCCCCCCCAGTGTACCCCACAGACATCAGGGTGAGGGGGGGTGGGCTTCTATTTGTGCAAGAGGAAACGGAGGAAGAGCTGGGAGAGGGGATGCTCACTCGAGCGCCCCCCTTCGGTCGGCGTTGGCGCTGCGGCTCACACTCCCACCTCCAGCTCGGGGTGGGCTTGGCGCCCACGGCGCGTGCTGAGAGGGGTGCTGTCGCTGGAACCAGGTCCTCACGTGCCCTGCTAAGGCATAGTGTCTGTGGGCGCGCCTAGGAGAGCCGGCTTTATTCGCTGTTGGTTTAAAGCAAGCTTTAAGGATCATGCTTTGAGTCTTTCGAAATCATGATGGGGTGAATATTCTACTACTGCCATCGTAACGTTCTTCCTTGGAGACTGTGTCGTGAGACTACCCTAAATACTCAGAAAACTTAGACAGAGTATGACATTGGACTTGCCAACGTGGACTTTCTCGGGAGCATTTTCCGTCTGTGAATTGGTAGAGGGAGTCTTAGCTGAAAGAATTCAAGACTAAAGACTTGGTGTCGTCTCAGTGTATTGACATGCACTGGGATCGTGGTGCCGAGACGATGAAGGTGTTCACCCTGCGTGTCCTCTTCTGCTTTTTTAAAGCTGGACGTGGACGGACAGATAGACTCTGTCCATCTGTTCCTGTCTCCGAGACAGGTGCACCTGCTCCTGGACATGCTAGCGGCTATTGCTGGGCCAGGCGAGTATCGCTCTGTTGTTACTCTTTTTAATTCTTTAAAACATTTTAGTTAAAACATATATAACATACATATTGTCTTATAGAGGAATATGTGAAATTAAATATGTGTTGTAAATAAGAATCCTAATACTTCAATTTGATTGGGTCTTTTAAATTGTGTCACCGTAGCACAAGTTGGCACTCAGATTGTTTATGTCACTTTAACTTTTTCAGAATTGCCTGGCTTGCTTCCTTCACGCAACTGAGAAAGTGTAATTCTTTAACACAGTTAAGAGCACGCATTTTTAATTGACTTATCAAAGATAACATTTCTGCAATTTCTAGCTTTATGCATGATGTTATCGCTTCGATTGCTGATTAGCATGGGACGGCGGTGGCTTTGCACTGACAGCGGTGCTAAGTCGGGGCGGTGTTAAGGCCGTTGTGAAATGGGGTCAGGGATGAAAGAATAAAAGAGCCATCTTGTAAGAAGGGTTAATTTCTTTTTTTTCTTAAAGATTTTATTTATTTCTAGAGAGAGGGAAAGAAAGGAAGAAAGAAAGGGAGAGAAACATTGATCGGTCCCCAAGTAGGGACCTAGCCTACAACCCAGCCAAGTGCCCTGACCAGGAACCAACTGGTGACCTGCAGGTTTGCAGACCAGCACTTATCCACTGAGCCACGCCTGCCAGGGTGCAGGGTTACATTTCCGCGTGGCTCTAACTGCGGCATCACGGTGGTAACTGCAGAACCAGTGGGTGTGTGCTGCAGTGCCTCTTTTTGAATGCGTAGTTTAGTTTCAGAAATCACAGTTTATTCTTAGGAAGGTCACTTTACAAAAATGTTGCCATTGGTGTTGGACAAGTGGGTTTCGAGAGAGAAATGATTAAATAAGTCCACATTTAAATGCTGTTTTTTTCCCTTGTGTACACTTGTAGAAAATTCTAGCAAAATAGGTCTGGCGACCAAAGGCAGGAAGAACCGGCCCATGCAGCAGGAGGAAGAGGACCGCATCCAGATGGAGCTGAACCGGTACTACCTGGGGAAAGACCCCCTCTCCGCCGGCGCGTCTGCGGAACAGAGCTTTTACGAGACCGAGGCAGCGCGCACGCCTTCCAGCCGCGGTAAGCGACGTGAGAGGCTGACGCCGAGGTCAGGCGCCGTCACCACAGAGCAGGGTGACTCGCTTTTGGCCGCCGTGAAGTGGGCTAGTGATGAGAGAACAGGAGGCCTGTCCCGGGAGGAGGGTTAAATCGCCAAGTTTACCTTCCCAACCCAGCATTACGGTGACTTGCGACAGCGTCCGTTTTTGGTTGTGTGGTTTACATAAATCATGACTTATTCTAAGGAAACTCACTTTAGATCAATGTGGATTTACACCGAGAGAAATGGGGGTGGTTCTTCATTTCGTCAAGGTCTTATGAGCTCACAGAATGATTTATAGATCCCTTTAAATACGGACCTTTCTTGATTACCAATTATATGTAAATGTAATCTTTATCTAGTTTACTTTGCATTTAGAAGTGTTTCAGAACGTATGAGTACTTACACCCTAAATAATAAGAGTCAATTTAAGTATGGACTGTTGAACTAAATAGAAGATCAAAGTCAGCTGAACTTTGGCCGTAACAGTTTCTTTGCACGAGGGTGAAATAATCTCCAGCAGGAAAGAGATGAGATGTATATAGAACTCAAAGTAATGCATGCAGCTCTTATTTCACCTTTTTAAAATTTTATTCTTTTTAAAAAAGGAATAGCTGTATCCATAGGAAACCAGAGGTTGCAAGATATATATATATATATATATATATATATGCCATTTTAATTTGAATTTCAACTTCTGAATTGTAATGACACTTGAAAGTATACCAGGTAATACTGCATATCATATATCGCAGTTCACCAGCAAGATAGCATAAACTTTTGTTAACCTATGTGCAGTTGAGTTTTTGCTGTGCCATTTGTATCTTAGATCCAAATAAATTACCCCACTGGAAGCAACAAAATTTAGGGCATCACTCTATCTCAGATAACCCTAAGGAAGAACACTGTGTTAGTGCATATGAGTTGAGAGATGCAGACCCGTGCAATCACAGCGCGGCTGACGAAGTGCGGTTCTCCCCAGAAGAAGAAGTCTTCTTCTCCATGGCCGAGATGGGCATGTCCCACAGCCTGTCTTCCCTGCCGCCCCTGGGGGACCCCCCGGACATGGACCTGGAGCTGTCGCTGACTAGCACGTACACAAACACCCCAGCAGGGTCTCCGCTAAGCGCTACCGTGGTAAAGTATCCTTTCCTCTTCGTTCTGTTCTTGGACACTTGCTCCTGGAGCTCATGACTTCATTCATCTGCTTGAAAATGGTTCCTTCGCAGCTGCAGCCGACGTGGGGAGACTTCCTGGACCGCCACCAGGAGCAGCCGGCGAGAGGCCCCGCGCCGCCCGCCGCCCCGGCCCACCCGTCCCCGCCGCAGCCGCAGGCTCGTGAGTGCAGATGGGGCACTTGGTGGCGGCCTCCGCTGGGGTTTTACAGACTCGAAATAAAAAATGCCATTCTACTGCTTCTTTCCTTTTCCTCCATAGTTCTTTTTTTTTTTTTTTTTTTTTGGTCCAGACCATTTAACAAGGTTTAGAAAGAAAATGAAGCATTGTCGAACAGTTCACTGTGAAGTGTTTCAGTATAGTTGCCCATTCAGTGTGTTTTTTGCATATTTAAATACTTAAGTATTTTGAGTCGAAAGTACATCATAAGTGCATATTGCTACTGCAGTCCAGGAGTGTCAGTCAACCATCGTGGAGTGATTTTTGTTTGACTGTTTATACTGGACTTGAAAGTGAGCCTCAGGTTTCTCCCCCGGGAAATGTAATTGGGGTGGACGTAAGGTTTGGAGGGGGATCTGGTGAGCAGCCTGGGGTGGCCCCTGACTGTGCCGATGCGATCTCACGGGCGCAAAGCTGCGTTCACACGTTTCCCGCCCCGGCACGCTCGTGCGCTCCAGGCACCGAGGGTCCTGGACATGAAATGGGGAAAGATAACGGTTAACTTATTTTATTTGTTTAATATCACTCACGTTGTTGTGCGGTCGCCTGTCTCTGAAAACGAATGCATAAGCACACGTTTGCTAGCTTTGGCACAGTGGGCTACTCGTCGGTGTTAAGTGCTCCGCGTGCGTCTTTGACACCTGTGTTCCAGCGCTCCCGTCCAGATCTGTCTCGGTGGACGAGTCCAGGCCTGAGCTTATTTTCCGACTGGCGGTGGGGACGTTTTCGGCCTCCGTGCTGCACATCGACCCGCTGTCTCCGCCCGAAACATCGCCGAACCTGAACCCGCTGGCGCCCCTGGCGGTGGCTTTCTTTTCCCGTATAGAGAAGATGGACCCAGCGAGGTTTTCAGCAGAGGATTTCAAGTCTTTCCGAACAGTGTTTGCAGAAGCTTGCTCCCACGATCACCTCAGGTAAGCTCTCTCGTGTTTATGAACGGTCCTCGGAAAAGAGCTAAAAGTGGACTTGCGCTTTTCTCTGTCTGCCTACCTCCGGTTGTGTGTATAACTCACGTTTTGTTTGTGAGTGAGTGGAAGGGGTGAGGCTTCCTGCCCATGCTGCAGCGGTGGTTGCAGCGGGGCCTCTCGGTCGGTTTGCTTAGCTTGCGCAGCATCCAGACACGAGCTCCCGCTGCTCTGGAGGGTGGGGTCCCCCCTTCTCTGGCTCCCTGCCCTGCTCCTGCCACGTTGCTTTGACCGCATGTTGCCGTCATAGCCACCGACACCGTCATAGTTATCGCTACTGGCTGAGCAGAGGGGGCGGTGGCGGTCAGCGTGGAATGGGCTTCCAGGAGGACTTGGAAGTGGCCTGGGTGCCCCCTCCCTGGCCCTGAGGAGATGGCCTCCCAAGGCCGATTGAGCTCGGGTGTGACATTTTCACCTTCTATGTAAAAAACCCAAGCTGTCCAAGGAGCCAGTGACCGCTTTACGAGTTGAGTTCTCGTAGATGAGATAGTTATATGTGTAAGTGTGATGTTGTCAGCGTGCACATGCTCTTGATTTTAACATGAAAGTGACCTGTAAATTGTCATGTTAGTGTATGAATACAATGATTTATACAGTATATTGATATTCTTAGAAAATAGTTTGGGCTTTTATTTTAACTTTCTTAAGATTTTATTTATTTATTTTTAGAGGTGGAAGGGGGAGGAGAGAGAGAGAGAGAGAGAGAAAGAGAAACATCAATGTGCGGTTGTTGGGGGTCATGGCCTGCAACCCAGGCATGTGCCCTGACTGGGAATTGAACCTGCGATGCTTTGGTTCCCAGCCTGAGCTCAATCCACTGAGCTATGCCAGTCAGGGCTTTAACTTAAGTGTTAAAATTAATATATAAACTAGTTTTTATACCTAGCAAAATAAATTCTGCAGGTTAGAACCCTAGTATGTACTTATAATCAAACTTCAAAAAGCATTGTTTTCTTCCAGTTTTTGACAGGGTTTCAAGTACCTGTCAGTAGGAAATACAACAAAAAAATAAAAACTAGAGAACTACCTTCATTTGAACTCCACTGAAGTTTTAAAAATATTGCAGGATGCTTTTAGATAATTTTAAGACACTATTACATGTGTATGTATTATAGATGTTAGAGACTTTACCCCCTGCAGTGTAAATTGCAGGGGGTAAAGGAAGAAGGAAGGGCAGTTTTGGGAAATAAATATACCCTGGGTAGTTTCCTGTCAACAGAACTGTTTTTTTTTTATCCTGTGTCAGGTAAATTTGAAGTAATCTTTCTGGCTAATATCCATAGCAATAGTATTTGCAACTTGAATTTGTCAGAATAGGTAGGTAATTGTTACACTTCATTAACACTGTGTACTGTTTATACACTGTGCAATCTAGAAATAAGCGGGCACTCTTAAATGCTGCGTGTCTTGTGATAGGTTTATCGGAACTGGCGTCAAAGTAGCCTATGAACAGAGACAGAGGTCGGCGTCCAGGTGTTTCAGCACCGACATGTGCATCGGGCGGATGGAGCTGCTGGAGTGCCTGTTTCCCACGGACTGCCCGTCTGCTTCTCCTCACTACACGGAGGCAAGTGCCCAGCGCCGTCCCCGCGGGGCCCTGCCTTGAATCTGCCATGCTCTTTAAAGAATTGTCTGAGCAGCGATGGTCTTCTTCACAGAAGGGCTAGGAAGGCACATAGGAGGAGGTGTGTCGGTGTGTACCTGCCTGAGCATCTGTGTTTTGTTGACATGGAGTTTTAAGTGTGGCATTCAAGGCCTTAAGAGTCAGTTAAAATTTCTAATTAGGGTTGACTTTTTGGAGTGGCAGACAGGTTATGGGATGAATGACTTCACTTCACTCGGTTTCTAAGCATCCCTACTTTCAGGGGAAGTGCGTTACTCAACAAACAGCTTACTAAGCACTGTGCACTGGGGAAGACGAGTGGCAGGCCTTCTGTTCCTTTACTATTGGTCTGTCTTTGTTCCTGTCTTAACGGCGTGTCCTAGAAACTCCAAAGCCATCACAGTGACCTTCGTTGCTTTTCCTTTGCCCTTATGCATTGTTTTATTTCGAAGCACTTCCTGGTTTATGGCGTGGTTTATTTGAATCCTCCCCTACATTGTATAGATGAGCTACTAAGTATCACAGAAGTTCAGTCACTTGTCTTAAGATTCACATGGGTGATACGTGACAATGAAAACTTAAAGCAAGGTTTTCTGACTCCCAAAAATTCTTCCCAATGTTACGTTAGCACCTCTATTAATTCCTGTGATTAAAATGATAGCTTAACATTTACATCGATCTCCGCCTTTGTTTTTAAGCTTCTGATGTTCCATTCCGAAGAATGCTCCGACTCCCACTCCCCCGTGTGTCTTCAGCTTCACTACAAGCATTCGGAGAGCAAAGGGCCCCAGGTGAGAGGTCTTTCCCTGTGGTTACCGCCTGCGAATTTTCGCTTGGTCTGTATTTTGTCACGATCGGAAGGTTTGTTTGTTTTTTTTTAAAGATTTTTATTTATTTACTTATTTTTAGAGAGGGAAGGGAGGGAGAAAGAGAGAGAGAGAAAAACATCAATGTGCGGTTGCTGGGGGCCATGGCCTGCAACCCAGGCATGTGCCCTGACTGGGAATCGAACCTGTGACACTTTGGTTCGCAGCCCGCGCTCAATCCACTGAGCTACACCAGCCAGGCATGATCGGAAGGTTTTGATTTGCTTCTATAGTATTGTTAGTGATCATATTAATGCTTTCATTTTTTTCTTTTACAGAGTAATCAAGCAAGACTTAGTTCTGTTCCTCAGAAGGCGGAATTACAAATTAAACTAAATCCGGTGTTTTGTGAGCTGGATATCAGTATCGTGGACCGGTTAAATTCCTTGCTGCAACCACAGAAACTTACCACAGTAGAGATGATGGCATCTCACATGTACACTTCGTATAATAAGCATATTAGCCTGGTAAGTGCTCAGAACTTGCAAATACTAATCAGAATTATTGCTACTAGTGGGCTTATTTGGATTGTCTCTGAGCTTACACATATGTTATGAAAACAGCATTATTGGTAATAATGAAAACATGGAGATGTGTTTTATGTCTGGACACTAGAGAGCTAAATGAGCTTTATTGCTATATTGAGTGAAGTTCTGTGCACCTGTTTTAAACTTGAGATGGTTATGGAGAGGGTGCTGTGAAGGAGGCTCATGAAGAAGTAAACTTCCGTTCAGCGCTGTGAATACAATCGATGTATAGAAAACAAATGGGTAGAAGTATGTCCATTGGTAGCGGTAATTACATTGGGGCGCTAGAATTGGATTTCCTTTCCTTTCCTGTGTTCTCTGAATTTTACAAACTGTGATAATGATATCTTCCCAAAATCTTATTCACACATTTCACGAAGTACTTGAGCCACCTGTAAAATGCAGCCCACGTGAAGTATACTTTTGAAAATGGGAACATAGTATATTGGACTGTGTTACTGAGTATCACAGTGAGTATCACATTGTATCACTTTCACTGAGACCTGCTGCCTGTGTCTTTTCTGAGCCCATCGGATAAGTCCGATGTGCAAGAACTCTGTCTGTTACGAATCTGGGGGATGCAGGACCAGCAGCAGAGATAACTTAAGTTGAAAAGAAAGGGGATAAGCTATGTGTATTTTTTTTTTTAGTTTATTTGCTGCCCCCTCCATTAGCGATGGCATTTGTGTTAAATCAGCATTCTTTGCTGTTTGTCACCAATTGCTCGTTGTTCCAAGTTCTGTTGGGGCCAGTGTCTCTGTTTGCTGTTAGCCGTAGGTGCATCGGGGCGGCGGTTTAACCTCGAGGGTAATTTGTGCTGAAGTCCCAGTGGTGAACCCGAACCAAAGGTTTCTGTTTCAATACGTTTTAGAGGAAGAGTAGGCATAGGCTTTTATCCGAAGGACATCTTCTTTGAACTTTTTATTATAACATGGCTTTGCGTACAGTGGGGCATGGGAGTTTTGGTTTCGGAGAGTCATTTGATGGGATCACGTCCTTGAACTGGATGGGAACTCAGAGTGAGTCATGCAGCGAATGCTTATTTAGAACCTGTGATCTGCCAGCCTCTGGGCCCAGTCCTTGACATACAGAAGGTGTCAGGGGTGGGCCCTCGCAGTTGGCGCGACACGCGTGATTGCACCTCCTCACCGGATCTTTCAAGTGGCCTGTTTGTACATAAAACCTTCAGATTGGGTGTTGGTACCAGAGTGACTTTTAACTCTTGAATTCGTTGATAAGCTGATTTACATGTTTTTCTTTTTTTAGTCCGTGGTAAAATATATATGCATCTTTGGTGCCTGAGTTTTCACTTGGGTTCAGCTTTTCTTTTTCTTCTTTTTTTTTTTTTTTCATATTTCAGGAACAGGCCTACTTTCTTTTTTTAAAAGATTTATTTATTTATTTATTTTTAGAGAGGGAAGGGAGGGAGAAAGAGAGAGAGAAACATCAATGTGCGGTTGCTGGGGGTCATGGCCTGCAACCCAGGCATGTGCCCTGACTGGGAATCGAACCTGCAACGCTTTGGTTCGCAGCCCGCGCTCAATCCACTGAGCTACACCAGCCAGGGCTATTTTTCTTTATTCACTCACTTATTTTATATGAGGTTTTGCCTTGTGCCAGTAGTGTTGGCTTTTGGTAATAGCTGTTGGACTATCAAATTTCACTGCACTAAGCTAATATTGTAGTGGCTATTTTGGGTTGTATCTTAGTGCATTATACTGAGTGAGGAAATAGTGAGTGTGCATGCTGTCATGGCGAATAGCAATGTCATTTATGTGTATCTGCTTGGTTTCACACTTGGCCTGTGTTTCGATGCCTTGCTTCCAGCACAAGGCTTTCACGGAAGTCTTTCTCGACGACGCGCACGGCCCCGCGAACTGCCGGGTGTACGTCCAGGTCGCCACGCCCGCGCTGAGCCTTTCCGTTCGCTTCCCGATCCCGGACCTCCGAGCCGATCAGGAGAGGGGACCGTGGTTTAAGAAGTCACTTCAGAAGGAGATTCTCCACTTAGCATTCACAGATCTGGAATTTAAGACCGAGTTCGTGGGAGGATCCACCCCGGAACAAATCAAACTGGAGCTCACCTTCCGAGAACTAGCTGGTAAGACCGACGACCGCGCCTGGGAAGCGCCAGACCACAGGCGGACAGCTGCCCCCGCCCCGCCCCCGCCCCCGCCCCCCGGGCGTAGAGCCCGCGGCACCCGCAGAACGCGGTCGAATGAACGAGCTCTGTGTTAGGGAACTAGCGTAGCAGCTTCTTCCCAGTGAGGTTAGCAAATGTGTGACACAGGTCAGTTTCCTAAAGGAAATTAGGAAGCGTGATGGCGTATTCGCTCCGTTACAACGCGTCTCCAGGGGAATGTCGTGCCGCTGCCTGCGTCCGAGCCCCAGCCACGCGTTCCCTGCACTCGGAGGGCTGCTAGCGGCGGGCATCGCGGCGCTGCTCCATGTTAGCCACTGCGGGGTTAGTGCCGCGCGCTGGTCTCCTTTAATCATCGCGACGGTGCGGGCGGATTACTTCCGGTCCCCCCCCCCCCCCCCGGGAGTCTGTAGACTTAGGAGGGGGCCTTCCGAGCTCAGGTAGAAGTAAGCGGCAGGATCCGGGTCCAGACCCAAGTCCCACACTAGAGCTTTTCATTGTCATGCTGCTCTCTGGGGGCTTTGCTTTGTGCAACCTGTTTCAAGTTTTTCTGTGTCAGTTTGCTTTTGTCAGCTAATGAAGAGTATGTATACACTTAGAGTGAACGAGTCCACAGAGAACTCAGGAAGATTTTGATGTGGGTTTGTGTGTGTGTGTGTGTGTGTGTGTGTGATTTCTTAACCCACCACTGCTCCCCGCCCCCCCCACCTGCCCCTGGGACCACACCTTCCTGCCACGCCCTCTTTCTGCCCGTCTCCTGCCCTGGGAGTCCCCTTCCCATCTTCTCCCTGAGTTTTACCTGCTCTTAGAGAGACTGCAAACTGACTGTCGCCAGTTATGACGTCACGAAAGGGCATCCGGGGCTGTCTAGTCTTTCCTGGCCCCAGCGGTAAGAAGCGCATTATTCTGGAGAAAGGCAGTGTTTGTGAAGCGGAACGGAGGGACGTAACGAGGGCTATTGTGAACAGAGGCAATAATTCTGACAGTCCTTGAGACAAAATCGACATTTAAGACATGTCCTTATTTTCTCCGTGTTCCTCGGTTAGCTGCATACACTTTCATGAAGACTCGCCGTCCCGTGGCACTCAGTGAGCGGCGCCCGCTGTGTTTGCGGCCACAGTCGTGCCCGCACACACTGAGCTCTGGCACTTGGACCCTTGAGCGTGAACAGAAAACGGCACCTTTAACCTACCTGCCCGTTCTGTCTCCCGCCGTGGGCACTGGAAACAGGGACACTCGCATCAGCGCCGTGGGACCTAGGGCCGAGTCACATCCCCCCGACGTGGAGGGTCTCCGCTCCCCTGGGGGGAGAGCCCCTCTCAGCCCGTGGGAAGAGGTGCATTTCCACTTGTCCGTCTTGTCTCACCAGGGTCGTTCCAGGAGGAGAGAGGAGCGCCCTCCGTTAAGTTCGCCCACGTGTCCAGCGGGGCGGACGGGGACACGGCGTCGTCAGACGACTTCGACTGGCCCCGGTGAGTCGGCGGGGGGGGGACATGCGCCCCGAGTGGGAGTGTTCTTTCAGAGTTAAAGTGCTGGGGTCTTTGGAACCACCATTCTGGCTATTCAGTTTGAGCTAAAAGCATCCAGCGCTGAAGAGAGAGCCCAGAGGAGGACGGACACACAGAGTGGAAAGTGGGCACTGAGAGCCGCTCTGGGGGGGGGGGGTGCGTGCTCGGTGCGGTGAGAGACGGAGCGCCAGGTGTGTGCTCTGGTCTCCAGTTTCCCGGTCGGAGTAGAGGGACCGAGGAGTCGTGGATCGTTTTAAAAGTAGTTCAAGGCTGTGGCAGAAGAGAGAGCATGGGGCACCGTGTGGCTAGTTGTCAAGTGAATTTTACAGTTACTGATGCTTTGGAATGGTGTTTCTCAAATCTGGGAGCGTTTTCAAAATGCAGGTTCCCGGGGCCCGCCGTGGGACTCGCGGAGAGAGCCTGGGCATCAGTGCAGTGTAGCAGTCAGGCAGGTGGCGCTGGCCCGCGGTGGGCCGGGGACCACCGCTTCAGGTTGCCAGGCAGCTGTGTGTCCGGTAGACTGCGTTAGCTAGCCCCGTCGTGGGCTTGGGCTGTGTGGGAGGGCGTGGTTTATGTGAAATAATGATCTAGTGTTATCCCGAAAGCTAAGCACTCGAAGCCTCTCTGCAAGTGACCCTGTTGGGGCCGTTTTCCTGCCCGCCCACTGCGACACCCGCCCTCCACTCCTCAGGCCTGTTGTACTCCTTGGACAGATGTCGCCCGTCACCCGTGCCCGCCTGAGGCGCTGCAGGGGTGTGGGGCGGGAGCTCTCGCCAGGAGAGAGGGGTCTGCGCCAGTTGCATCATGTGGAAGCACAGTCTGCGTTGGGGCATCTGTAGATTAGGAAACAGCGGTGACAGTTCATGGCCAGAACCGACTGGTGCCATCCACGTGGGAAAAAGACAAAGCCACTGCAGACGCGACCCAGACGCCTGTGGTGCCCGGGGTGGCCGTGCTTCCTCGAGACAGTGGGCTGATGCGGCGAGGAAGAGACCGCGGAGCCCTGTGCCGGCAACGTGCCGGCAGAGGACGGACACAGCCTCTTACTGCTGAGCATCCTGCAGGGCTTGTTGCCGCGGCTCTGAAGACGTCCCCTAATCAGCCTGTCCTCCTCCGTCTGGGCAGTCTCTGTGGCACAGGCCTTCCGAGGCACGTGCACATGCTCCGTCACAGCAGGGCAGACCGCGTGCGGAAGGGACCGGGGCGGCGAGCAGACATAGAATTCTTAGGTAGAACTTGCTGGAAGGTGGTTTTTAAACATGAAATTTAAAATTCATCTTTGTATTCTCAGAAGGTCAGGCTTTCAGTAACATACCAATGCCTTCCTTTTGTTTACTCGTCTCATCGGTTCCGCACTTTTCAGTCGACACCACGCCCAGAAGTGGGGTGGGCTAGACAGAAGCAGACTGGGCAGGAGGCCGAATCCCGCCACTAATGAGGCCGTCGGTGGTCTTTGTGTTAATTTGCATGAAAGTTCAAGTTCCGCAGTCGACCGGTACGTAGATCCTGATTCTCGGCATGGCCCTTGCTCTCAGGATCGTGTTGAAGGTGAACCCACCGGCCATGCACTCCATCCTGGAGAGGGTCGCGGCCGAGGAGGAGGAGGAGGAGGAGGAGGGCGACGGCCACGACCCCGAGGAGGAGGAGGGAGGCGCCCACTCCCTGAAGGACGTGTGCGACCTCAGGAGGCCGGCGCCCTCTCCCTTCTCTTCTCGGAGGGTCATGTTCGAGAACGAGCAGGTGCGACTCCTGTGCGTGCATGTGTGCGTGCGTGCGGGTGAGGACGGGTGCCCCCAGCGTGCAGCGGTGGCTTCCCGTCCCCTTCTCAAAGGGAAGACCGCTTCGTGTTCTGTTTGCACGAGGTTTCCAACCCCAGGGGTGAAGGGCGTGTCTGTTTTTCTCTTGGTTGCAAGTTAAAAGCTGCATGCTTGCTTAGCTGCTGGCATACCGAGTCCTGTGCCTAGATTAAGAAGATGCAACTACTATTTTAAACATAAAATGGTTATCTGATGCATTTTTTTTTTTGTGCTCAACTGTTACGCTTTAGATGGTGATGCCAGGAGACCCTGCGGAAATGACGGAGTTTCAGGACAAAGCCATCAGCAACTCTCACTTCGTGCTGGAGCTCACGTTGCCCAACGTTCACGTGACACTACCGAACAAAAGCTTTTATGAGAAGCTTTATAACAGGTGGGTTCAAACACGTGCGGCTGACTCTTGGGGTGGACTCTCCCGCCTAACCCCCTCGTACCCCCCTGTCTCCCCGTTTCTCTCTTCGCCTCGGTGTTCTCTCCCACCTGTGTGTCCTCCTCTGTGGGCTGTGACGGTGGACCTGTCCCAGGCACGGTGTGCAGGGTGTCCTCACCGGCGTGTCCGGTAGCTGCGCCCTTGCGTGTGAGATGTTCACTCCCTTTGCCCTCTGGCACGTCCCCGCGGGGCCTGAGCACACCTCCTCTCTGTGTGCGGGGGGCGGGGGGCATTCCTGTGGAGGGCTGGCAGACCCTGGGGCAGACTCGGAGTCCTGGGTCCTCGAGCGAGGAGCAGCCCTTCTCAGAGTTGGAAAAAGGGCCTTGTTGGAACGATGAACTCCAACTGACAGACTTCTGTGTAAAAATTTAATTTAGAAACAAATGGCATTCTAGAGGAGAAGACCACAGCCGGTGAAGGCCTCGGGCGCTTGGCCTGGCCTCCGCGAGTCGGCCTCCGCGCCTGGGACCCTGCCGGGCTCCCTGGGCCGTTGGGGGATCAGATGGGCCGGCCCTTGGGGAGGTCTGGGAACGGTGCCCGGCACGCCGTGGGCACTCGGGAGTCCTCTGTTACTGCGACCACTCCCCCCTGCCGCCGAGGGAAGCTCGGGTGCAGCAGGCCCCCAGGGCGCTCACGTGCAGCTCCGGATAAGGGTGGCCCGGTGGTGCCTGCCGTCGCTGGCTCCCCACGCGTGAGCAAGTCACTCTGACCTCTGTTCCCCTCCAGGGACTCCAGACCGCCCTTTCTGCCGAGGGTTTCCCCAGTATCAGGTATCACTGGCCCTTTGTTCCTGAACTGGTGGCGATAGCCGGGTCTCCTCAACGACCACCAGTGGCCAGGAATGCCGGCCTCAGAATCAGAAAATTAACTTCTGGAAAGATTTGCGTAGTTCATTTGTCTTGAAGATGAGGTTCACAGGACAGTCCACTGACTGTAGGACGAAAGCGTCAGTGCTTCTGTTTAACATGAAAAAACCCTTAACAAATTTCTGTTTTATATTTACTTCATAATATACGTAACTTACAGATAACAGTTGCATGTAATTCATGAATTGACATTAGCGAGCTTCCATAGTGTTTTTAACTGCCAGGGTTTGCATGTGATCTGCAGTTTGGCAACGACTGATCTCGAGACCGTTTTCCGTATTTTACCCTCGAGGCACGTCCGCCAGGAGCCTGCAGGTGTGCGAGGCGGGGAAGACCGACCGCGCAGGACGCAGCGGCTAGTTCAGGGTCCAGCCCGGAGGGCGCAGGGCTTCGTCCACGTTTTGGTCTTCCTGTGGTGCTTGGTCCCTGGTGGCACTGGGACATTAGAGCAGTGATACACGCCTTGAACACGCAGTTCACAGACGTGTGTTTATTTACCGCCTCTTTTTAAAATAGAGGAAAAGGCCAGTCTTCCAGTACGAGTCGCTGGTTGGCGTTACTGCATCATGTATCCCCGAAAGGCTTTGTCTGCAATGTTCAGATTCAGTTGTTTTACAGTGAAGTAAAAAAGTTTCACAGCAATTTGAGTGCAGAGTCCTAGGTTTTAGGATGTTCCCACCTCTGTCTGTATACTCAGGAGTTATCCACTGGCACAGCATTTAATTAAACTATGCGTACAGTAACGAATGGAGCGGGGCGAGCAGATCCGAGGCCAGACCCCGCTGCCCCAGGGTGAAGGTAAGCACACAGACCTCAGCCGGCGGCGGGGCGGCTCCCCGCTGTGCTGGAGGTGGTCTCTGCCAGCAGCCGGCGGCGGGTGTGCGGCGGGTGGGGCCGATGATCGCCTACATCAGGCGGCTTGAGAGGATCCGTTCACCTGGGGAGCAGGTTCAGCGAGGCTGCTCAAGAGAGCTTCTGCTCGATCTGACCCTGCCCGCTGGCACGCTCCGGCCCCTGGCATGACGAGTGTCCTGCAGTGCCCGCGCACTGCGGATTCTGTAAGCCACGTGTCGGAGCTCGTCAGGGTGTGAGCTCTTCGCCCTTATTTGGCTTAGTATCTATTTATACATTTTAAAATTACTATTATTTTGAAAGTGTTAAGCATTCTTAAACTTACAGAAAAGTTGCAAGTGCAGCAAAGTTCACTTTTTTCCCCTGAGCCATTTGAAAGGAAGTTGCGGACCCAGTGCCCCTCCAGCCGTGAGCACCTGAGCGCTGACCACCAACAGGGGCCTTTTCTGCGTGACCACAGTCACGATCAGAGCGAGGACACTAATATTATATGTCACTGCCATCCGGTCCTCAGAGTCCATTCAGGTTCTCCACAATGTCCTTTCATGAATATGATTTTAAAAGTCTCTGAATAGGAGTTATAACCAACTCTGTCTTTACTTCGTACATGTAAAAAATACTGGTTTATTCCTTTAGTGCCTTGGCCACTGGCTCTTTTTAAAAAGACAGTCTCAGGTACATGAGAGGGTTTTTCTGTGTTAAAGGTCTTTTAGGATAGAACACAAAAAGAGAATTTTAATGTTTTTTTTTTGTAAAGATTTTATTTATTTATTTTTAGACAGAGAGGAAGGGAGGGAGATACAGAGGGAGAGAAACGTCAATATGTGGTTGTCTCTCACCTGGCCCCCACTGGGGACCTGGGTTGCAGCCCAGGCACGTGCCCTGACTGGAAATTGAACCGATGACCCTTTGGTTCACAGGCCGGCAGTCAATCCACTGAGCCACACCAGCCAGGCCTAGTTGGTTTTATTAAGTATTTACTGACCTTCTATTGTGTTTTAGGCTCGTAGTCACAGAATCATGGTGATCGGTCCTTAAATATCTTGTGTTTTCTTTCTTGATATTAAAAACGTCACCCAATGTGTCATCCTGTTAATGATACCAAGACTGTGCTTAGACCAGAGTGTAAACAAGGAAAAGGGTCAAACCATAACAGAACTTTATTTACAGACCACAAACTCAGGTTTTACTTTGAGCAGTGGTTTCGCTTTAATCCATGAAGGTGAGAGAATGGCTGTAGGAAATGAGGTAAAGGAAGAGCGTTTCCCGAGAAAATCCATTTTATACACTCATTATTTATGTGGGAGTTTAGGCTGCCATCTGGGTCGGAGCTCTTCTGTTTTAGTAAAGATGCCCAGGAAGCAGTGAGCCGAGTGAGCGCCGCACGGTTTGGGGCACTGCCCTCCGTTTGTCTGCGATGAGACGTGTTTCCGTCCCCTCTCCCTGGTGTCCTTCCCCTAGAGAAGCTTCCAGAAAGTGTCCTGTCGGCTGGGGAGTGCCTCTACCGTCCGTCCCAGTGCTCAGGCCTGGCTTGTGCTTTCCGGGGCTTCAGAAGCTCAGGACGTGGCCCGGGCAGCTCCTAGACAAGGGGCTTCTCGCAGGGAGGGCCTGGGCTACGCCATCACTCGGCATCCTGCTGGGTATGCACACCAGGCTCTCCCGTGAGCCCGTGCCTGTGGCGGTCCTTCCGCACTTCGCTGCCTGCTCCGTGACAGCCACGGTGCCGGGCACAGAGAGAGATGACTGAGGGTGCGGTGCCGGAGACCAGAAAATGCAGCGGCGTGACGTCATAGGTGCTGCGGTTTAGTTATGCGTGTGCGGGGGAGATGCTATGGGTCTCAGCCTAACAGAGGGCCTCCCAGGGTCACTGATGAGGCTTTGTTTTCGTGAGAATATAGACGGGTGGTGGGGGGAGGGTCAGGGCAGAAGGGCACCTGATTAGTGACAACCAATTCTTTAAAAAAGCAGGGCCTGCTAGTAGCCTGGCTTGACACCTGTCACCCCACTAGTCAGCAGTATTGACTTGGCTACCTCACTAGTTAGAGAGATTTCCTTGCTTGGCCCTGGCTGGGTAGCTCAGTTGGCTAGAACGTCATCCCCATACTCCAAGATTGAGGGTTCAACCCCCCAGCCAGGGCACACATGAGAATCGACCAATGAATGCCTCAACAAGTGGAACAGCAAATCGATGTTTCTCTCTCCCTTCCTTGCACTCTCAAAAATCATTAAAACATGAAGAAGATTTCCTCTCTTTATTTCCTGTTCAATATGCACTCTTCATCTCATGCAGTCTTCCCAGCGAACCTGCTTCTGGTGAAGGGGGAAACGTAGGTGACCCTAGAGAAACCGAGAAACACAGAAGTGCACTGGGAGCTGGGCCCGGTTCTCCCGCTAGTTAGCTGTGTGACCTTGGGCAGGTCACTTACCCTGTGTGAGGCAGGTTCTCCAGGTGTCAGGTGGCGGTAAGGACTCCCCCTTGGCCGCCCCCAGGACTGGGGAAGGGTCGAGTGACAATGTATCATCTGTTACAGCGCACAGGGCACTCTCGTGTGTGTGAACGGTCTTCCTTTAGCTTTCAGGTTTTTTAAAGAATTTTTTCATTAATGTCCTTCTTTAAAGTACATTTAGATGTGTGTCATATGATGCATGTGACACAGGTAAAAGTAGACAGGTATCTAATTAGGTGTCTACTTGTCCAAATTCCTTTCTCACTGCCCTGCATTGTAGCCATGTCAGTTATTTTCTCATTATATGAACATAATTGATATTTTTAAAGACATGTAGAATCTAATTTCTGTTTCACCATTTAGACAAGTTGTTATTCATATGATTTCTTAAAGGGGTATTTCTTGGTCTGCCTTCAGTTGAACTAGGAATTAGGTCCTTATTTTTTAACTTTGTCCTTATAGGATCTTTAACGACTTGTTGCTGTGGGAACCAACAGCTCCTTCACCAGTGGAGACTTTTGAAAATATTTCCTATGGTATTGGGCTCTCGGTAGCCAGTCAGCTGATCAATACCTTCAACAAAGACAGCTTTAGTCCATTTAAATCTACAGTTCACTACGGTAATATATTTTATCTTTATTTTTTTTAAAGACTTTATTATTTTTAGACAGAGGGGAAGGGAGGGAGAAAGAGAGGGAGAGAAACATCAGTGTGTGGTTGCCTCTCATGCGCCCCCTAATGGGGACCTGGCCCGCAGCCCAGACATGTGCTCTGACTGGGAATTGAACCAGCAACCCTTTGGTTCTCAGGCTGATGCTCAATCCACTGAGCCACATCAGCCAGGGCACTATGGTAATACATTTTAAATTTGTTCTGATGTCACTGACTGGTTTATCAATAAAGTAGTAGCCTTTTAATGATGTTTTTCATTTATATATTATAATACCTTTTAGTAATTTGTATTTCCCCACTTACATCTGTATGTTGAGAATATTAGTTAAATATGTTATCTTTATAGGGATAACATACACATTGTCTGAAGTTCGGTGGTAGAGTGAAAAAAGAGAACAAGTACATTTTTATTGTTATATCAGACAGACTCTTTATAAAAATAACGGGTTGTAAAATAAATGTTCTGTAATAACGTTCAGGTTGCTCTTTTTTAAACTGAGCTGCCAGCACCATGTAACCGTGGCGCTGGTTTCTCGCAGATGAGGAGAGTGGGTCCGAGGAGGAGACCCTGCAGTACTTCTCCACCCTCGACCCCAACTACCGGTCCCGCAGGAAAAAAAAACTCGACTCTCAGAACAAACACTCGCACAGTTTCCTCTCGGTCCTCCTGAGCATCAGTCACGGACTGGTGGCGGTGTTCACGGACGTCAAGGTGAGGGTGCGCAGCCAGCCCTGCAGGGGTTCCGCAGGTGCGTCTTGCGGTGAGTCCACCACCATGGTAATGCCCCCTGACCCCTGACCGAGGGAGGAGCGGGGAGCTGTCTCGGGGGCGGAGGGCGCTCCGTTTTCTGAGGCCCCTCGAGGTGACAGACGGCGCCTTTGGAAACTCCCCTTTCATTGCACGTCGGGAGAGGCAGGTAACACGCACCTTCTCTTGGAAAACGCGTGCTGGTTCCGCTCCTGTGGTGACTGTAGCGGAGGGTGGAGGGCAGGGTGCGTTGGCAGAGAGGCCCTGCTGGACGACTCAGTTCCCACGCAGTACCGCCCTGTCCGGGGCGGGGGGCGCAGTCCGGAGTCAGACGCCGGGCCGCCACCTGGGAGGTGCGGTCGTGTGCCTTTCGATGACGACGCCCGTGCGTTTCGTGGTTCTCCCGGTAGCGAGACAGCGGAGACGTGCTGCACGACAAGCACGGCGAGTTCTGGCTGGAGTTCAGCGGCGGCTCGCTGTTCTGTGTGACCAGGTACGAGGGCTTCGAGGACAAGCACTACATCTGCCTGCACGCCGGCAGCTTCAGCCTGTACCACAAAGGTAGGCCGGGCGCCGCCCGCAAGCGCCGCGCCGCGCCGCTTCCGCGCAGACGTGTGTAAGTCCCGTTTCGCAGGTTCCGTCGGGAGCAGAACTGGGGTCTCAGCAGTGCCTTTCTGCGGGGTGTTCTGATTCCCCTGGCGAAGGGACACTTCTGTGAACTAGAAATTGACCACTCTTTTTTCGCAATGTGATGTAATTCACCTGTCATGCACGATTCACCCCTTTAAAGTCTGCATCGATTTCTGTAGTTGCTGGTATTTCACAGAGTCGTGTAGCCACGGTCCCAGCCAACTTAGGAACGCTTTCATCGCCCCCAGCAGACACTCCGCGCCCTGTACCACTTACTAGAGTCCCCGCCCAAGCCCTGCCACGCCCCAGCCCCGGGAGTCACTGCCGCGCTCTCTGTCTCTGTGGGTGTAGTATTCCTGGTGTTTCCTGTGGATCGAATCGTGCAGCATATGGTCTCCTACCACTGGCATTATGCACTCAGGGTTATTGAAGCGCACTAGTACTTCATTCCTTTTTATTGCCAGATCATATTCCATTTTGTGGACGCACAGTACCTTATTATCTGTCGGTCGGTCGATGGGACTTTACATTCTTTATTCTCGAGCAATATTTCAGTTTGGTAACAGGCGCAGAATTTACCCTTCTTTGAGCACATTTCCTGTGTTACCCGGCACATAGACATGAGATACTTGCACATTCTTAATGCTTACCAGACTTTCCTGTTGAAATTGAATTATCCTAGCATGTTAAGTCTTCAGTTTTTTGAAGTGGGGTCCTGCCAGCCACACCCATAGCAGCAGAGCGGGGCGGGCGGTTAACGCCCAGTCAGCCCTCGCCCACGTGGCCTCCGGAGCCACGCTGTGTTCAGGGGAAGCACGTGGGGTTTGTTCTCGGCGGTAGGAGTCCGTGAGCTAGTTTCAGGTAACCACGTTGATGTGTTTCCACCGCAACGTGGACGCAGGCATGGTGGACGGAGCGGTCCTCCCCACGGAAGCCCGCCTGCCCGGACCCGCGCGCCCGCACTGGCTGGAGCCCACCATTTACTCCTCCGAGGAGAACGGCCTCAGCAGAGCCGCCTCAGACGGCGTCGGAGGGGACGCTTCCAACATGCTGTCCGTCGCCGTGAAGATCTTGTCCGACAAGTCCGAGTCCAACACGAAGGTCCGCGCTTTAAGCTCCCCCCGTGCCGCCCAGCACCTGCGGTCGGTGTGGGGGCTGGCCCCCGCGCGTGCGCAGCCGGCAGCGCGTCTGCCCGGTTGGGGGGGCTTCGGGGCGTGCGGGGGGTGAGCGAGCGCCTTTGTGTCGCCCCGCACAGGAGTTCCTCGTGGCCGTGGGGCTGAAAGGCGCCACCCTCCAGCACCGGGTGCTCCCTTCCGGGCTGAGCTGGCACGAGCAGGTGAGAGCGCGCGTCCGATTGTCTGTCCTCCTAACTTGACGTGGACCCGGCCCCGCGGAGAAGTCTGTGGGCCCTGAGCGTTCGGCTCAGCGGGTGCCCGAGACGTAAACACTTCCCCAGAACCGCCTCTCGGGTCCGGAGTCCGGACGTAGAATGGTATCAGCATCCCAGAGTGCGATCGGTGTTTGTACCTGGAAGTCTGGTCCCTGCACGTGTCACAGGCAGAGTTGTCCCATGAGCCAGGAGAGGGAAGGGTTCTGGGTCGCAGGCCCAGCGGAGTGCCTGGCCCGGCGGGACGGCGCACAGTGCCTTGCCTCACGCTGCAGGCTGGGATTTCAGAGCGGCTCTCCAGGCCAGCCACGGGGGTTGGGGCATGTATGAGGGTTTCTGTAGCAAATTTCCAGTGTAAGAACTGTAGATGGTGAATGAAGCATGGTTGATTATCTTGCAGAGGAAACTGGGTAAGAAGTCAGCTCTTCTCTGTGTGAGAATGAAAAGCAGTGCACCGACTCCTGCTCATTTTCTCAGGAAAGAACTTTCTGTCACTAGGAATATAGCTATTTTAAACTTGGATGCTTTCAGAAGGCTTTTTCCACAAAAGCATTCAGGAGACAGGAGGTGTTCTGTGCTCTGCCTACCTGTCTACCTATAGAAGCATGAGGCAGCGTGCTCCTCGTACCCACACCTGTGAAGAGGGGACGGGAAATGGTCAGTGCGAACCTGACCTGGTGGGAGGGGGAGGCGTGGCCTCGCAGCCCTGTGCACTTGGACTAGGAGTGTGCGGGAGCGGGTGCAGGGAGGGGGCTGGTGTGTAGGCTGAGCCAGGCGTAAATCAAGGGTAAAGGAACTTCTCCCAACAGTGGATTATTTAGATAACCAGATGGACAGTTTTAAGCAATCTTTAGGAAAATTTGTTTCTTTCAGGAATTGTTTCAAGGAAAATAATGTGACAGCGTATTATACATACTTTGTCACTTTCATAAGTTTGGATTTTTCTAAGGTTGTTTGATGGGCCTTTTTATTTCAAATCCTAGTTTTGTAAATTCTTGTTGAAATGAATTTCTTCAAAGTGATTACTTATTCCTTTTAGCATTACGATTTTCCAATACATGGTTGCTTTCTCCATGAGCTGTTTTGTTTTACATTGGTATTGGTGGTATCACATCAAAACATTTGTTTCTTTTAAAGCAGGGCATTTTCTGTTCTTGTGATTGCAGATTCTGCACTTCCTGAATATCGCTGACGAGCCCGTTCTGGGATACAACCCTCCGACCTCCTTCACGACCTTCCACGTGCATCTCTGGAGCTGTGCGCTCGACTACAGGTTGGCCCGCGCACGGCACAGACTGGCGTTCGGTTGTTTAAGACACGCACTCGGCTTTGAAGAGAGCGTGCACTTCAGTGGAGGTGGGGTGCAGAGGTGCAGCCCTTTGGAAAGCACTGACGTTCCGGTTCTCCTTCCGGCGCCAGGCCTCTCTACCTGCCCACCCGCTCCCTCCTCACCGTGGAGACCTTCAGCGTGTCGAGCAGCGTCGCCCTGGACAGAGCGTCCTCGACTCTCAGGTACCCGTGGGACCCGCGGCGGCTCGTACTGGCGCGGCTGTGCCGTTAGAAACACCCGGACCGCCCCAAACACCCTGACCGCCCCAAACACCCGGACCGCTTTATCTGAGCCCTCCCGTGAACTCCCCGACCGCCGGTCAAAATCAGCTTCTGTTACTGGTAGTCACGGCCCTTTCTTCCGGTTTTCAGTTTTCCTTTCAAAGATGGTTCGGCGCGTCTGTTCTATTCATTGTTGCGTTTCATTGTTAGGGAGGAAATAATTCTCGAGGTTGTTTATTTAAAAAAATGTGTGTGTGTGTGTGTGTGTATATATATATATATATAAATATATATATATATAAACTTCCCATTACACCGGATACACTTTATTTTCATAATTAAAACCTTCTGAATTTGGGCATCTATTAAAAAGATGCTGAAAATGTAGCATTAATTTGAGCAGATGATTTAATGTCATTCTTTACACTACTTAAATGTTCCTGGAACTCATCAGCAATGCGCTTTAAAGAAATGTTACATGACATTTATAAGTTAGAAGCTGCACATGACTTGGATAACGTGTCAGAATGATGCAGCTAAGTATATAGTACTCACGTGGCATATATCTGAGGTTAGTTTTTTAGATGTTGATTTTATCTTTTTTCTTCCCCCTCAGAATAATCTTGGATGAAGCTGCGTTGCATCTGTCTGACAAGTGTAATACTGTCACTATTAACCTGAATAGAGGTAAGAGTTAAAAACACTTAATTAGGTTAGATGAGTGCTTTTTAATTGTTTTTATGTGAATATCATAAAGCACTTAACTCTGGAATAATGCCAGTGAATTAAGGATTTTATTAAATATTAGTTTGAAGTTATAATGACCTTAAGTGCATCAAATTATATATATTCTATTTCATATAAGACACATTTTGTTTCTAATGAAATAAAATTTTTTGTAGGATTTTTGTAGGATGAAACCATATTTATGTTGCATTATAAATACTTATAGCACTGCCTACCACGAAGTGTAAAGAGATTACAGGTTTTTAAAAAAGATTTTATTTATTTATTTTTAGACAGAGGGGAGGGAGAAAGAGGGAGAGAAACATTGATGTGTGAGAGATACATCAGTCAGTTGCCTCTTGCATACCACCGTACTGGGGACCTGGCCTGCGACCCAGGCACGTGCCCTGACTGGGAATCAAACCATCAACCTTTTAGTTTGCAGGCCGACACTGAATCCACTGAACCACACCAGCCAGGGCAAGAGATGCTAGTTTTATTAAGTGTTTGATAAGTATGTTTGGAAAGTTGTACTCAAACATTTTATTGATTACTTTGAAAAATTTTAGATTATGTTCGGGTGATGGACATGGGGCTTTTGGAATTAACCATAACTGCAGTGAAGTCGGATTCTGATGGAGAGCAGGTAAGTTATTAAAATAAGTGGAAATTTTTAGCTATCTTAATTTTTATTGGAGAGACTAAGAATGTGTTGACCTTAAAACTGTTTTTCCACTTAAACCTAACCTTGTTCAAAAGTGGATAAACCATTTTAAAGTTAAGACCGAGTTACTCTGAGCACACATCTCCCGGGGCAGAGCCGATAGTCACAGGACCCCGTGTGTAATATAAACGCGTGGAGAGAGGCGGTCCCCGTCCCCCCCCCCCCCGTCGGGAGGGCACTGCATCCCGTGTCCCCGTGTTGTGCCCAGACGGACTCGCGCTTCGAGCTGCACTGCTCCAGCGACGTGATCCACATCCGCACCTGCTCCGACTCCTGCGCCGCGCTCATGAACCTCATCCAGTACGTGGCCAGCTACGGAGACCTGCAGGCACCTCACCGGGCGGAGGCAAAGCCGGGAGCCCCGCAGAGAAAGCCCCCGGTAAGGTCGGCAGCCCCGCCCTTTTGCACCCCCCCGCCCCCCCAACCCCAGTCCGGCAGCGTGAGGGCCGTGCCCACGTCAGCACAGTCCTCAGACAGTCGTGAGGTAGAGAAGAAACCGAAATGTCACCCGTCCGTGCCTTCCCTCGGGGCCGATGGGGCCTGGGAAGGTGACTCCACGGGCCTTTTCGGAGAACCATTCTGCTGCTCGACATTCTGTGTCTCAGAACATTCATCTCCTCAACCGACATCACACTTCTCTTTAGACTTGAGTTACTTTCATCCGTCCCGAGGAAAGAGAGGAAACTCTTGTCATGTAAGAGCTTGTTGTATGCAAGTTGCATGGAAAAGTCCCACGAGAAGAGGTGGCAGGTGGTGTTACTGTTACCAGAAGGCCGATTTGTGTCGTTGTGCTTTCCGTCTTTGCTGTCTGTGATACTATCCAGTTTTCAGTCTGCTTTCTGCAACTTCCTTTAGCCCAGTGTGACGCAGAGGTTAGCGGGGATTGCCTGTTTTACAGAAGAAAAAGCTAACACCTGAGAATTGAGTGATTTTCCACAGTTAGTAGCAGAAGCAGCAACAAAACCCAGATGTTTTGATTCCTGGTTCAGTGGCTTCTCACGCCCCCAGGTG
This sequence comes from Phyllostomus discolor, assembly GCF_004126475.2. Classification (NCBI taxonomy): domain Eukaryota; kingdom Metazoa; phylum Chordata; class Mammalia; order Chiroptera; family Phyllostomidae; genus Phyllostomus; species Phyllostomus discolor. The sequence continues at coordinate 212,413,726 of NC_040903.2, read as the reverse complement.
CCACCTCCCTGCCCTCTCTTGTGTCCAGACCAAACCACGCCCTGTTTGCTTAGCGTTTTATCATCTCTGGGCGAGTTTTCATTCTCCTTCAGGCCTCCTCTGTGAGCAGACCACGCAGGGCCCGCGGGGTGGGACGCCCCCGTGTGGGCCTGAGTGGCCTTGCAGGGTCGTTCAGGGCCGTCTGACCCTTGATGGGCATCTGCTCCTGGTCTTACTGCTGCCCTGCTCTCACTGGGGACCAGGCGTTGTGACACACCCTCCCTACCCTCTGTTCTCTCTGTGGAAGCTGTCTCCAGTTTACTGAAAGCTATTTTAAATTGTCCTTTTTAAGTTGGATCCTTCCATTTTACTTTATTATTTTTATTTTGCTTGTTTTTTACTTTTTTATTGAATTCATTGGGGTGACATTGGTTAATAAAATTGTATAGGTTTCAGGTGTGCAGTTAATACATCACCTGTATATCATATTGTGTGTTCACCACCCAAACACAGGTCTCCTTCCACCACCCTTTATCCTCCCCTGCACCCCTTCTACTGCCCCCACCCTCTTCCCTCTGGTCACGGGGATCTTTCCACTTTAGGGTCATGCGCACATTTAAAAACATGGTCTGGATTTAACGAACCCACAGGTCACTGACCGAACCGGTTGAGGGTCGGGCTGGAATGGAACCCCACGAAGCACCACCCGTAGGTTTTCCCTCCTGTGTGTGCCCCCCACTGCCCCGAGGTATCTGTTCATCCCAGGTGGCGAGGCCGTGAGCTCCGGTGACTTGGTCTCGAAGGCCTGGAAGTCCTTGTCGCTGGGGTCTGAGTGGGTCGGACTCCGCGGGGCGAGCCCCTCCCTCCGCAGCTCCACGGCCCTTCTCCCACCTTCTGTCTCTCCTGACGTGCTGCCTCTTCAGGACCCCGGTTCCCTGGGCTGGTCCTGAGGGGGTGACGTGACCTTTGTGAGCCAGTGGTTGTGAGGGTGCGGATGGCACTAAGACTCCCAGCGTACACGTCAGGGCTGCTGGGCAGAATGTGGAAAACGAGTGTGCCCCCGTGCCTGGTGCTTCTGAGACGGCATCACGTGGGCTGGTGGGCTTCTTAGGGCGGGCGCGGCCCTTTCTCATCAGCCTTTCTGGCTGCAGGCAGACCCCGGTGGCCCGCCCCCCTCCCGCGGCCCGGGACTCCCCGAAGCGGACCAGCAGATGCTGCGCGACTTGATGAGCGACGCCATGGAGGAGGCCGACGCGCACCAGGCTGGCCAGGCTGCGAAGCCGCAGCCCAACGGTAAGGCCTCGGACTCTCCGGGGGGGTGTGCGGGGACGGGGGCGCTGCGGGGCGGTGGAGGCGCCCCAGACTCGCCTTCTTCCCCACTCTCCTGTGAGCCGCTCGTTAGAGAAGAAACGGGTCCGGGTTGGGCGGGTACTTACCTACGAGTCAATCAGCTTGGGTTTACCGAGTGTCTCGCCGGTAAATAACACCGACTGGGGTGTCGTGCGTGGGCTTGCAGATTGAGTGGAAGACAGAACCTGTGTTTTCTGGTAGCTTATCTATTGGCTAGTACAACAGACCGGCACTGAACCAGACCTAGAATGACGCAGAAGCGATAACATGGAAGGCGCTTCAGACTGTGATGTACTGCACCTGCTGTCGGGCAGGGGTTGGAACCAGTGCTTGGACCTGAGTGACAGTGCGAGAAGGTGGCTTTTAAAAAGCGGACAGGACTTCCCTAACAGGCGTAGCTCAGTTGGTTGAGTGTTGTCCTGCAAAGCGAAAGGTTGCTGGTTCGATTCCCGGTCAGGCACATGCCTGGGTTGCGGGCTGGTTCCGGTTGGGGTGTGTGCAAGGGGCAACCAGTCAGTGTTTCTCTCGCACATCCATGTTTCTCTCCCTCTCTTTTTCCCTCCTTTTCCGTCTCCCTACGAATAAATAAAATCTTAAAAAAAATGGATAGGGCCTAGGAACGCAGAGGGGAGAGGGAAGCTATCTCGGCAAGGCCGTTAGCATCAAGGGGCAGGGACAAAGGCTCATGGGAGCCCTGGTCACCCAGCAGACCGGGCCGCCCCTTCTTACAGGAAAGAACTAGACGGCAAAGTTGGGAGGAACCGGGTGGGAAGTACCTAAATGTTTTGAAGCATGTATCTGGAAAATATTTTTTTTTCTAATTGGATGAATTTTGCTATTTCTGTATGCTGTAACTCTTAATTATTAAAATTACTTTATGGCATCATGAAACTTGAGCATTAAATGTGGCTTTCATCCTAAATGAGAACTAAGGAAGCCAATGGGAACCTGCAGCTTCCTATGCACCGCGTCACCTGTAATGAGCAGCAGCAGCTGACCTCCTTACGTGGGGAGGAGTATTTGGTGGCTGTTTAGCAGCTTCAATGTACGAGATTCTGGACTAGGCCCTGGGTGCTTGCAAGCGTGAGTAAGTTCAAGGTGCTGCCCTAGAGAATTTGGCATCGCGCCTGTGAGCTCCTTGAGGCCAAATGCCACTTTTGTTCACACTCCCTAGTAAGTGTTGGGTGTGACGACTGAACAGAGAAGGACTTGGTGGGGGTGAGATGAAGGACAATGTGTGAAAGTGTGTGTTTACTTAGAGATTTTGGTGCAAATGCCCTCTTTGGTGCACTGCATGTTGAAAGAGCTCCCTGAGAACCGGTGCCCCGTGTGGCGTGGGGTCGCGTGGGGATCTGTTCGGCAGCCGTTGCCCCGCCCTCCACACGCAGAGAGCCCCTGCAGTTGTAGGTGGGGCGCTGCTGGGCACCGCCGGTTTTCCCGGCCCGTGCCATGTGGTCCAGGCGGTTTCTTCTGGAGCCGTGCCCACAAGCCAGGGTTGTCAGCGTGCGAACTCCAGTGCCCACAGGCCGGCTGCTGCCACGTTCCTGTGCTTCCCTGACACCACAGAGCTAAGAGGAGACAGTGTCTGTCACTTCAGGAGACCATCCTTTACCCTTGTTGTAGAGAACTTCAAACTCACTTTTGGTCTTTTCATTAGCAGGCAGAGGATAATTACAAGAAAAAAACAGGGATTTTGCAGGTGGGAGCACTCAACTCACTGTTTGTCGCTCTGGCACACGGCGACCGCGCGTCCTCAGTGCTTTTGCTGGTGTCTCCCAGCGTGCCGACGCTGACCGCCGCGTCTCCTTCCCAGGCTTCTTGGATGAGCAGTCGCACACTCAGGAGCCGTGCTGTTCGGACCTCTTCCTGTTCCCAGACGAGAGCGGGAACGCGTCCCAGGAGCCCGGCCCCACATACACCTCGTTCACCCACCGCTTGCTCGGTGACGCCACGACAGGTGCGCCCGCTGAGAGTGACGACTTCTGCATTCTTTTTGCGCCGAGAGCCACCGTTCAGGTAATACATTGGCAGCGTCACGGAGGCCCCGTGACAGCATCACACACTGAGTTGACCAGCGGCCCAGAGAGAGTCTTTAGGTCTCGACTGTTCACAGTTCAGAAATACTTTGTGATTTGCTGTCCATGCTTTGTGAGCGTTCGTTACGCATTCCTGTTGCCATGACAGCTCTCTCAGAGACTCAGAGAAGAATGCTCTGTGCTTGTGAAATCTCCCCCGTGGGTGGCTGAGCTGTGACTGTCGCGGGCAGTGAGATGGCTCTGGGGGGCGGGGAGTTTCGTGGCGGGAAGGGGCGCTGCACGGACGTGCCGGTCCCAGGACTGGGGAAGCTCGGGCGTGGCTTGTGAGGAGGCTGAGGGCTGACTGCTTTTCCGCTCAGTTCCCCCTTTAGAGTCGCGCTCACGTTTAAAAGCGTGGTCTGCTTTGAATGCATCCGCAGCTCGCTGGCCCAAGTGGTTCAGCATCGGAGCTAGAACTGAATCCCATTCAAAGCGAATCTCTGTTTAGTGTGCGTGTGTTTCAGGCTGCCTAGGGGTAACTTGGTAACTGAGTGCATTTATGTGACTGAGCTCTGGTGGACCTAAGGGCACCAAACTCAGGACGAACTCATTGTCAGGAACACGGTAGTTTGGTCAGGATGTTGACGTGTGGCCGATTGGGAATGCAGGGTTGACTTGGAATTAAAGAACTGTGCACAGATGCACACACTATGCACACACTTCAACACATACACTAGATCTGCACCCTTTAATCGTCAGTCGTACAGTCCAAGTCAAACTGCAGATTAGAGAAAATCCTCATGGAGTAATCGGCATGGAACAGGGGAGTCTCCTTTATGGTCAATAATACAGAATATCTTATGGGATTGTACATGTCAGTACTCCCTTTCCCATTTCATACGTGGAAACTACTAGAAAGAATGCAGAACCAAGTACTCCCTTTCCCATTTCATACGTGGAAACTACTAGAAAGAAGGCAGAACCAGGAAATCTCGGTGAGACAGGCAGCACAGTCAGTGATTTTCCCTGAGCCAAGACAGCGTGCCTTACCTGTTCCTCTCTCTCAGGAGAAGGAAGAAGAGCCGGTGGTAAAAATAATGGTGGACGACGCCATCGTGATAAGAGACAATTACTTCAGCCTGCCCGCCAAGAAGACGGACAGGGGCAGGGGCCCCGTGCACTTCCCCCCGCCCGTGGTCCGCTACGTGGTCAAAGAAGTCTCCCTCGTGTGGCACCTGTATGGGGGGAAGGACTTCGGAACAGCGCCCCCTACTTCTCCAGCTAAGAGTTACACGTAAGTTAAATCAGTGTCGACGGAAGTTCATCTGGCAGGGCAGCACATTCTTTTTGCAGAAAAACACATAGCGTTCCCCACTTCAAGAATCGTTTACAAAGCAGTACTAAAAAGCTGTGATTCAAGCGTTGCTCTTTAAATGTTAGTGTTAGAGTTTCCTGCTGCGTAACCTTGTTTGCAGTGTTTGCGTTTTTACCGAACTGGGGTGACTTAAGTGATCTCCGTTCTGCCAAGTGTTTCTGGTGCCTGCGTGTGCCAGAGCCTGTGGGAGGGGCACAGTCCCTAACCTGAACACACCTGGACGCTGGCCTGGGTCCCGAAGGGAGAGACGGTGTGTGTAGGCGAGGGCGGGGTGTGCGTGCGTTGGAGGCAGGGGCCGCGGCCGCCCCGGAATCTCCGATATCCCGCGGGGTGCCATGCAGGGTCCGTGCTCCCGGAGTCCTTGGTACACGGGGGGCCCTTGGCGGAGCTGGGGGAGAACTGCGTGGTGAACTGGGGAGCAGGCCAGGCATTCTCCCTGGGGCGGTGAGCTGCCGAAGAGGCGTCACGAGGTGGTACCCTCTGGCACAACAGTGTAGTGGCTTTTCCTATTGAAAAGTAATTTCTTAAACACTGGGTGTTGACTGTGTAGTTCTCTTCCGTACTCACTGGGGTTTCTGGGACTTGCTCTCTGACTGTAGGGGTTTCTGACGTAACAAGGAACAGAGTCTCCTGTCCAGGTCCGTCCTGAGACACGACCACCCACGTTGCAGTTAGGGTTTACTTCGGCCTGCCGAGCCGACGATGGCCTCAGTAAGGTCCGTAACGAAATCCATGTTCTCATCGTCTCCAAGTATAGGAGCTGCGGTTTTGCCGGATAGTCATTCAGTCTGTGTAGCCGGACAGTTCCTCCGTCTTACTCTTTTCTCGCCTTGCTGTTTTTCCTGAGGCTGGTCATTGCCTCTCTCTGAATATTCCCTTAACAACAGTTTTTTTTTTTTTCCCCATTGTAGCAGTCCCCACAGCTCACCCTCTCACACGCCCACAAGACATGGACGCAGTACGGTGTGTGGGGGAAAAGGAAGGAACCACGACTTTCTCATGGAAATACAGTTAAGCAAGGTAAGGTGGCGCTTGGAAAGGAAAGTCCCCCTGGAGGAGGATCCTCGTGAGGGTTCATCAGTGCGCCGCCCCGCCCCCCACATGCAGGCAGGCACCGGAGCCCCCTGAGGGCTTGTCCCAGTAATGCAGGCTGTGGGCCCCCCGGGGTTCTGGTTTGGTAGGTCGGAGGCAGGGCCCACGGACAGGCATTTTTAACGCATTCTTGGGCAAGTCTGACACTACTTCTCACAAGGCTGCACTTGGGGACCGCTGCCTGGGGCGCCTTCCTGGGAGGGCCTGCTGTGGGGCCGCAGCCTGCCGGGTCCTTTGTGAGAGGGTGGGGACCAGCAGGGCCAGGCCCCCAGTGACATCCTGTGCATGTAATTCTGCCACTCGTCTGGGACGGTGCTGAGTGTCATCTGTTAGGGCACCTAACGTGGAGATACTACAGTGAAGTCAGCTCCGTCTACTTCAGGGTGTCCTTGCTTGCTCTGGGGCCTGAACCCCGCTTTCATTGATCATCCATTTTCAGCAGTTTCATAGCTGTGCAAGACGATCATTTCATGTCTCATTCCTCTGGAGGGCTTTGCTTGAGAAGGGGAGGGCTTTTACCAAGGTCAGATGAGAAATGCCGGCCGAGCTCACCCTGTGGCAGGCGCACGCGGATCCACAGGGAAGTGAGCGAAGGGAGGAAGGTCACGTTCTCCGAAAGTGGGCGGGGAAGCCGAGAACTCAGAGGCTGCGACTCGGGGCGTGGTGCTTTGCGCTGCCGAGGGAAAAGCCCGGGTGGACTGAGAGGTCAAGACGGCTCTGTGCTCCCTCCCCTGTCTCTGAAGGTGAAGTTCCAGCACGAGGTCTACCCCCCGTGCAGGCCGGAGTGCGACTCCAGCCTGTTGGAGCAGCCGGTGTCCCGGCAGGTGCTGGTCGTGCAGGACCTGGAGATCCGGGACCGCCTGGCGGCCTCGCAGATGAACAAGTTCCTGTACCTGTACTGCAGCAAAGAGATGCCCCGGAAGGCGCGCTCCAGCATGGTGAGCCGCGGCGCCCCCGTCGCGCGGCCCGCAGGCCGCGGTTCGGTTCTCTCTGGCGGCACGAGAGTTGGATGGGGAACGACTGCCTGAGTTTTCTCAGTTTAATCCGGAGACCCCTTTTAAATGTGCTGCCTCAAGTTTTATGGCTTAAAAACGGTTTTGCTCGTCGCTCCCAGGGATGAAATCGCCCACATAACGCTATCCGAGGAAGCCCCGGACTCCGCAGGGGTCTGCACCAGACGTTTAGTGTTGGCTGGAGGGGTTCCGGTGTCTAACACTTCAGGTTTTCAGTGGGACAGCAGGGCCTAGCGGGGACTTCTGTCCCTGGAACATGGGTCTGCGGGCCAGCTCCGGGGCTCGGCGGGCCCCGTGGAGACCGCACGTGCGTCATACACGCTTTTCCCGCTGGTACGGAGAGTCCGTACCTTTCCGCAGGTTCCCGGGGGGAGTGCGTGACCCCAAAAACGCGCATTCAGGTTTTTAAGGAAGGAGGGTAAACAGGTCCACTGTTTGTGCCAGCACAGGGAATGGGAATGTAACGTCTGTCTCTCCTTGTACGATGAGGACAGAGTCACCGCATCACCGGGGACAACACGGCCTTCCCTTTCTGTCTCGCAGCTGACGGTGAAGGCGCTGCACGTGCGCCCCGAGTCCGGCCGGTCGCCGCAGGAGTGCTGCCTGAGGGTGTCGCTCATGCCGCTGCGCCTCAACATCGACCAGGTTCGTGGGGCCGGCGCCCTCCAGGGGGCAGGCCAGCAGGAGACACCCGACCCGAGTTCCGGGGGAGAGGCTTCGTTCAGGAGCATTAAGTCCTTGTTTAACTTTCGTGAAGGTCGCTCTGTTGGCACACACTGGTGCTGGTGAAGAGCAGGGCTAGTTCCTGGGGCTTTTGGAAGCTGGACTCCTGGCGAGTCGACGTGCTTCGATGTGCCCATCCCCCAGTTGCTGTCTGCAGGGCACAGCACTGGAACCTGCCCCTCACTCTGACTCTCGCGTCCCTGCCTCTAATGCATGTATGCAGGTACGTTCTGAGTCTTGAGGGAACCCCTGCTGTGTGATGGAAAGATTTAGAGGATTGTGTCTTAATCACCGCACCTGGAAGACAGTCCCTTCTGCCCTGGGGAAAAGGACAGATGAGTACACTGGCACCTCAGCAGGTCGCAGACAGCAGGGGTTTGTGGAAAGACGTAAAGAAATCCGCTTTCCCGTATTCCAACAAGCATCTCGTCACATTACTCTGGGCTGTGCTTTGAGCCAGATTCTGTGCAAAGCACAGTCCGCGCGTCTCCTGCAAACTTGATTCCGTACAGGTGGGGGCGCGGCGCTCGGCAGCGGTGGAGGCGTTGGCCTGGGTCACACCTGGGTTTACGTCTGAATTTTCTTTTACTAGTTGGTGGATTTGGGGTAAGTGACTTAACTTCTCCAGCCCCAGTTTCTTCGTAGGTAAAACTGAAGAAACAGTAATACGGGAAGTGTCTTTTTTAAAAAGAGGGTTACGGGAGACTGGTTACGCGAAACTAGGGTATGAAAATGTTAAGCCTGGCGCAGAATGTTAGAGAATGTTAAAGGTGTTCGGACGGAAGCGCGTCACAGCTGAAGGGAGTCCGTGGGGGTCCGGGAACACTGTGCCTCTGGAGCCACGCCCCCACCCCCCCACAGCTGACGTGGGTGCGCGTTTGGGGCTGGAGGTGGGGTCTGTGTGTGGCGGTGGCGCTGTTTGTTCACTTCATAGCGACCCAATAATGCTGATTTGTTGTTTAAATACGTAACAGGTATTTCAGGAATAAGCGCAAATAATACTTATTTCATAAACAAACGTAGGCATAGACTAATGTACTTGGAGGCGGAGAAGTTCAACGCGACTTTACAGGAACACCTGTGGCTCCTGAGCTGCACAGACTTCCCCAGGGGCACCTCAGGGCTGGGTGTTCCCGTCGGGGGAACAGCATCTCCTGACACCCGCAGTCTGATTTGTCCGTGCACGGGCCTGGCAGGAACGGGACGAGTATTGGTGGGAAGTTTCATCCGTGGGAGTCACGTGGGGGCAAGAGTTTGAGCGAGGTGCGTCTTCACGGCGTGGCTTGACCGGACTCAGCGAGCCCAGTGTTCTTTAGTAGACTTTTTTTTCTTTAATGGTGAGCTTCACGTCTTCTTTAGAGCCGCACAGCATTGTGACCTTAAAATGGGGGGCTGTTAACCTCAGAGAAAACATCAGGGGAGTAAATGTAACGACTGGAATGAGGAGGAATGAGAAGTGATCCCCTGAGACGCACACCCGGGCGCGAAGCCTCAGGCAGGTGAGCCCGGGAGGCACGTTCCCGGGGACGACAGGGCCCCTCCGGTCTGTGTCTTCTGGGAGTGGCCCACCAGGTGTTGAGGCAGAAAACGCTCATCTGAACCGAAGAGCAGGTGTTCATGTTCTTGCTCTTCTGTTTTGCTTTTTTTTTTTAAGATTTTATTTATTTATTTTTAGAGAGGGAAGGAAGGGAGACAGAGAGAGAGAGAAGAAATATCAATGTGTGGTTGCTGGGGTCTGTGGCCTGCAACCCAGGCATGTGCCCTGACTAGGAATCGAACCTGCGATGCTTTGGTTCGCAGCCCGAGCTCAATCCACTGAACCACACCAGCCAGGCTTCCTCTTCTGTCTTGAAAGCAAGTCGGTTGATGAGCAGTAACGCGTGGAGCAATGTTTTTCTTTCCAAATATATCTCTGGTTTATTCGTCTTCGCTGGCTCATAGGCAGTAAGTGTGAAAGCAACACATTGTTTTCTCACGTTTAAAAAAAACCTGCATTGCTGTTGCATTTCAGTGCAATGGCTTCCAAAGCTCAGTGAGCCTGAAGGGCAGCAGGCAGGCCGGAAACCAGGCCGAGGGAGTGACCTCCTGAGTAGACGAGGATAAGGTCGTGGGACCGGGCAGTTTGAGATTCCAAATGGGAAGGGGCAGACCTCCGGACTCTCCCAGTCTAGCGTTCGCTTTAGAATCTGGAAACCCGTGGAGGGAAGACACTCTCATTAAGCCTAAACCCTTTGCTGGATGCCAAGCCCATCCCAGTTCCGTGCAGGGGTGCCGGGCCTGCAGAGGGGAACACGCACCCTCAGAGGTCTGCGTGCAGTGTGGGGACACCGACACGAAGCCTGACGTATCACCTGTGGGGCGTGCAGGTGGTGAAGACGGGCTGCGGGTGAGAGGCCCCGGCAGCAGAGGGCTCCCGGGCCAGGCGGGGGGCTGGAAAGAGCGCGGGGTGCCCGGGAAAGGCTTCCTGGAGGCGGTGACGCTTGAGTGGGGCTTGACGAAGGCCATGGATGTAGCCTCGTTAAGGTTTTGGTGCAAGCACGAGGGCCTGGTGCAGGTCGTCAGATGAGCCGTGAGGCCGCTCGGGTAGGAAGACAGGTGAGCGCTCCGCTGAGGCTGGAAATGACGAGCCCGCGGCAGGGCCAGGGCGCGCGAGGGCGGGTTTTCAGCACCCTGACCTCACTGCCCGAGTGCGGCGCGGAGAGCTGACGCCGTTGGCACTGTCACGCCGCACCGTTACGACCCTCTGCCGCAGGAACCTAAAGCTGAAAATAACCATTTTATAGTCCGAGTTTAGCATGGACAATAAACCACGTTTTTACGTTCCACCACTCCAAAGCAGCCGCGACCTCCGCTCCGCCGCCGCCGCAGGTGAGCTCTCACCACCCCGCCGCGTCGCGTAAGCGGGGCTGTGACCGGCCCCTCGCCTGCGCGCCCGTGGGGGCCGTCCGTGCTGCGGCGTATGTCAGCGGTGGCCTCTTCACTCCTGCCGCCGAGGGGTGGCTCCTTGCATGGGTTTGCCACGCTCCTTTACTCGCTCACTCGAGATTCACACTCGGGGCACTTTCCTGTTTCTGGCTTGGAGGAATAAAGCTGTCAGGAATGGGCGTGCTCGTCTCTGTGTGAGCACGCGGTTTCGTGTTTATCGGGCAGCGTGAACAGGGGTTACGGGTCACGGTGGGCGTGTGTTTAACCGTCGTGAGGAACAGCGCGGCGGTTTTCCCAAGCGGCTGCACCGGCGCACTCTCCTGCCCAGGAGCATGGGAAATGCAGCCACTTCAGGCTGTGACTAGCCCAGGCGTGCCGTCTTTCTGGCTCCAGCCGTTGTGCTCGGTGCTCGTGCCGGCTGCAGTGTGGAGTTCCCCGACGGCCAGGATGCCGCACGTCTTTTCCGGTGCTTGCGTGCCATTGGTTCCCCTTTTGGGGGCGTCTCTGTGTTGCTAGTTCTACATTTAGGTAATTTTCTCTTAGGACTTGTGAAGAGTTTAGCACACGTGCCAGAATCTGAAACTCGGAGGGCATTTTGAAAAGCTGATGATTAGTATCCCGTTGTCTGTTGTTGGTGCATTTACAGTGAAAATGGGCAAACCACCGTCTCTTTAGTCTTCCCTTTATAAAAAAGCACATTTATGCCTGGGGTTTTCTCTGTGTTTTTTGAAGGCAGCCATAGTAAAAAACATAGCATTAACATACCACCCTCTAGTGGCCAAAGAATAACATTTTTGATATTATTAACATCTAATGTCTGAGAGAGAGATACACACATATATAGCCATATATAATGAATGCATATAACGTAAATATACACATAGACACGTGTAAAGCATAATGAGTAACTCATGAACCCACTACCCTACTGCAGAAGCAGAGTGTTTCCAATACTGTGTAAACTACCTGCTTGTTCCTCCCTCCCACCTGCCGTGTTCCCTGGGAGAACACCTTTCTGACCTTGAGTATTCATCCTTCTGCAAATGTGGTCAGGAGCTGCCGATGACGGGCAGGCGCGGCTCAGCTGCGCAACATCGAGACAGAGCCACGTACGTTTGTCTGCGATCCTGTAATGTCAGAGAGGCCACGCTGAATGGGCGGTTTTACTCATTCTAAATTTTCGTCTTGAACATCACGCCCAGCGAAGAGTGTACTGGGGCAGTATGGCGTGGAGGTAGAAGCAGGCGTCAGACAGAGGACTGTGAAGGCAGGTGTGAGCCCCCGGGACGCGCCAGCTGTCACCGTCAGCAGTGCCACCGCAAGCGGCGGGAGTGAGAGCGGACACGGGACGGCGGGGAGAGCGCCACGTGCCTGGGAAAGGGCACACGTGCTTTGATCGGGAACCCCTCTGGGCGTTGATTTTCATGCCCGTAGGGTCTGCAAGCTCTCAGGGGAAGTGTGTGTGAATGTGTGTGAGAGAGAGACCAGGAGCACCGCCTCGCCTCTCCTGAGGACCCGGCCAAGTACAGCTGCCTCGGAATAATGACTTACAGTGCAGGACTCTCAGATGCTTGGTTTGAGAGACTGGCAAACGGACGTCCCTCCCCCTCCTGTTACTCATTATCACGTCTCTCGATTCTAGGACGCCCTGTTCTTCCTGAAGGATTTCTTCACCAGCCTGTCTACAGAGGTGGAGCTGCTCACGGCCCCCGATCCAGAAGGTACTGAGCGTGCAGTTGAGAAAGTCGAATGACTGCGTAGACTTTGTTATCAGGCCTTTTTGAGCATGTACTTCTGCAGTCTCCATTTCCATTTAGACAGATGTGTTCTGTGTTTGTGTTTGTTAAATTGTGCGGTTGCAGTTCATGTAAAAGTAATACTTTAAAGGGTGAAAGTCGGTTTTCTCTGTAGCAGTTTATTGGGTGAAACGGGGCAAAGCGAGTCACACCTGGGCGGGCTGGAGCGGCGGCCGGAAGGGGGCAAACCCGTTTCCTCACATGCACGTTGCCTTTCCAGTGAAGAAGTCCCCGGGGTCCGACGTCACCTGCAGCGTGCCGCGGCGCGCCAGCGCCTCCAAGGAGCCCAGCCTGGTCCTGTCTTTCCCCGGGCCGCGGCAGCCTCCGCCGGACGGGGGCGCCGGCTCCGCAGAGGTGGCCAACGGGGAGGGCGAGAAGGACTTCTCGGCCGAGGACGCGTCGTTCAGTGACCAGCCCGTGTTTTTCAGGTGAACCCTTTCGTTTTGATCGCATGGCGTTCTTTTCGAGATTTGAAGGTGGTTCCTTGACGCGTTGGTGTGCGGTGGTCGCGAGGGCACAGCAGCTTCCCTCTGCACTGCCAGCCGTCGGCTGGGGCAGCGCGTACTCACCCACGAGGGGCCCCACCTGACGTCCCTCCCGTTTCGCAGGCAGGGGCCCAGGGCGAGGGTTCGCCTCTCTGCTGACTCCGTAGCGGCAGCTCCCTCTTCCCTCTCGCCGCCCCTCCCTTCCCGGTCGCCAGATGGCTTCTTGGTGCCTCCTCAGACCCGGAGCTGCCCTGTTCCTCTCTTCCTTCACCCGCCTCCGAGTCGACCTTCCTCCCCTCTTCCCTGCGGGAACTCTACTGTCCAGCTTTCTCTGTCTGTCCTCCCCCATCGCTGCCGCGTCGTTCCCGGCCCTTCCCCCTGTGGCTGAGCCGGGGCCCCTGGGCTGCCGCCGCCGCCAGCCGGAGGTGCATCCCTCCTTCGCACACCCCTTCATTTCCCCGCTTCCTTCTTCCCCAGCCTCGGCAGCGGGCCGGAGCCTCGGCCCTGCAGGAGGGAGAGAGGGGGACGATGAAACGCTCCTGTGTTGTGAGGGACCCTGCACCACCTTCCCTGGCCTTCTGTGCTCCTGTCCCTTTGACCTTGGGGGCCCCCAGATTCTGTCTTTCCCTCTAGGCCCTGAGGTTGGACTTCGGCCCAAAGCGAGTGTTGTAACTGTTTTTAACATTTATTGATGAGAGAGAGAGAAGAAGGAGGGGGGACAGAGACAGAGAAAGAGAAACATCGCCTTGTTGTTCCACTTCTTATGTCTTCATTGGCCGTCTCTTGCATGCGCCCTGACCAGGGATCAAACCCACAACCGTGCTGTGCAGGATGAAGCTGTAACCAACTGAGCTGCAAGGCCAGGGCTGCAGCGTAACTATTTTTAAGTGGTTTTTGTGTTTTGAAGAGCATGTGCATTGATGGAACACCCCGGACTGTGACTGTCGGAAGGGCCCTGGGCTGGACGGTGGCTGTGGCCCCGGCCTTCCCTCCGCACAGGGCAGGGCCTCTCTTGCTTCGGTCCCACATATTTTCTCTTAAAAACTTCGACCAAAAAACTGTGTATTCTCAGTGACAATTCGCATAAACCACCGATTTGGTTACTGTGGATACTGGAGAATAGGTACAAAAGAAATGGAAAGGTTAAAAAGAAGCGCCCCACCCCGCATTTGTTGAGCTCTTACCGTATACATGCACGCCACAGTTTATTCTGGGCATGGCGAACAAAAGACAGAAAAATCCCCATTTCACTGAGTTCAAAAATAATGAAAACAGGTGATTTGTCCTCTGGCATGTCGAGGAGGAAAGAGGGGTAAGGACGGAGGGGCAGGTGGCAAGGGGCCATGGCCCACGGAGCACGCAGAGGTGCGTGTTCGGAGGACCAGGGACGGCCCGGGCCCCGGCTTCTTGTCGTGACCGGCGAGGCTGCAGCACTCCATGGTGCCGTGGGCGCGGTCGTCTCTGAGGGGTGGCTTGGGATGCAGTCACCAGCCTCAGTTCTGTAGCAAAAGTGCGTTTCAGGTTCTGGTTCACACTTCAGCCTTGGAAGCCAGTGCTTTTGTGTGGTGTGTGCCATCATTGCGTACAATTCCTTTCTCCAAGAGCTCCCAGCACTGGTGTTTTGATATTCTGTTCACAAGCGTTGATCTCAAGGACGCTCACTGAGACCGGGCCGGGCCGGTCGGGGGTTGGAGCGTGGTCCTGGCGTACCGCAGGAGGTTGCAGGTTCGATCCCCCGGTTGGGGCGCGTGCCGGAGGCAACCAGCAGTGTTTCCCACGTTGCTGTTTCTCTCCCCCCCCCCCACCCCTCCTTTTCTCCTTCTCTCTCTAAAATCAATACACATATCCTTGGGTGAGGATTAAAAAAAAAGAATGCTCGTTAAAACTCACCAGTGTAGGTGGTAATATTTTAAAATTTATCGACAAAGACATTCTGGCTCAGCGAGGGTAGGTGCCTTGCCCGTGACGGTGTCCCGCGTGAAAACGGGGACCCGTGGCCGCTGCCCCCACTCTCTCTGCTTCACGGTGGAGCGACGAGTGGGCCCCCCTCACCTCTTTTCTTTTCACTCTTTGGTGACGATTGTATTATTTGGTTTAATCTTGAAGGTTGCTTTTATTAACTTGCTGTCTGTCTGAATTGAGAATAAATTCTTCTAATAAATAGCCAGAATAAGATTTTTCTAAGATGAATATTGCTTAGTAAACTAGGAAGAGGTGTTTATGAGAAATTTTAAATATAATACAAAATATGACTTATAAGATGGGTAACATCGGTTTAGTTGTTACATTACCCTAAGAAAAAGTAAAGCCAAAAGGCGTTCTCTTTATTTATTTTGGTTTTGTTTTTATTCTTCAATTGCACAAATTAATTTAGATCTAACTATTAGAATAGTTACTTCCATATCAATAACTCACCTCCTTTCTTTATCTTCAGAGAATTCAGATTCACATCAGAAGTTCCCATTCGACTTGATTACCACGGCAAACATGTGTCAATGGATCAGGTTTGGAAACTTTGTATAAAGATACTCTACAAAATTATCCCATTTGTTTTTCTGATTGACTCAGTTTAAAAAAATTGTTTTTTTCTGTCATAGTTTTATATATGAGGTAAAGTGCAAGCTTTAAAATTTAATTGTTTGTATAGTAAATGAAATGCCATTTGCTTAAGAGCCCCTGGGTAATACTTGACATAAACTGGGTCATAGCTGTTGTAAAGTATGTGTTGTTTGGCTGTAACTGATTTAAATGTTTTAGTTTCATTAGTGAATATGGCTCTGACTTTCCCAGCTAATAACTATTTTAAACGTCAAGTCTCTCAGTTTACAGATTGACTCGGCCTCTTGACTTGTCTCTTCAAGGGCACGTTGGCGGGGATCTTGATTGGCCTAGCGCAGCTGAACTGCTCGGAGCTGAAGCTGAAGAGGCTCTTCTACCGGCACGGGTGAGCGGGGTCAGCGGGGTCAGTGCGCGAGGCTGCGAGGGGTTGCCCACGCGAGTGTTGTGCGGGAGGTGAAGGTGGGGTTTTCCGAGCAGGCACACGTGACCTCATTCATCTACGGCGCTGTCTGCACACAGCTCACGGTAGAGCATCCTCACTGAGGTTTATCCTGAGCGAGGAGAAGTCCTTCGGACAGGGGAGTCTTTTTCAAAAACAGCTCTAGTTAGGAGATATTTAGTGATGTCCCAAAGTCGTAAAAGTGGCTTCCAGACGCTGGGTCAGTGCCACGCCGGAGCCGTGGGTGTGCAGGAGATAAGCGCGGTGGCAAAACACACTCACACGTGTTGCCCGAGCCTCGCGGAGATTATTATATCACAGCTGAGTCACGTGTGTGTACATTTATTTATACGTGTGCTCAGATTGGGCAGCTGTCATGTTTTGTCCTTGTCGTGTGTAAATTTTCTTTTGTCTTGAGTAAAACCTTCCCCACACTCAGCTAGAGCTACAGCTCCCCCTCCCTCCCTGTGTACTAACAGTCGTGTGCTCCAGTTTGCTAGGCGTTGACAAACTCTTCTCCTACGCGATCTCCGAGTGGCTGACCGACATCAAGAAGAACCAGCTGCCGGGGATCCTGGGAGGCGTGGGGCCCATGCACTCCCTGGTGCAGCTAGGTGAGCTCTGCCCTTTCACCCAAGGGTCAGTGGTTTGACCTGGTCCGTGACACGTCACCCCCTTCTGGTCATGGGTGCCTTTGGGAGTCTGTGTGAGGAGCGTCTTTCTAGAAAAGCCACCTCTGTCGCCGCACACACGGAACTCGGCCTTCCCCGCCAGGGGTTAGGGAACCCAGGGCTGGAGCTCGAGTGGAGGGCGGGGCCCCGGCCCCGCTGCTGACCGCGCTGCCTCTCGTCCCAGTGCAAGGCCTGAAGGACCTGGTCTGGCTGCCCATAGAGCAGTACCGGAAGGACGGCCGCATCGTCCGCGGCTTCCAGAGGGGCGCTGCCTCCTTCGGCACCTGCACGGCCATGGCCGCCCTGGAGCTCACCAACCGGATGGTTCAGACCATACAGGTACCGCTCCCCCGGCTGCCCCAGTCTGCGTGGGGCGGGTGGGTTGCGGGGGGCCAGTGCAGAACGGTTCTGTCGTTTTGTTTTTAAAATGACACTGTGGAAATACGCAGACTGTGGAGAACAGATATTTTATTCGTAACGATTTAGTATCGAGCTTTTTAAATTGGTTACCCAGTGTTTAAATAATTAGTGGAATTAGTGGAACACAGCGTCAGATTTGTGTGCCTGTTTCTGGCGAAGTAGAACCGTTCAGCTACCAAGGACAGGTCTCACATTTACGTGGAAAGGCCATGGCTGAACGTCAAGAAGGCCTCCCGGGCTAGAGGGCGCCTGAGGGGCGGTTTGCGTGTGAGGTGTTAAGCTGCAGCTGACCTTACTCGGACTGTGTGCTCCCGACCAGCCTGGTGACAGGGAGACCGCCCTCCGAGGGCAGGGGACGGACCGCACAAAGCAGCTCGACCGAGAGCGTTAGTTCTGAACGTGTGCTTGAACGTTCCTGCTGTCAGAGCAGCCTGTGCTGGCGAGGAATCCCCCCGACACTGCGGAGGCGCGCTGGGGGGGCGAGGGAGCCCCCGCCCCTGCGGGAGGGAGGTGCGCTCTTGGGCTGTCAACGTCAGCCCAGGCCCCCCTCCGAGTCCGTCCTTCCTTTCTGTAACACGGCCCAGGCGGCGGCAGAGACTGCTTACGACATGGTGTCTCCCGGCGCCCTTTCCATCGAGCCCAAGAAGCCCAGGAGGTTCCCTCATCACCGCCTCGCCCACCAGCCGGTGGACCTGCGGGAAGGGGTGGCCAAGGCCTACAGCGTCGTGAAGGAGGTAGGTGCCGCTTGGGCGGGACCGGCCGGAACTGGCGTCCACGCTGCCCCAAACGGCGTCCGGGGCTCCTCCCCGAGGGCCCCGGGAGCAGAGTGGGAAATGCTGCCTGCAGCCGGGCAGGCGCGGAAGGGCCGAGGGCGGCCGGGACTGGGGGCTGTCTTTTCACTCAGCGGCTTTGTCTTGCAGAGAGTTCTAAAAATAGCACGTGCTGTTTTAGTTTTCTGTTCTTCGTCCCACCTTCCCCCCCCCCACCCTCCTCACAGAAAAAGCAAGCGAGGAATAACACACACACACACACCAGGTTCTCACCAGCTGGGTTCAGTGCCTGTTTATACTTTGCCGTATTTCCTCAGGTTTGTTTGAAAAACACAGGTCTGCAGGTGACTCGCTCACCCCGATCCCTTTCCCTGCCTCCACTGCCCTGGAGATGGGACAGGTTATTCTTACCTGTTTCCCAGCTTCATTTTGCGAGTGTCTGCTCGTAGGCAACACATCCTATCGCTTGTGTTTAAAAGTTAACGTAAGCGGTTGTGTGTACCGTTCTGTAACTTACATCTTTCAAGATACGTCCATGTCAACGTACAGACATCAGATGTAACCTCTTTTACAGGGTTTCACCGTGTGGGCATAGCACGGTTTGTTTACTTCGCTGTTGGTGGACACGGAGTTTCCGTTTTCCCCTAAAGCATCGCTATGGGAAGGCTCATTACAGAGTCCCTTTGCTCACGAGGTGGGACTGATGGTTGGCAACGAGTTGTGTCTCGACACTTGCCAGACATCGCCAGTCAGTGCTCGTTCAGCCACGCTGCTGAGCCCTGGCTCTTATGGCGGTGTCAGGGGCATCTCCTGTCTTGGTCTTCTTTGATCTTCCTGTTAGTGTGGCGTGGAGTTCGAGTGTGAGGTCACGGACAGTTGGTGTCTTAGTTTCACCGAAGGTGTCTCCCACCACGTGCTGGCAGGCAGCAGGGCCTCGGGCAGCCGTTCAGCGGACACAAGTGGCCTCTGGCGTCCCAAACCGTGGGGAGACCACTGAGGCAGGGACCCCGAGAAATTATTAGTGGAAAGACCATGGGTCTCTTTTCTTAGAAAGGGATTCAGTCGGGAGAGTAAAGGGACTTAGTTACCCATCACCTGTGGGAGCAGGCCATTATCGGTGGGCATTATCGGTGGATACATTAGGGTGTACCAGGTGTGTGGAAGTGACCCGGGGGCTCGGGCAGAGCAGGGCAGCGGGCGTCGGGCTACCCTTGCTCTCGGGTGGGCAGCTAGCGCTGCGGCCCGAAAGATGCTTCACCTGCATCTGTTTTACATCGGCACTGGCGTGCTCGCCTTGAGTCGGTGGCTCTCCCCACTCGGAGGTGGGAAGCAGGCTCAGCAGGTGTGGCCGCCCCAGCGGCCCGTGGCCGGTCGGTCGGCAGTGGAGTGGGACGGGAACCGGGGATGGGGCCTCCTGTTCGGTTCTCCCTCTCTGAAGCTGCCAGGGTGAAAGATGGAGGGAGGCAGGGGCCAGGAGCGTGGGCAGAGGTGGTAGGGTGAGCTTGAGTAGACGGAATCTGAATTCTGCATCACAGAACGTTTTGACGAGAGGTTCCTGAGCGGTGGTCAACGCCTCTGCCCCCGCTGGGTGTGCGCAGCTCAAAGTCCCAGGGCAGGCCTGGGACAGGGTCAGGGTCAGCGAACTAGACTCCGCAGGTCAGAGCGGCGGCCGGCCCGGGCCCGCCCCGTGCGGGCCTTCTAGCTGCGGACGGCGAAAACAAGAGCAAACGACCCGAGGCGTGCGGGCCACGGGCACTTCCCACCGGGCGCGTCAGAGGGGGAGTCTGCCCATGCTGCTCACGTCGCCCCGTTCCGTGGCCGCCAGGGGGCGTCTGCGCGGGCGGCGGCGGCTGTCCCGGAGTGAGCTAGCACACGCTCAGTGCCCGCTGTGCTGTGCCACGCCCTCCAGGTGCATGACTCGTTTAACTCGCACACCGCCACTGCGTGTCCTTCCCCCGAGTGAGGGTCTTGTCTGAGGTCACACGGCCCAGTGACGGGGCTGCGTTTGCACTCACTCCTGTTGCCTCCAGACTGGGCGGTGGTCGTTGTTTTAATGAGGTAATGCCGTCTCATTGTCTGTGGGTCGGGGGGAGCTGCTGAGAGAGGGAAGATAATGGGGACACGTGTATAAACTGTAAGCCTTTTGGGGGGGGGGGCTCGTGTTTCACTTATTGCCCATTATCTGGTAGGTAGTTTTAAGAATAGAGCTTATTTTATTTTTTTAGGTTTTCTGTATTTCATTTCACTTCACCCCCGCCCCATGAACTCTGTGTGCTCGCCCGCTGTGTTGGCTAGAAACGGTCCTCTTGCTGGCTCATGAGAGCGATGGCTCTGTTCTGGGCAGGGACGGGGCTCCTCGGTTTCCCCGGAGAGCCCGGGGTTTCTTGCCCCGCGCCCTCCACGGAAACCGTCGCCGTGGAACAGAGCAGCTTGTTCCACCAGGGGTCTCTGCGTTGGACGGGACAGGCGGTGGGGACCCCAAAGCCGTGCGCGCAGCTTCACCCCCTTGTGGCCTGGCCGGCACGTTCGTCTCTGCAGCCGCGGAGCGCGGCAGTCCGGTCACGTGACTGGCGGCGGCGGTCAGGAGGCGGGCGCAGAAGGGTACCGGGGCTCGTTTGTAGCTGGGCAGCGTGCTCCCGCTCTGTGTTCCCAGGATGATCTCTGCTTATTAGCTCACTAAAACGTTCTGTTCAGCCCTTCGTCTCAACGGGCTGTCCCACAGTTACCTTTCCGGCGCGTAGCCAGTACCTGAAACCAAGTTAAATGATCTCCTGGAGCTCACCAGAATCAGGTTTTCTGGTCACCGCTGCATCGGAGGAGCCGTCGCCACACTCCTGCAGTGGTCACGTCTGTTCCAGAAGCTCCGTTGGCCATGTGACCTAACCGGGGGGGGGGGGGGGGATGAGTGGGCCGGCGGAGCTGCCCTTGGGCCCTTGCGCGCCTCCGCACCCTTCCCCCGGTGGGGGGGGGGGGTGCTGCGGTTCAGCTGCGTCTTCTCCGCACTCGCGTCCCAGCACAACAGGCGTCAGAGTGGCCTCTTACTCCCCTTGTCATTAGAATTTCGCCATAAAGATAATTATCCTGGGTTACCGCTGAAGCAGCTATTTTTTGTTTTTTGGTCTACTGATAAACGTGTTGAGTAAATCCACCGAAGTGTGTTCTAGGATAACGTGGGGTTTCCCACCCGTGACGGGCTCCCCTCTCTGCCGCCCCCTGCAGGGCATTGCCGACACGGCTCACACCATTTACGAGACGGCGGCCCGCGAGCACGAGAGCCGAGGGGTCACGGGCGCCGTGGGCGAGGTCCTGCGCCAGATCCCGCCGGCGGTGGTGAAGCCTCTGATCGTCGCCACGGAGGCGACCTCGAACGTGTTGGGAGGCATGAGGAACCAGATGAGACCCGACGTCCGGCAGGACGAGTCCCAGAAGTGGCGGCACGGCGAGGACTGACGCGCCTCCGCCTTCTCCGAGGGTGACGGGGCGGAGCTACGGTGCGGAGCGTCCCATCGGCAGCTGCGGAGGGAACCCACGTAACGTCATTGTGCTCATCTCAGGAACAAAAGCATTTCTTAGTTAGGCAATTTAACATCCCCAAAACGCGCACCCACAACTGCTGCCACTCTCGGGCGGGTTGGGCGCTTGCCTGTGGGAGTGTCTGGTGGCCGGTGTCAAAAGTCCCTTAAAGCGTTGCTGCCAAGTTAGAGGAGTGCTGGCTTTTGTTCGAGTGACTGGGATCCCCCTGGCTGCCCAGGGGGCGCGCTGCCTTGGAGACCCCCGGCACAGGGAGACCCCCGTAGTCACAGGCACGGCGCTCGGAAGTGGGCGGGCCCCGTGCATGCGCTGTGCGGGCTGCTCCCAGGAGGTGATTTTCCTCTGGGTTTGAAGAGAATCACAGCTTCGCACCTTTCTTGGAGAAAGAGCGAGCCACGGGCGAAGCCAAGCAAACAGGATTCTCAGAGCGAGTGCCAGGGAGGGGTGAATCCTGGCGCCTGCTGGGTTCTGTTCCCGTGCCCGGAGGACACACCCCGCCCACGCGCTCAGTGGGTCCCCGCGGGCCCGGGAGCGGGAGTGTCCGGCCGGTCGTGTTCTTTCGAGCTGCACTTTATCCTGTGTGTGTTTCTGGATTCGTGCGAGTCACGTGCTGTCTGTCTGCGTTCCGTCCTTCTACAGAGATACACAAAGTACAGAAAGAGTCAGCCTGAAAGTGTTTGGCAAAGGGGGGCAACACAAATAGTTCCCATTTATCTGGAGTGTGAGTGAAAGCGTGCTCCCCGGGATGAGCTGGGGCCCACACAGCCGGTGAAACGTCCCTTGTGGGCAGCCGCAGTGCTCGCTGGCAGTGTGTGGAAGGGGAGAGTGGAAGTGTGTTTACGCTTTTAAATTAACCAAAAATCCTCCAAATTTGCCCTCGTCAGTCATTTCGAAGTACCATTTTTACCTGGTTAACAGTGTACATTTTGATAACCTGTCAGGAATGAATAAAGTATTTTTATTTAAAGGTGAAATTGTATGCTTCCGTGGATATTTTGCTTTCCCTAGAGCATAGTCATAGATGCAATACTCTGATCTATCCCACCGCATTGGGGACACTTTCTCCAAGTTGGTTCTGGTTCACAGCGAGCCATCATGCCCGGGAGTGGGAGGGAGCTGCTCTCAGGCTCCGGGTCTCCCGTGTGAGGCTGACCCCGGGGGGAGGGGCGGGACTCTGGGTGCGCCCGCTGCTGAGCGGTGTGTGGCGAGACCTCTCGTCCTCCACAGTGGGGGTCTCGTCAGGGTCCGTCTAGATTTCAGAACACCCCACTTCAGTCTGGGGGTTTGGAAAATGACGGTGCATCCGTTTCATTCTCTAAGTTTTATGAGCAAGAAAGCAGTGTAAGCCAAAAATCCGAACATGTAAAATCTATAAAAACCCTACTCAATAACGTTTTTATTTTGTTTCCTCTTTACCGCTGAGCACCTTGAAAGGGCAGTGCTCAGAGGGTTGCCGTGTCTGAGCGACCCGGGCCCCTTGCCGCCCTGCCCCCGTCCGTGGCGGCTGTCTGGGCGGACGCGGTCCGAGGAAGCACGGCGCGGCTGTCTGTCAGCGTGGAGGTGCCGCCTGCATGGGCGCCCTCCCACAGCCCTGGCCTTCCCCCGACAGGCTCCGCCCCTGCACAATGGAGCACCCACGCCCATTGTCTGTGATGAGGAGTCACACCGTCACGCCGGGAAACCCTGGCTCACCCTTAGAAACAGAAAGCCTCCTTAGCTTTTAAACACGCTCCCCGTAGTCCCACTCATCACATGAGTTCAGCGAGCCGTAGGACAGGGAGAAACATCTTCTTGGTGCTGTGAGCTACGGGCGGACCCGTCCTCGGACAAGCCAGGCTCACACGGCCCCTCCAAACCCGCCTTCGGACCGCGGCGCCCCCACGCCTGCCCAGCCCTGCCCCACCCCCCAAGCCAGCTGCCGTCAGGCTCTGGTGTGGGAGCGGGAGCCCATGTCCCAGACTCGGCACCGGGCACCTGCCCGTTGCCGGTGTGGCCGATGTGCTCTTTACCGGGGGGTTTCCACGTCCACTTGAGCGCTTCCACGTCGTTACTTAGCCTGAATAGTTTTCTGCTTTAAAAGTGCGTGGTCAGACTGGGACGTGGCGGTGACGCCGTAACAACGGACGCTCGGTGGCCAGATCTGTGACTCCCCAAGCGACGGCCTGGCTGAGACACTCGACCTCTCTAAAACCTGGTGTCCCTTCTCCACGAACAAAGGGGTCTCTGGCAGCAAAGCCCAACAGAGATTCTCGGATGAAGAGGGTGCGTGTGTGCATGTGTGTGCACGCGTGTGCACATATGTGTAAATGGCGGTGTGGATGTGACGCTTAGGAGAGTGCCCCAGGCCTGCGACACTGCAGGCAGGCGGCACCGTCCCACGAGAGCACTGGGCACATCCCGCGGAGTCTCAGGGCTCCTTCGGGTCTCGGCCCCGGAGGGCGTCGCATGTCACAGCAGCCACGCGCCTGCAAGGCCGACTTCTGGCGGGACACCTGGGGACAGAGCAGACGGCGCGTGTCTGCCCGTGGCTGCGCCGAGGCCATGCAGGGGTCTCCCCAGGGAGTGCAGGTGGGCGAGCCTGACCCAGGGCCGGCAGCGGTGAGGCCCTGAACCCCACGGTGTTACGGCACCCCAGGGAGACCGCCTCCGTCACAAAGGCAGCCCAGGCTGTGGCCGTGGCCGCTCCTAAACGGGGCTGGTGTGGATCCCCCGTGGAGTCTGTCCCCAGATTGCTGTGACTTACATGTGGAATGCCCACTCAGCATTTGCCCTGTAGGGTAGGTATGACACAGTGGTCCTTCCGCACATCATTGCAGTGGACTCCGCTTTTATTAAAGCTTGCTTCCGGTCGGGATTCCCACTTGAGCACATTTAACGTCACCATTTGTACAATACAGAGGTTGCTTTAAGAAAAGAAAATCAACTAGTTGGTGTGGCTCTGTGGATTGAGTGCGGGCCTGTGAACCAAAGGGTCATGAGTTTGATTCCCAATCAGGGCACATGCCTGGGTTGTGGGCCAGGTCTCCAGTAGGGGGTGCACCAGAGGCAACCACGTATTGATGTTTCTCTCCTTTGTCCTCCCTCCTTTTCCCTCTCTCTAAAAATAAATAAATTAAATCTTCAAAAAAAACCACACACAAAAAAACTTCCCAAGTAGCTGTGTGTTTACAATGGCAAAAATACCAAAACCCAGTGTTTTATCCCTCCTGCTATGTGTCAGTTTCAAACGCCATTAAAATATGACCTGGCTGGTGTGGCTCAGTGAATGCGAACTGAGAGGTCGTTGGTTCGATTCCCAGTCAGGGCACAGGCCTGGGTTGCAGTCCAGGCCCCAGCTGGGGGCACACGAGAGGCAACCAACTGATGTATCTCTCGCACATCTGTGTTTCTCTCCCTCTGTCCCTCCCCCTCTCTCTAAAAATAAATAAATCTAAAAAAATAGTTCCAGCATTTAAAGGAATGAATCTTTCACCATCCCTGTGAAGAAGGGTGTCCTGTAGGTGTGCTGCCTTTGCTCAGTTCCAGAACAGTCCCAACAGCCCTGCTCCTGCCTGCCCCCTGCTGTCTCCCCTGGGTCCCCACACTGTGCACCCCACAGAGTGCTGCAGAGAGAGTGGGCCGAGTTGAAGTTAAGCTCCTTGAATCGACACTGGTTCCAGGTGGTCTCAGGGTTAACTGAATTGTCACACTAGTTTCAGTGTTGTGTGTGTGCAAAGCTGGGGACCTGACCCGAGGGGCGTCGTTTAACTTTGTGTCTGTTTCCGTACACCTGCGTTGGCCCTGGCTCCTGAATTCTGGGGAGTGTGGCATGGCAGGGCTCACGTGCTGAGCTGAGCAATCTTATTCCCTGTTTTCCTCTCGACCTGCTTAAGGCATTGGAGACAATGTCTATGAAGTTGGAGTTTCCCGAAGGTAAGGCACTGAGCAGACACAAGGTGATGCTCTTGGATCTGCAAGGGGGCATCAGCTTGGATGTACCAGTTGCTATCGAATAGGATAAATCCCATAAGCACTTGTGAGTCTTACGTTAAAAGGAAGGTTATTTGCATAGTGTATAGATAATGAAGGTGGGGAAAAAAGATTTCTTTGTTTCTATTACCACAAAATCTTGTTTCTGTCTACTGGAAGGTAGTTGTTTCATGTAAGAATAATGGAGTGCTTTGCTGCCGACGTATTTTATCTCAGCGTTTTCAGGATCACACACTGTGTGGTCCCTTCCGTAGATTTTACGTGCACAGCTGCAGGTCAGCCCGTTTGAACCAGAGGTGTGTTCCCTTCCTTGCCCTTTCTGCAAACCAGAGGTGGGAAATGCAGCCCAGCATGCCACCATGACAGGCTTCCCACGGGGTGAGAAGCTGGAGAGCGCTGCCACAGTTCACAACTCAAAGTGCCAGCAGCCTTTAGAAACACAGGTGTCGGGTGCTGCCACCTCCTGTAACGGCCGCCGCCCTCTGGGTCCCAAGCACCTTGCTCCGCAGGAAGCGCCAGAGGTCCCAGGAGGTCGAGGATGCGCTGGTGTCCCACCCAGTGGCCTCTCCGGTGCCCTGGGCGGTGCAGGTAGCAGCCCCTCTCTCTGTAAAAACTGCCTTCACTTCGCTGTCTCACGCGTCACTCGTGTCTATGAAGTGGCAGCTTCCGATCTCCAGTTGGATTTGTCTTACGTTGTGACGCTTGCCAGTCACGTGGGGCGGAGTTTGCTGCTGGGGCGCCACGTTCAGCCCTGACCTGAGCCCACCCGGACTCGCAGTGGACGTTGCCTTGACCCCACCTCGAGCAGGGAACAGACACCGTGTGCGTCACCACCTGCCGTCACCTGCCGCTGCCATCGCGTCTCCTAGTGAAGGTGATGACAGAGGTGACCACTTCCAGAATACCGAGGCTGTACACGTGTTTTCGTGGAAATGTAACTCGTGACGATTTAAAATATGAAACTAAGAATCCTCTTGAAGAAAATTAAAATATTTACTCTTTGGGGTTTGCTTCAAACACTGTTGCCTTTCGCCAAGCACCGTTCCCCAAGCCCGCACACGATCCTTTCCCGGGGTGAGGGGTGGGGCTGGGGCTGGGTCAGGCCCTGTTCCCGGGAAACAGCGTTCCTGCCATCCTAGTGCTGCCCACGGCCTGTGTGGAGCCCGCCGGCCACCTGCCCCTGAGATGCACGGGGTGTGTGCTGCTGGCGCTTGCCACCCCCGCCCCCTTGGGTACGGGTCACCATTGGGGTTGTTCCCGCAGTGCAGTCTTGTGGCCAGCGCAACCTGCAGGTTTGATCATAGGGACCTAGTAAGCACATGATAACTCTGTTTCATTGGGAGGAATATATTTCTACTTATAAAAGGAACGTTTAAAAGAAATACTTAAATCATCACTTGGAGCCATCAGTAAAAAGTCACAGACACTTCGCACGAGGCTCTCGCGAGGGGCATCCTGTGTGCCGGGCACTGTGTGTTCTTTACGAACCCCCCAGGACCCCCAGGAGCGGCTGCTGGGGCCCCTGTCTCCCAAGAGGCCCAGGGGAGGAGGCGGGGTCAGAGATGTCACGGTGCCTGCACGTGCCCTCAGTCCCCGTGTGACTCCCTGCCCCGGGCCCCTGCAAGGAGTTCACTTAAGAGGAACTTGCATGGTCTCCCCACCTTCCCTCACTAGTTAGGGGACTAAGGAAGGCGTGTTGCTGGGAGATTGGGCTGAACGGCTGTCGGAACCCTCGGGCCGAGACCAGAATGAACCTGCTCATCTGCTTCTTCACCTGTGTCTCCGGGCGCCCCCGCCCCCCCCCCGCCCCCGGCCGCTCTGGTTGGTCAGTGCTGCGGCGTCCCTGTAAGCAGGCGTTAGAGCCGCCTGGGGAATTTTTTTTTTCAGCGCTGAAGCTCAGGCCCCATTTAACAACAGTTCAACAAGCACCTGGGGATGGGGCTACATTGGGGGCAAACCTGGCCCATGGGTGGGAAGAGTCTTTGTTGGAGGGGGGGCTGTCTGTGCCCCATGGCTGTTCTGCAGCGTCTTTGGCCTCGACCCACAGACGCAAGGAGCTCCCCCTCCCCACCTGTAAACCCCAGAGAGTTGTCAGATGTGCCCAGCTGTCCCCTGGGTGGCAAAGTGCCCCTGGTGCAGACCGGTGGGCTCAAAGTCCCCTGCTGTGCCCTGACGGGTGTGGCTCGGGTGGGCGGCGTCCTGCCAGGCCAGGGGCCGCTGGTTCGATTCCCGGTCAGAGCACGTGCCCGGGTTTCGGGTTCCATTCCCTGTCAGGGTGCTTAGGAGAGGGAGGTGGAGGATGTTTCTCTCATCCGAGTTCCTCTCTCTCCCTTCCTCCCCACCCCTAAACATAAATAAAATCTTAAAGAAGGAAAAGCTCCCTTGGAGAAAATGGCAAGACTAGTGCCTACGGCCCTTCCCCCCTTCCTCCCTGGCACGCTCCGCCTCTTCCCTCTCGTCCCGGCCTCACGGCTGCCCTTTCAGACCGGCCCGGCCGCCCGCCGGCCCCTTCGCCCTCCAGGACTGCACACACTCCTCAAGACACGCTTCAGGGCCCCTCTCTCGTGGCGTGGATCCGTGCCGGCTGGCTTCCCTGTTTATTGTCCAACGCCCTCTGGGAGGACAGGGTGCGCGTTCCAGGGCTAAGGAGTCAGGGATCGGGGAGCGAGTGAGTGAATGGATGGATGGGTGGGTCTTCGTGGGCGTCCAGTCCTGCGCAGTCACTCTGCACCTGAGGAGATGAACCCAGGAAGGGGAACTGTTTGCCTGAGATCACATGGTTAGTGCTTGAAATGTCCTTTCTGCAGTGCAGTTTCACATCGTCTTGGTTTTATCGATAACCTAAGAAGTAATAATATATATATATATATACACACACACATAAGATGAGAATTAAACGTGTTGAGCATTTACGACGTGACTACTTTGGTCAGCACTCACGGGGCACCCACATCCGGTGTCAGCCCGGGGAAGCGCGGCCACACAGGGGGCCGAGGAGGGGTGAGGAAGAAACTAGCATGGGTGGGCCACAGCCACAGGGGCCCTCAGGTACGTGGAGGCCAACTCCGGGCCATGGAAGACTTGGTGCCTCTCACTTTCAGACTGGGGTGCCTGTCCTGGGCCTGAGCCATGGGAACCAGCAGTGACTTCTCGCCTTTTCCGCTCTCCTTGGTAACAGGACATCATGCTGCCGCCGCCGCTTCTCCAGCCCGTCTGTCCTGAGACTGAAGCAGCCTCAGCCTCCTCGCAGGCCTGAGGGGTCAAGGCCGAGGGTGATTCACAGACCCTGTGGCTGCAGGAGAGGGGCTGCCCGCCCGCAGCTGTGGCCAGAGGGGCCACAGGAACCCTCATGCTCGGGCTCTGGTCCTCCGGCCTGCTGCCGGAGCCCCCCCCACAGGTCCAGCCCACCTGTGTGCCGTGTCCATGGCTCATGGGCAGAGAGAGAGCCTTGGAGAGTGGACCTGGAGGGCAAATGGGCGCTGTCCGGCCCTCAAGCTTTGTCTCGTTTGTACTTGTCCCATGATTTTCATTCTGCAGGTGACGAAGCCGAGGCCTAGGGTAGGTGTGACCCATGCAAAGCCACACAAGGTACCCAGTCCAGGAACACTAGTCACTAGTGACAGAGAGCCCCCCAGTCCCAGCAGCATGACAAAAAGACGGGTCTTTCTCCTTCACATGAAGCCCGGTCCGTGCTCCTGAGTGTCCGGCAGCTCTCCACATGGTGATGGACGGCCCTGGGCGCTTTCCTTCTGGGGCTCGACCTCCCCGGAACCTAGAGTCTGCCTCGGGGGGGAGAGGACAGCTGGGTGCTGCTGGAGGCTCGCTGCACCTTCAGGCAGCAGGAGGCAGTCGCGTGATCACACCCAGCCTCAAGGGGACCTGGGTAACGTGGTCTGGCTCCGTGCCCAGGAAGGAAGGAAGGGAACGGGGGTTGGGGAGCGATGCGGCTCAGAATTGAAGGTTTGAATCCAGGAATATCTGATCCCACATCCAAGCTCGTCGTAGCACAGACTCGACTCGAATTATAGTTAGTTGCACTGCAAGATACTTTGCCACTACTGTAATTGGATTGATTTTTTTCTTTTCTTTTTAGATTTTATTTATTTATTTTTAGAGAGGGAAGGGAGGGAGAAAGAGAGAGAGAGAACATCAATGTGTGGTTGCTGGGGGCCGTGGCCTGCAACCCAGGCATGTGCCCTGACTGGGAATCGAACCTGGGACACTTTGGTTCACAGCCCACGCTCAATCCACTGAGCTACGCCAGCCAGGGCTGATTTTTTTCTCCCAGGCTTGTTTGTTTATATGCCTGAAAGCAGTTTCACGTGGAGCGAATTAAATCCAGTAAACATTTGCTGGGTGACGAGGTGGGACAGGATAATGTAGCGGCTCTCAAAATTTGTCTGCTTATAGGACTCACCGGAGGATCTCTTAACAATGCCAGCACGCAGGCCACACCCGAGAGCAATTAAATCACAGCCCCTGGGGTGTATTTCTGAAGCTCCCCAGGTGACTCTGATGTGCAGTCCCATCTGGGAGCCACTGGCATATTGGCGAAGAATATAGATTACAGACACAGGCTGCCTGGGGCTGAGCTCAGGCTCTGCTGCTTGTTAGCTGTGTGACCTTGGGGAAGTTTCCAAACCTCTCTGTGCTTGTTTCCTTTTCCATAAAAAAGAGCTATACTAGGGATTTTGGGAGGATTATGTGAGTTAACATCTTCGAAGTGCTTAGATAAGTGACACACAGTAAACACCATGTAAGTGTTAGATAGTGTTACTGTTTCCTGAAAGCCTACTGTGTGCAATGCCTTGGGCTAGAGACAAAAAATATGTCCTTGCTCTTGGGGAGCTCAGAACCCAGTGCGAAGACATCACAGCTAATTAATCCGGCCCATGTGTTTCTTATGAATGTAGATCATCTCATTTGCTTCTGGGAAATGGGGCGGCCTTCCACAGAGCCGAGGAAGCCCGTCGGAGCAGTTTTGGAACTGGGGTTCCCGGTCTGGGAGACACCACCTGTCCCGTGACCATCTGGACATCTGTTCCCTGGCATTGGGCACCAATCTGGGCAGCCTTGGGACACGGGGGCGGCTGGCTCTCTTAGCCCGACGACGTTCAGGACTGCCTGCTTCCAGGGAACTTGGACGTGGAGGGCGCGGGTCCTGGGGTAGCATTTGGAAATAAAAACCAAGGGGGGCGCTGGAGGCAGAGTCTCCTGGGTTTGCGGACAGCTGAGAGAAATGCACCCCAGCGCAAGCGCGTGGTAGGACTTCGTGTGTTTATCAGGGGAGGCCAGCACGTCCTCTCGGTTTATTCAGACGCCTTCGCAGTGCGAAGGAAGACGTGGCCGCTCCGTGCACGGCCCGCCTGCGCTGCCGGAGCCCTGACGCGGGCGTTTTGTCAGCCCAGCTGTGTTCTCGTTATGTTTAGAGCGATGGGGAACCCGAGGGCGTCCCTCCAAAAACCGTTTTTTAACACTTAATAACAGTTAAACAACCCCCCTCCACCCTAGGCTGTTTTAAAATCGATATCACTGTTGTGGACCTGGAAAATAAAATGTGTTGTTTTACCAGCAAAAAATGGGTTTATTCAGGAATAGCAGCAGAGAACTGCAGCCCAGGACGTACAAGCGATAGCAAAACCACAGGCAAGTCTGGAGGGCCGAGTGCAGAAATGCCCTTTTGTACAGGAAAGGGGGCGGGTCGGAGGGGCTGCTACAGCCAGTCCAGTGGGAGGAAACGGAATTAGAAGGGACTGGCTTTTCATTGGCTGGGGTGTGCCATTGCGACCGTCTGGGATTGGCTGGACTGTTGCTGGGGGAGGAGAACATCTTCCTTCCTCCTGGGGGGCTGGGCTGGGGGAAAACTCCTCCTGGAGGAGTGCGAGGGTGTGAGAGCGCCCCCTGCAGGGCCTCTCGACTCGGTCTCAGCTGAGATTTACATTCATTTTCCCAAGGTTGTAGCTCCATGGTCAGGAATCCCCCTTTATTTATAACAAACATTTCTAAGGCCAGATAAACACCTTCCTCTCTTCTCCATTCCAGTGCAAACTGAAGTTCTACTTGCTTCCTCCCCCCCACACTTCAGGACATACCATTTTCTTTAAAAGCATTCTCGCTCCTTCACACCAGATTTCACCGTGAAAGGCACCTTCCTGGCCTCTGTGGCCTGTTTGCCGAGCTGGCGTTTTCTCAGACTCTCGCCCCCGACACTGACCTTGAGCCGGTTGCCTAGCTTGGCTTCACCTGGTTTTCGGTGACTGGGTGACCTGCTGGGTGGATTGCTCCAGGGGAGACAAGGAGTCAGTTGATGTATGACACCCCCTGGGCTGTTGCCATTTGTTCCCTTGTGGGAGTCGTGCCGACACACCCGCCAGGAAGAAATCGTTGCCTTTTCACACGTCCTGTCACGCAGTGGAACAAATCTGTTGTAACCCATTGAAAGGCTTGTTTTGAAAATTGGTGCAGAATCATGTTGGAGAAAGCGTCATCCTTCTCTGATGTCAGCAGAGGGCGCTCGTCCCCTACAAATCCCAGGCAGGGCAGGGCAGGTGGCGCCAATTCTGACCCCACAGGCCCCTGGGAAGGCTCTGGAAGAATCCTAATGATCCCCGCCCTTTCACGGGCCTTGTCTGCGTCAGTCTCCTCTTGGTGGAGGATGCTGCTTAAACTAAAAATAAAACTCCCATTTTATTGCATGCTTAATTTCACCTGGCAGATACTGGGCCAGGTGAAAGCCATTCCTGATGGTGTTTTCACAACGGGCAGCTGAGGGCACGCTCGGGGCCTGAGATAGCAGACAGGTGCTTTGCACTCAGGTGAAGATCTTCTGTCGTGTTTTCCCTGAGTGGGTATCTGAGGGGGAGCCTGAGACCGGGGCCCACTCAGGCTTCTCTGATAGACTCACTTTCCTACTGGAAATGCAGCTCCCGCCCCCTGGTCCCGCCACTCGGCGCTGGGATGAGGGTGAGGCCCGCGAGACCCTCACCTTGGGCACGGAGTTGAAGGAGGGGCAGACACCAGGGCACGTCAGTCATCAAGACAAACAGTAACGTGATGCAGTGTTTTTAAAGAGCAAAGTGCAGCCCTGGCTGGCGTAGCTTAGTGGATTGAGCCCGGGCTATGAACCAAAGCATCGCAGGTTCGATTCCCAGTCAGGGCACATGCCTGGGTTGCAGGCCACGGCCCCCAGCAACCGCACATTGATGTTTCTTTCTCTCTCTCTCTTTCTCCCTCCCTTTACTCTCTAAAAATAAATAAATAAAATCTTAAAAAAAGAGCAAAGTGCATGAGAAAACACCCACGAGGAGCAAACACCGATGCTGTAAACACAGGCGGCCCCACCTGCATTCCTTGCTCCCCACCCCCACCCCCCACCCCCGCTGCCTGTCGTGTTCACCTGCGGGGTCAACACTCGTTCACTACGAGCGAGTCTTGTCCATCCCCTCTTCCCCTCCCGCACCCCCCCCAAGGTCGGCTACAGGCTGGACGGAGAGCGGGAGCCACAGGCGCCGGGGGGTGGGGGGGTGGGCTGGAGGTGCCTTCGTTAGACAGCAGGGCGTGGCGCCCAAAGCAGCAGGGCCAGGTGCCACAAACTGATGTCACTGTCCGGACGCCAGGAGACATTCTGCTGTGACGATGTTAGCAAACGTGTGTTGTGCGAGCAACGCACGCCGAGGTGGTCGGAGTGACTTTCTGTGTGGCCGATCAATCATTCCGACCGTGGTGTGCCGTCCTCCCGCTCTGCCGACACCTCTGAGTGTCCTGCCCCCGAGCCTCCCTTGGCTGACGCCGTCCTTAGGGCCAGGGCTTCTCCCATCCCTTTAAGTTCAGCCCTTCAAGGGCTGAAGTCCCACCGCCTCCAGGAAGTCCCCCCAGACCACCAGCCTTCCCCAGAGGCCGTTGTGGAGGAACTGGGTCAGGTCAGCTAAAATGTGGTTCTCAGCTGGGGGCAGGGGGTGACTTTGTTCCCAGAGGACATTTGGTCATGTCTGGAGCCACTCTGGTTGTGATCGCGGGGAGAGACCAGGCGCTCCTGGCCTGCAGTGGTGGAGACGACGAAGTTTGGTGCTGAACAGCCCCCGATGCCCAGGACTGTCACCCCGATAGTAGCAAAGAGCTACCTGGCCCCAAATGTCCATGGCACCAAGACGCCGTGCACCTAAACTCATTAAGGTGTTCCCGAGGGTTTGTGGAAACTCTCCCAGGAATCGGATTTGCATTTCACCGTCAGGCTCGTGTTTTTGCCCAAGGAGGGACAGACATTTGCCATTCTGAGTCCCTTGGAGTAAAGGGTGGGCAAAATAACAGCACCGGGGGTTTGAGGACACTCCTGTTGTCCCAGCGGAGCTCTGAACTGAAGGAGGCGGACCGGAGGCAGCAGCAGCCGGGGCCACAGTGTCATCTGTACTACGGAGAAGGGCTGGGTTGGGTGACGTCACTGAGGCCTGTGGTGACCGTGGGCTTCTTAATTCTGATCCCTGGGATCAGGCTGGCGTAGTCACACAAGCCGGGCAGCGTGACCACGTGCCCCACTGGGGCTGGGCCGCTAACTCCGAGCGGATCTCGTGGCCTAGAGGAGACCCGTTTGCAGGCAGGCATGTCCCAGAGAGTGGGAATGGAGGAAGGAAGTGCTAACCCCCACAGGCTTAGAGTCTTTTGGGGGGTGGGAAACTGATCAATCAGATGAGTCATGTTTTCTTCCCTGGGGAACAGTAAGGGGTGGGTAAGAGACCCAGAGTTTAGGGAGCAGTCTCTCCTCGTGGAAACCTGGTGGGTCAGTCAGGATGGGCTGTGTTCAGCCGCTGTAACAAACACCCCCAACTCTTAAACGAGAAAGGTTGATTTCTCACTCATGCTGCATGTTTAATGCAGGTGATTAGCAGCTCTGCTCTTCTAGCCACTGGGGTTCAGGCTGATGGGGGTCCCCATCTTAATGACACCACCATTGTGACACAAGGCTTCCGGGTTTGCTGCAGCAGGATAAGAAAATAGACAACTATGTTCTTACGTGTTCTGGAAGTGGCACTCGAGTCCCCCCACATTCGGAGGGGTGAGAAGGCCACTCTTAGACTCAAAGGTGTGAGGAGGTTCGATCGTCCCATTTCCCAGAGGACAGCAGAACTGCAGTTGTCACTGAGCAGCAGTGAGGCCCCTTGCAGAAGAGGGAGGAAGAGTTTCCTGCCCCGCCCAGCAGCCCCGCCCGCACGGGACAGAGGCACTGCTGTTGGAGAGGGGCGGTGTTCTCAGGGAGCCCTTCCCGGGAGCCAGGGTGCAGCCTGGGAGACTAGACGGGGGGGGGGGGGGGGAGAGCTTAGCCCAGTCCAGGCCGCACACTGACAGTGTCACCCTGTGGCGGGGCAAGGCATTCTGGGAACTCTCTGGAGGCGAGAAGACGTCTCACTTTACCCAGCACCCCGAGCCTGGTGTAATAATCCCAGGTGCATGTCGGACACACCAGCAGTGGGTGAGTCAGCTACTCTGGTTCTCAGGTTGGGGAGGTCTGGGCTGGGGCGCTCCCTGGTCTGCCGTCATCACACCTAGCCTGTCGGTGGTTCCTGACTCTCCCCAAGGTCGGCTGTGTACTTGCTGCACCTGCCTTCCCCCGCCCCCCGCAATCAGCCTGACCAGCTGCTGAGCACAGAGGCCAGAGCCACCGTCCACGTTCTAGTGGAGTGGCCTCTGCCACGCAGGTCCGAACGTGGCACTCCCCTGTTCCGAGAGTGCCTGGCTCTCCCGGGCTCCAGGGGACGTCGACCCCGTAGCCTTGGCGGAACCCTCGGAACCCTCCCAGCCCTCGGCTTCGCTGGCTGGGGACTTCGGTCAGGCAATGGCTGCAGGTGGTCGGCACCCTCTCCGTCCCGTCTGACTTGAAGACCCACCTGGGGCCGCCGCCTCTGCTATCCCCTTCCTTCTCGATCCCCTCCCCGTGGGCTCTGTCACCCACGACAACACCTGGGTGCCCTGGGCGGTGCATGTAGCAGCCCCTCTCTCTGTAAAAACTGCCTTCACTTTGCTGTCTCACGCGTCACTCGTGTCTATGAAGTGGCAGCTTCCGATCTCCAGTTGGATTTGTCTTACGTTGTGACACTTGCCAGTCACGTGGGGCGGAGTTTGCTGCTGGGGCGCCACGTTCAGCCCTGACCTGAGCCCGCCCAGACTCGCAGTGGACGTCACCTCGACCCCACCACGAGCAGGGAACAGACACCGTGTGCGTCACCTGCCGTCACCTGCCGCTGCCTACGCGTCTCCTAGTGAAGGTGATGACAGAGGTGACTACTTCCAGAATACCGAGGCTGTACACGTGTTTTCGTGGAAATGTAACTCGTGACGATTTAAAATATGAAACTAAGAATCCTCTTGAAGAAAATTAAAATATTTACTCTTTGGGGTTTGCTTCAAACACTGTTGCCTTTCGCCAAGCACCGTCCCCCAAGCCCGCACACGATCCTTTCCCGGGGTGAGGGGTGAGGGGTGAGGGGTGGGGCTGGGTCAGGCCCTGTTCCCGGGAAACAGTGTTCCTGCCATCCTAGTGCTGCCCACGGCCCCTGTGGAGCCCGCCGGCCACCCGCCCCTGAGATGCACGGGGTGTGTGCTGCTGGCGCTTGCCACCCCCGCCCCCTTGGGTGCGGGTCACCGTTGGGGTTGTTCCCGCAGTGCAGTCTCGTGGCCAGCGCAACCTGCAGGTTTGATCATAGGGACCTAGTAAGCACGTGATAACTCTGTTTCATTGGGAGGAATATATTTCTACTTATAAAAGGAACGTTTAAAAGAAATACTTAAATCATCACTTGGAACCATCAGTAAAAAGTCATGGACACTTCGCACGAGGCTCTCGCGAGGGGCATCCTGTGTGCCGGGCACTGTGTGTTCTTTACGAACCCTCCGGGCCCCCCAGGAGCGGCTGCTGGGGCCCCCATCTCCCACAAGGCCCAGGGGAGGAGGCGGGGTCAGAGATGTCACGGTGCCTGCACGTGCCCTCAGTCCCCGTGTGACTCCCTGCCCCGGGCCCCTGCAAGGAGTTCACTTAAGAGGAACTTGCACCGTCTCCCCGCCTTCCCTCACTAGTTGGACTAAGGAAGGCGTGTTGCTGGGAGATTGGGCTGAACGGCTGTCGGAACCCTCGGGCCCAGACCAGAATGAACCTGCTCATCCGCTTCTTCACCTGCGTCTCCGGGGCCCCTCCGGGCGCCCCCCCGCTCCCGGCCGCTCTGGTTGGTCAGTGCTGCCGCGGCCCTGTAAGCAGGTGTTAGAGCCGCCTGGGGAATTTTTTTTCCAGCGCTGAAGCTCAGGCCCCATTTAACAACAGTTCAACAAGCACCTGGGGACGGGGCTACATCGGGGGCAAACCTGGCCCGTGGGTCAGATGCGTCTTTGTTGGGGGGGCTGTCTGTGCCCTGTGGCTGTTCTGCAGCGTCTTTGGCCTCGACCCACAGACGCAAGGAGCTCCCCCTCCCCACCTGTAAAACCCCAGAGAGTTGTCAGATGTGCCCAGCTGTCCCCTGGGCGGCAAAGTGCCCCTGGTGCAGACCGGTGGGCTCAAAGTCCCCTGCTGTGCCCTGACGGGTGTGGCTCGGGTGGGCAGTGTCCTGCCAGGCCAGGGGCTGCTGGTTCGATTCCTGGTCAGAGCACGTGCCTGGGTTTCGGGTTCCATTCCCTGTCAGGGTGCTTAGGAGAGGGAGGTGGAGGATGTTTCTCTCATCCGAGTTCCTCTCTCTCTCCCTTCCTCCCCACCCCTAAACATAAATAAAATCTTAAAGAAGGAAAAGCTCCCTTGGAGAAAATGGCAAGACTAGTGCCTACGGCCCTTCCCCCCTTCCTCCCTGGCACGCTCCGCCTCTTCCCTCTCGTCCCGGCCTCACGGCTGCCCTTTCAGACCGGCCTGGCCGCCCGGCGGCCCCTTCGCCCTCCAGGACTGCACACACTCCTCAAGACACGCCTCGGGGCCCCTCTCTCGTGGCGTGGATCCGTGCCGGCTGGCTTCCCTGTTTATTGTCCGACGCCCTCTGTGAGGACAGGGTGTGCGTTCCAGGGCTAAGGAGTCAGGGATCGGGGGGCGAGTGAGTGAATGGATGGATGGGTGGGTCTTCATGGGCGTCCAGTCCTGTGCAGTCACTCTGCACCTGAGGAGATGAACCCAGGAAGGGGAACTGTTTGCCTGAGATCACATGGTTAGTGCTTGAAATGTCCTTCCTGCAGTGTGGTTTCACATTGTCTTGGTTTAGCAATAATCAAAGAAGTTAACAATATATAAATATATAAAATGAGAACTAAACGTGTTGAGTATTTTCTTCATGACTACTTTGCTCAGCAGTCACAGGGCACTCACATCTGGTGTCAGCCAGGGGAAGTGCAGCCACACAGGGGGCCGAGGAGGGGTGAGGAAGAAACTAGCATGGGTGGGCCACAGCCACAGGGGCCCTCAGGTACGTGGGGGCCGACTCCGGGCCACGGAAAACTTGGTGCCTCTCACTTTCAGACTGGGGCGCCTGTCCTGGGACTGAGCCGTGGGAACCAGCGGTGACTTACTTCTCACCTTTTCCGCTCTCCTTGGTAACATCATGCACCTCCCCGCCCCCCTTCCCCACACTTCTCCAGCCCGTCTGTCCTGAGACTGAAGCAGCCTCAGCCTCCTCGCAGGCATGAGGGGTCAAGGCTGAGGGTGATTCACAGACCCTGTGGCTGCAGGAGAGGGGCTGCCCGCCCGCAGCTGTGGCCAGAGGGGCCACAGGAACCCTCATGCTCAGGCTCCGGTCCTCCCGTCTGCTGCCGGAGCCCCCCGCCCCCCCTCCACAGGTCCAGCCCACCCGTGTGCCGTCCCCACGGCTCATGAGCAGAGAGAGAGCCGCGGAGAGTGGGCCTGGAGGGCAAATGGGCGCTGTCCGGCCCTCAAGCTTTGTCTCGTTTGCACTTGTCCCATGATTTTCATTCTGCAGGTGACGAAGCCGAGGCCTAGGGTAGGTGTGACCCATGCAAAGCCACACAAGGTACCCAGTCCAGGAACACTAGTCACTAGTGACAGAGAGCCCCCCAGTCCCAGAGGCATGACAAAAAGACGGGTCTTTCTCCTTCACATCAAGCCCGGTCCGTGCTCCTGAGTGTCCGGCAGCTCCTCTGCATGGTGATGGACGGCCTTGGGCGCTTTCCTTCTGGGGCTCGACCTCCCCGGAACCTAGAGTCTGCCTCGGGGGTGAGAGGACAGCTGGGCACTGCTGGAGGCTCGCTGCACCTTCAGGCAGCAGGAGGCAGTCACGTGATCACACCCAGCCTCAAGGGGACCTGGGTAACGTGGTCTGGCTCCGTGCCCAGGAAGGAAGGAAGGGAACGGGGGTTGGGGAGCGATGCGGCTCAGAATTGAGGGTTTGAATCCAGGAATGTCTGATCCCACATCCAAGCTCGTCGTAGCACAGACTCGACTCGAATTATAGTTAGTTGCACTGCAAGATACTTTGCCACTACCGTAATTGGATGGATTTTTTTCTTTTCTTTTTAGATTTTATTTATTTATTTTTAGAGAGGGAAGGGAGGGAGAAAGAGAGAGAGAGAACATCAATGTGTGGTTGCTGGGGGCCGTGGCCTGCAACCCAGGCATGTGCCCTGACTGGGAATCGAACCTGGGACACTTTGGTTCACAGCCCACGCTCAATCCACTGAGCTACGCCAGCCAGGGCTGATTTTTTTCTCCCGGGCTTGTTTGTTTATATGCCTGAAAGCAGTTTCACGTGGAGCGAATTAAATCCAGTAAACATTTGCTGGGTGACGAGGTGGGACAGGATAATGTAGCGGCTCTCAAAATTTGTCTGCTTATAGGACTCACCGGAGGATCTCTTAACAATGCCAGCACGCAGGCCACACCCAAGAGCAATTAAATCACAGCCCCTGGGGTGTATTTCTGAAGCTCCCCAGGTGACTCTGATGTGCAGACCCATCTGGGAGCCACTGGCATATTGGCGAAGAATATAGATTACAGACACAGGCTGCCTGGGGCTGAGCCCAGGCTCTGCTGCTTGTTAGCTGTGTGACCTTGGGGAAGTTTCCAAACCTCTCTGTGCTTGTTTCCTTTTCCATAAAAAAGAGCTATACTAGGGATTTTGGGAGGATTATGTGAGTTAACATCTTCGAAGTGCTTAGATAAGTGACACACAGTAAACACCATGTAAGTGTTTAGATAGTGTTACTGTTTCCTGAAAGCCTACTGTGTGCAATGCCCTGGGCTAGAGACAAAAAATATGTCCTTGCTCTTGGGGAGCTCAGAACCCAGTGGGAAGACATCCCAGTTGATTAATCCGGCCCATGTGTTTCTTATGAATGGAGATCATCTCATTTGCTTCTGGGAAATGGGGCGGCCTTCCACAAAGCCGAGGAAGCCCGTCGGA
The DNA here is from genome assembly GCF_004126475.2 of Phyllostomus discolor. Classification (NCBI taxonomy): domain Eukaryota; kingdom Metazoa; phylum Chordata; class Mammalia; order Chiroptera; family Phyllostomidae; genus Phyllostomus; species Phyllostomus discolor. The sequence continues at coordinate 212,374,242 of NC_040903.2, read as the reverse complement.
GCAGTTTTAGAACTGGGGTTCCCGGTCTGGGAGACACCACCTGTCCCGTGACCATCTGGCATCTGTTCCCTGGCATTGGGCACCAATCTGGGCAGCCTTGGGACACGGGGGCGGCTGGCTCTCAGCCCGACGAGGTTCAGGACTGCCTGCTTCCAGGGAACTTGGACGCGGAGGGCGCGTCCTGGGGTAGCATTTGGAAATAAAAACCAAGGGGGGCGCCCGAGGCAGTCTCTCGGGTTTGCGGACAGCTGAGAGAAATGCACCCCAGCGCATGCGCGCGGGGGAATTTGTGTGTCTATCAGGGGAGGCCAGCACGTCCCTCGGTTTATTCAGACGCCTTCGCGGGGCGAAGGAAGACGTGGCCGCTCCGTGCACGGCCCGCCTGCGCTGCCGGAGCCCCGACGCCGGCGTTTTGTCAGCCCAGCTGTGTTCTCGTTATGTTTAGAGCGATGGGGAACCCGAGGGCGTCCCTCCAAAAACCGTTTTTTAACACTTAATAACAGTTAAACAACCCCCCTCCACCCTAGGCTGTTTTAAAATCGGTATCACTGTTGTCGACCTGGAAAATAAAATGTGTTGTTTTACCAGCAAAAAATGGGTTTATTCAGGAATAGCAGCAGAGAATTGCAGCCCAGGACGTACAAGCGATAGCAAACCCACAGGCAAGTCTGGAGGGCCGAGTGCAGAAATGCCCTTTTGTACAGGACAGGGGGCGGGTCGGAGGGGCTGCTACAGCCAGTCCAGTGGGAGGAAATGGAATTAGAAGGGAGTGGCTTTTCATTGGCTGGGGTGTGCCATTGCGACCGTCTGGGATTGGCTGGACTGTTGCTGGGCGAGGAGAACATCTTCCTTCCTCCCGCGGGGCTGGTCTAGGGGAAAACTCCCGGAGCAGTGCGAGGGTGTGAGAGCGCCCCCTGCAGGGCCTCTCGACTCGGTCTCAGCTGAGATTTACATTCATTTTCCCAAGGTTGTAGCTCCACGGTCAGGAATCCCCCTTTATTTATAACAAACATTTCTAAGGCCAGATAAACACCTTCCTCTCTTCTCCATTCCAGTGCAAACTGAAGTTCTACTTGCTTCCTCCCCCCCACACTTCAGGACACACCATTTTCTTTAAAAGCATTCTCACTCCTTCACACCAGATTTCACCGTGAAAGGCACCTTCCTGGCCTCTGTGGCCTGTTTGCCGAGCTGGCGTTTTCTCAGACTCTCGCCCCCGACACTGACCTTGAGCCCGTTGCCTAGCTTGGCTTCACCTGGTTTTCGGTGACTGGGTGACCTGCTGGGTGGATCGCTCCAGGGGAGACAAGGAGTCAGTTGATGTATGACACCCCTTGGGCTGTTGCCATTGGTTCCCTTGTGGGAGTCGTGCCGACACACCCGCCAGGAAGAAATCGTTGCCTTTTCACACGTCCTGTCACGCAATGGAACAAATCTGTTGTAACCCATTGAAAGGCTTGTTTTGAAAATTGGTGCAGAATCATGTTGGAGAAAGGGTCATCCCTCTCTGGCGTCAGCAGGGGGCGCTCGTCCCCTACAAATCTCAGGCAGGGCAGGGCAGGTGGCGCCAATTCTGACCCCACACGCCCCTGGGAAGGCTCTGGAAGAATCCTAATTGATCCCCGCCCTTTCACGGGTCTTGTTTGCAGCAGCCTCCTCTTGGTCGAGGATACTGCTTAAACTAAAAATAAAACTCCCATTTTATTTCGTGCTTAATTTCACCTGGCAGATACTGGGCCAGGTGAAAGCCATTCCTGATGGTGTTTTCACAACGGGCAGCTGAGGGCACGCTCGGGGCCTGAGATAGCAGACAGGTGCTTTGCACTCAGGTGAAGATCTTCTGTCGTGTTTTCCCTGAGTGGGTATCTGAGGGGGAGCCTGAGACCGGGGCCCACTCAGGCTTCTCTGATAGACTCACTTTCCTACTGGAAATGCAGCTCCCGCCCCTGGTCCCGCCACTCGGCGCTGGGATGAGGGTGAGGCCCGCGAGACCCTCACCTTGGGCACGGAGTTGAAGGAGGGGCAGACACCAGGGCACGTCAGTCATCAAGACAAACAGTAACGTGATGCAATGTTTTTAAAGAGCAAAGTGCAGCCCTGGCTGGCGTAGCTCAGTGGATTGAGCCCGGGCTATGAACCAAAGCATCGCAGGTTCGATTCCCAGTCAGGGCACATGCCTGGGTTGCAGGCCACGGCCCCCAGCAACCGCACATTGATGTTTCTTTCTCTCTCTCTCTTTCTCCCTCCCTTTACTCTCTAAAAATAAATAAATAAAATCTTAAAAAAAAGAGCAAAGTGCATGAGAAAACACCCACAAGGAGCAAACACCGATGCTGTAAACACAGGCGGCCCCACCTGCATTCCTTGCTGCCGCCCCCCCCCCCCCCCCCCCCCCCCGCTGCCTGTCGTGTTCACCTGTGGGGTCAACACTCGTTCACTACGAGCGAGTCTTGTCCATCCCCTCTTCCCCTCCCGCACCCCCCCCAAGGTCGGCTACAGGCTGGACGGAGAGCGGGAGCCACAGGCGCCAGGGGGTGGGGGGGTGGGCTGGAGGTGCCTTTGTTAGACAGCAGGGCGTGGCGCCCAAAGCAGCAGGGCCAGGTGCCACAAACTGATGTCACTGTCCGGACGCCAGGAGACATTCTGCTGTGACGATGTTAGCAAACGTGTGTTGTGCGAGCAACGCACGCCGAGGTGGTCGGAGTGACCTTCTGTGTGGCCGATCAATCATTCCGACCGTGGTGTGCCGTCCTCCCGCTCTGCCGACACCTCTGAGTGTCCTGCCCCCGAGCCTCCCTTGGCTGACGCCGTCCTTAGGGCCAGGGCTTCTCCCATCCCTTTAAGTTCAGCCCTTCAAGGGCTGAAGTCCCACCGCCTCCAGGAAGTCCCCCCAGACCACCAGCCTTCCCCAGAGGCCGTTGTGGAGGAACTGGGTCAGGTCAGCTAAAATGTGGTTCTCAGCTGGGGGCAGGGGGTGACTTTGTTCCCAGAGGACATTTGGTCATGTCTGGAGCCACTCTGGTTGTGATCGCGGGGAGAGACCAGGCGCTCCTGGCCTGCAGTGGTGGAGACGACGAAGTTTGGTGCTGAACAGCCCCCGATGCCCAGGACTGTCACCCCGATAGTAGCAAAGAGCTACCTGGCCCCAAATGTCCATGGCACCAAGACGCCGTGCACCTAAACTCATTAAGGTGTTCCCGAGGGTTTGTGGAAACTCTCCCAGGAATCGGATTTGCATTTCACCGTCAGGCTCGTGTTTTTGCCCAAGGAGGGACAGACATTTGCCATTCTGAGTCCCTTGGAGTAAAGGGTGGGCAAAATAACAGCACCGGGGGTTTGAGGACACTCCTGTTGTCCCAGCGGAGCTCTGAACTGAAGGAGGCGGACCGGAGGCAGCAGCAGCCGGGGCCACAGTGTCATCTGTACTACGGAGAAGGGCTGGGTTGGGTGACGTCACTGAGGCCTGTGGTGACCGTGGGCTTCTTAATTCTGATCCCTGGGATCAGGCTGGCGTAGTCACACAAGCCGGGCAGCGTGACCACGTGCCCCACTGGGGCTGGGCCGCTAACTCCGAGCGGATCTCGTGGCCTAGAGGAGACCCGTTTGCAGGCAGGCATGTCCCAGAGAGTGGGAATGGAGGAAGGAAGTGCTAACCCCCACAGGCTTAGAGTCTTTTGGGGGGTGGGAAACTGATCAATCAGATGAGTCATGTTTTCTTCCCTGGGGAACAGTAAGGGGTGGGTAAGAGACCCAGAGTTTAGGGAGCAGTCTCTCCTCGTGGAAACCTGGTGGGTCAGTCAGGATGGGCTGTGTTCAGCCGCTGTAACAAACACCCCCAACTCTTAAACGAGAAAGGTTGATTTCTCACTCATGCTGCATGTTTAATGCAGGTGATTAGCAGCTCTGCTCTTCTAGCCACTGGGGTTCAGGCTGATGGGGGTCCCCATCTTAATGACACCACCATTGTGACACAAGGCTTCCGGGTTTGCTGCAGCAGGATAAGAAAATAGACAACTATGTTCTTACGTGTTCTGGAAGTGGCACTCGAGTCCCCCCACATTCGGAGGGGTGAGAAGGCCACTCTTAGACTCAAAGGTGTGAGGAGGTTCGATCGTCCCATTTCCCAGAGGACAGCAGAACTGCAGTTGTCACTGAGCAGCAGTGAGGCCCCTTGCAGAAGAGGGAGGAAGAGTTTCCTGCCCCGCCCAGCACCCCCGCCCGCACGGGACAGAGGCACTGCTGTTGGAGAGGGGCGGTGTTCTCAGGGAGCCCTTCCCGGGAGCCAGCGCGCAGCCTGGGAGACTAGATGGGGGGGGAGAGCTTAGTCCAGTCCAGGCCGCACACTGACAGTGTCACCCTGTGGCGGGGCAAGGCATTCTGGGAACTCTCTGGAGGCGAGAAGACGTCTCACTTTACCCAGCACCCCGAGCCTGGTGTAATAATCCCAGGTGCATGTCGGACACACCAGCAGTGGGTGAGTCAGCTACTCTGGTTCTCAGGTTGGGGAGGTCCGGGCTGGGGTGCTCCCTGGTCTGCCGCCATCACACCTAGCCAGTCGGTGGTTCCTGACTCCCCCGAGGTCGGCTGTGTGCTTGCTGCACCTGCCTTCCCCCGCCCCCCGCAATCAGCCTGACCGGCTGCTGAGCACAGAGGCCAGAGCCACCGTCCACGTTCTAGTGGAGTGGCCTCTGCCACGCAGGTCCGAGCGTGGCACTCCCCTGTTCCGAGCGTGCCTGGCTCTCCCGGGCTCCAGGGGACGTCGACCCCGTAGCCTTGGCGGAACCCTCCCAGCCCTCGGCTTCACTGGCTGGGGACTTCGGTCAGGCAACGGCTGCAGGTGGTCGGCACCCTCTCCGTCCCGTCTGACTTGAAGACCCACCTGGGGCCGCCGCCTCTGCTATTCCCTTCCTTCTCAATCCCCTCCCCGTGGGCTCTGTCACCCACAATGACACCTCTCATACCGAGACGTCACCTCCTCCTGTCTGCCTCCTTGCTTGCAGCGGGCGCGAGGGTGGGTGTGCTGAAGATACCCTGTTGCAGCATCCTGCCAAGACACCCTGCAGCTTTGCCAGGACATCCCCAGTGATGGGGACCACCCCTGTTTCCCGAGTTTTATCCTGGGACAACTGTCATATAGGATGGCGCTCTCTCGCGGGACAGCTCTGCCTGTCAGAAAGCTCTTCCTTGAGTTAAGCCGGACGTGTTTCCCGGGACTTGTTTTCTCTCTGGTCCTACTGGGGTCACACTAAGTGCATTTGTTCCCGTCAGGTGTACTTAGGGGGAGGGGTGTGGGGGGAGGAGACGGGCGGCCGTGAGCTCCCACCACGGGCTCGAAGCTGGGAGTGGATGGGAGAAGACACTTCCTGTCTCCGAGGGAAAAGGGGAGCCCACGAGGGTGCAGGAGCCGGGGTGCTGGAAGGCTGCTCCCTCTTCCCTCTGATCCAGGTGTCAGGTCTACAAGGTGGGGCCCGCTGGGCCCGGACCCAGGCCGGACTCATCCTCCAGGTGAGCACGTCCGCCAGATCCCCGGGAACTCAAAGCAGCGATGCCTCCCACAGCAGCCATCCTTTTAACCAGAGCAGGAACTTCTCCCTCTGCAAGCGGACAACTGACCTTCCCGAGAGAAGGGCCACGGAGCCCTTACCTACTGAGGGGGTGTGCCAGTTTCTCTCCCGCCCCCACCCCACGGGGCTGCACGCTGTGCTCCGGTAAATGCTGCTGCATTTTACAAATCAGATGTCCGGCTCATCCAAGACCCGGCTGACCACCTGCTGCTGAACTACAGGCCTCTGAGCCGTGTTCTGATTTCTCGGCCAGCGCACTTCTAGAATGTGGAGCTGTTTTTGCGGTGCCTGGAGAGGACTTTTATAAGGCAGGGGCGTTGAATGGGGGCGCTGAGGGAGAGGACAGAGGGCGTGTCTGGGTCAGTGTCTGCAGAGCAGAGCAGAGACCGGGCACTGCTGTCCCTTTCTGAGTCCCTCTTCCTGCCCCACCTTCCCGCCGGCTCTGGCCACTTTGCCACAGCGTCTCTGCCCACTGGGTTTCTTCCCCGGGGCTCGGAGATCGCACTGGCGTTGGAGGCAAGCAAGCCAGCTGACTCCGGTCACTGCCCTTGGGGAGGGGGAGCTGTGGCCAAGGAAGGGGGTGCCTGTCCTGTTGGCAGGGGCATGGACACTCAGCCCCAAATAACGGGTGCCCTGGGGGAGCCCCAGGGGGTCATCTCTGAGACAACCAGGGCGCTGTGTTCTCAGCACCGACAACAGCATGTGGCACAAAGTAGACGCTCAGGAAATACCAGCTGAATGAATGAATGAATGAATGCAGACTCAGTGTTGCCAGGCCTTCCAGACGCCCAAGGGCAGCCTGAGATCTGGACTCCCGTGTGCGATGTAAACGCCACTGACCGACTCGGAGACGTTTCTTCAAACACCAGGACGTCCAAATGAAACACGTGCACAGGCCGGATCCCGCCTGTTGACCCAAACCCAGGCCCCTCGAGCCACTCTCTGCTCTCAGGAAACCCGTGGGGCTGCAGCACTGCCCGGAGGGCTGTCACCGATGGCCCAGAGGGCCTGGTGGCTGGGCCCCTGCGGCCTCTCAGACCCCATCGGCAGGCTCCGGGAACGCTGGCTGCCTTCCTGTCTCTCCAGGGAACGGGTGTCTTCCCTGCTGTCCCATGAGGACCGGCCCTTCCCATGCAGCAGAACAGGCTGCCCCCCGACCCGCCCCCACCATTCCCTGGACATGGACCCCACCCCCTGCCAGCTCTCCACTCCCTGGGTCCTCCCAGCACCTGGCCTGCCTCAGTGGAAACCCTGTTCCTCACCTTTCTGTCCCTCAACTCTCCCGTCTCCAGGGACCTTCTCCTTCCCTCTGTCCCGACCACCGATGCCGTGGCCACACCTGGTCCTTGTCATCTCCTGGGATGGCTTCACCTTGGAGTGTCCCAAATGGGTGTTCTTACTCTGTGGCCACAACCTTCTATTTTCCCCCTGTCGTCACCTGGATGCCCCGCTGCACCTGTCAACATCATCCTGCTCCCCTCACCTCCTCAAGGGCATCTCCTTCCCTCATTCGGCCGTTCCTCATAGTCTCACTGATGCCTCCAACGCCCTTGAATGACAGCCACCCGTCTGGGAAACCCCTTCCGAGTTTGCACCTGAGCCAAAGGCTGGACACGATGCTCCTCATGTCCCCCGTGCAATGCTAAGCTAAGTGGGGTGTCACCTCCCTCATTATAGATGCCGTACCTCTGTTAGTGTGGCCCAAGAGCCACCACTGTGAACTGAGCAATTCATACACGGAGTTCAAACCTTCTGGCCTCAGCTGGGCCCCCAAAGCCCCTGGAGCACCGCCTCCCAACTTCTCCATTCCTCTCAAACCTCAGACCCCTCATACATCACCCGCCTTCACCCTTCTCCCTCTGACACCAGGAACCCCCTGCCTCCGGGGCCGGTTTGTTTCTTCAGCTGGGAGCACCCCTTTTCGGGGTGTGCATCTCCTCCTCCGGGACGCCTCTCTGACCACCCCCTCCCAGGCACTCAGCCCGACACCCCCTCTCTGGGTCCTCAGAGCCCCCTCTCACCCTGATGGTGACACTCTCCCAGTCCCTGTCCCCGTGGCCACGAGCCCTGGGAGGCAGACTTTCAGGTTCCCCACTGAGTCGCTGGCAGCAAGAACTCGGAAGCACGGAGCTCCGTAAACGTTCTTGCTCGCGTGGCCCACGCTCTCCTACCCGTGTGTCGCGATCATGCCTCCACCAGGCACGCCCCCTCCCTCTGTCCACGTGTCCAGATCTGCCCTTTGGGAGCCTCGGCCACGGCTCCCTCCCTTCATGACGTCCGCACTGACGGCCCCGGGAGAAACCCACCCCCGTCTCTCTGAACGCTCAAGGCACGGATCTGCGGTGTGCTCCAGCGATCTCTCGCTTTCTTCTTTACATCGTGATTATTATTCACCTCTACGTAGGTTCCCGGGGACGGGCTGTCCGGCCGTGTCATCCCTGCGTTCCTACCAGTCAGCCTAGAAAATTCCGGATGGGCAAGCGGAAACGCAACTGGAGATCCTTACTGGAAACTTGTGTCAGTTTCCTGTTGCTGCTGGAACAAATTAGCACAGGCTTGGTGACTTTCAAACAACACAGATTTATTGTCTTGTGTTTCTGGACGCCAGACATCCAGAATCAGGCTCACTGGGCTGGCTCGGGGACGTTAGCAGGGCTGGGTCCTTCTGGGGGCCCCAGGGGGCATCCGTTCCCTTGCCTCGCCCTGCCTCCAGAGGGTGCCGTAAGTCCCTGGCTCTGGGCCCCTTTCTGAGTTACCCCAACCTCTGGCCTCTGTTGTGACATCGCCTTCCCTGACTCGGACAGATCTGCTTCCCTTTTATAAGGGTCTTTGCGATGGCATGGGGCCACCCCAATAATCCAGGACCATCTCCCCATCCGAGAGCCTTAGTTTAGTTGCGTCTGCAAAGTCCCTGCTACCGTTAAAACATTCACAGCTTCCAGGACCTACATACAGGTCCTGGTTATCTCGGGGGCCCGTGTCTGCCCACTACAGTAGTGTTTATGACGTCAGAAGTAGTCCATCCGGAAGCCAAGCCTCTCGGCTCACCTGGGCTGTTTCAGTTCCGCCAGAATCGCTGGAAGGTTTCTCTCCTGTGTGACGAGGACGCGGCCGGGAGGCGCCTCGGGCTGCACTGTTTGTACAATTCCCGCGCCTTGGTCCTGAACAGCCGGCCCACAAAGGCGTAGATCACCGGGTTCAGGCAGCTGTTGGTGAACGCGAAGAAGTTGGACCACTGCAGGCCCAGGTCGGTGAGGTGGTCCCAGAAGCAGCCCTGGATGGCCCGCGTCTGGAACAGGAACTCCAGGAAGGCGAAGAAGTGGTAGGGGGCCCAGCAGACCAGGAAGGCGGCCACGAGCGTGAGGATGAGGGCCGTGGTCTTGCCGTCCGCGGGGCCCGCGCCGCTCACCCTCCGGACCTCCGCCCGCCCCCGCAGGGAGGCCAGGATGTGGTAGTTGAAGAAGACGATGGCGGCCAGCGGCAGGAGGAACCCCAGCACATTGAGCTCCACCATCCTCACCAAGTGCCAGCCCTCGTGGGGGAGCAGCAGCACGCAGGCCGAGATGTTCAGTTCCGGGACGACTTCGACGGAGCGCAGCAGGAACGTGGGGACGCTCAGGAGACCCCCCAAGACCCAGATGAGCACGCAGGTGACCCGGGCCAGCCGCCGCCGCCGCTGCCTCCGGCTGGCCATGGGGTGCACCAGCACGTGGTAGCGGTCCTGGCTGATGGCCACCACCAGGAAGATGCTGATGAACAGGTTGGCCTTGATCACGCCGTTGACGGCGCGGCAGAGCGCGGCCCCGAAGGGCCAGTGGAACTGGTTCCGGATGTTCTCGGCCCAGAAGGGCAAGCCCAAGACAAACACCAGGTCCGACGCCGCCAGGTTGGCCAGGTAGATCTCTGCCGCGCTCAGACGCCGCCGCCGCGGGGGCAGGAGGAAGACGGACAGCACCAAAAGGTTTCCCAGCAGGCCGCAGAGGCAGACGGCCACAATGAACGTCGGCAACGCGCGGTGCAGCAGGTCCCAGGCTTCCCGAGCTCCGTCGCAGGACGTGGCGTTGGGAGGCGCCGGCCGGCTCTGGTTGGAGGGCGGGAAGTCCAGGAGGCTCTGGGGTGCCATCCGCAGGGACCTGCAACGAACGGCATGCAGCGAACTGACTCGGGGGGACCCCAAGCACAAGTGCAGCTCACGGGCTCCACCCCGCTGGCCCGGGGTTTGGAAAATACAGTCTCATGGCCACGGCCATGGCCGCACCCACTCATTGGCATGCTGTCCTCAGCTGTTTGTGTGTCACGGCAACGGGGCTGAGTGGTTGCGACAGGGGACTGTGAGGACTGCGAAACCAAGGACATTTACCGTCTGCTCCCGTAGAGGAAAAGTTTGCCAACTTCTCCTGGAGGGAAAGGACCAGGGCTTTGAAACCGAGACCAAATCCTGGCCCCCTCCCCCCGCCTTGGCGTGGGCCACTTAGACCCACTGGCTTTTATTTTTCTGTTTGAAAATCGAAGCTAATTGGATCCTGCTTGGCATGGTTGCCTGGCACAGAGCAAGCCCTCCACAGAAGGTGGGGATCACCCTTACTAATAACCGTGGTATTGTTACTAACTGTCTAACTAACGCTTAAGGAGCACCTGCTTTGTGCCGGCCCTTTGCTGGGTGCTGGAGGTGTGGGCAGCAGGGCAGGGCAGTCCCCGGCCTAAAGGTGCCCACTGTCCAGACAGGGGTGCAGACTGGAAAGAGGCGGCAACGACAGGCCTCCTGAGCTGCTATGTGAGCAGGGGCGAGGCGAGAGGGGCCCAGACTCTGGATCGAGGCTGAAGGCAGTCAGCACCAGCACGACTTTTTGTTGGGTGTTGGTTGCGAGAGAGAAGATTTTTGGCCAGAGCCCCTGGAGATACCAAGTGCATCAGCAGAAATGGAGATGATACGGGGGTGGGAGGATGCAGAGGTTTCTTTTTTTTTCTTTTTTTGAGTGGGGAGAGATCAGGAGTTCATGTGGACACATCAAGGCCGAGCCATCTGTTGGACACGTAGTGGGCATGTCCAGTGGGCGCCTGGATAAGCCAGACAGGGAAATTTTCAGAGACCAGGTCGAGATAATGGTGCACCGCTGGGAGCTGGAACCTCACGGAGGGTCTGTGAAGCCACGGGACTGGATGAGACCGCCAGCGGGTGGTTTAACGAGAAGGGACCTAAGTCCTGCCCTTGTGTTTCTCGAAGTCACGGATGCACGGGCAACTGGCACAGAACGTTTACTGATGTGTGTGCCACTAGGGGGGCGGCGGCAATCTCCCTGACCACCAGAAACCCCTCACTGACCACCAGCAAAACCCAGGCACGAGCCGCTCCTGCAGATGCTAGTAGTTTTGGGAGAGGGCACCCTAAGGCGGCAACTGTACCCGCAGAGCCACAGAAGAAGCTGTTGTGAGTCGCTCCGTGAAGCATGACCGTTCACCTCGACCACTCGACTGCTCCTTAAGTTAGTTCAGCTTCAACTCAGCGTGTGCACATGAGACCACGGAAACGCTGACCGGGCACACGTGCGCACGTGTGAGAACCACACGCACCCTGAACTGCACCAGGTTCGCACCTGTGTCCTCACAGTCTTCGAATTATGAAAATCAGTCAGTCCCGACCTTGATCCGATTCTCTCATCCGGTGCTTGGAATCAAAGCAAGATTTCCGAAGCTCACTCTGGCGAATGGCGTTCTAAAGTCGGTGAAAATTGTTCCCACTGGACATGAAGTTGCTGTATTTTGTGATGATCATACACAGACGTTTTGGTGGGCACAGTGTTGTGGTAACAACACTGTTCTTACTAAAATTAGAGACAGATAGGCCCTGGCTGGTGTGGCTCAGTGGGTTGAGCACTGGCCTGAGAACCAAAGGGTCACCAATTCGCTTCCCAGTCAGGGCCCCTGCCTGGGTTGCAGGCCGGGTCCTCAGTAGGGGGTGCTCGAGAGGCAACCACACATTGATGTTTCTCTCCCTCTCTTTCTTACTTCTTTCCCCTCTCTAAAAGTAAATAAATAAAATCTTTTTAAAAAGTTTAAAGTCAGAGACGGATGGAACAAACACAAACGGACTTTGAACAGGTTTCCATAATTCGTAGTTGCACATAAATAAGTTTTGATTTCTACCAACTGAAACGCAGGTTGTAGTTGCCAGATTTACAAAATTTTGGAACAGTTACTGAACCACAAAGCTCTTGTGATGAAGCTGATGGCGAGTTTGAAAAAACACAGCTTCAACATCTGTTTTCTTTCTCGGCTGCCCGTCACCAGGTTTTAGGGGACACTAGTGTAAGGGCCCTAAAATGTTGTTAAATTGTTTGTTAAAGCAGACCTCTAAGTAGGTGGGTTTTGATCCAACTCAATTATAAATCTTCAATCAAGTTATTCAATAAATGGAGTACCAAGACATCAGCTTTTAAAGCTTTTAGCAGATTACAGTGATTGAAAACAAAGCTTTTATGTGGAAAATAATGAAGCTTTTTTTTTTTTGCTAAAAGAGCAAGGGACAAAAATGAGCAAATTAAGTGATGAGAGCTCAAATAGCACATAAGATTTAATTTTAAAATTCTGTAATAAAATTCTATGGTGAGCTTTGGAATATCTCAACTTGTAGAAAGAGTTTTTTTCAGGTGGATAAATTCATATTGTATCCAGAAAAAAAGGTGAACTTGAGAAAGTCAGTGGTCTGTAGCATCTACATTGAATAAAGCATTCAAAAATTAGACATAGCTAATGTTTATTTAAAGAGCTTAATCTGATAAATATATTTGCGAAGACAGGAACTCTGAACCAAGGCACAAGGGCAGTGCCAGTGAAAACATCTGGGCTGAAACATTTGCGTAACCCCATATTCAAAGCACTGGACTTGGGAATTTCTTGTCCGAACTTGCTCAGAGCCTATCAGGTGCCTCAGCACTTGCGGAGGGGACAGTTCTTTCTTTTTTTTTTTTTTTAAGATTTTATGTATTTATTTTTAGAGAGGGAAGGGAGGGAGAGAGAGAGGGAGAGAGAAACATCAATGTGTGGTTGCTGGGGCTCATGGCCTGCAACCCAGGCATGTACCCTGACTGGGAATCGAACCTGCGATGCTTTGGTTCGCAGCCCGCGCTCAATCCACTGAGCTACGCCAGCCAGGGCTACATTTCTTAATTAAATATACTCTGGTCCAAGAAAAGAATCAATCAAAGGCATTCATTTAAATTTATCAACTGTAAAATTGGAAGAAAAGGATTTCAGCAATTATACAGAACAATTGAAAATAATAAAATCGCGCCGAAAGAGGAAGACCCTCTTCAGGGAAAGGCCAGTGCCGTACCGGAGTCCGGTGCAAGCCCGAGAAACTAATTATGGTTCCTGGACACGTCCCAGGCACAGTCCCCTCGCTGCTGTCATTTCCAACGTCCAGTTAATTAACAGAGAGAACAGGTTTTATTTTGCTTTAATGTATGTGGGGAGATGTGCATACACACACACACACACACACACACACACATACTTATATATATATATTTGATGTATATATTTTTAAAGACATTTTTTTTGAAACAAGATTTTGATTGAAACTACTTTGTGACTCTATTCAATAATACAGCCAACTCGTTGTGGTAAGGCGCCGGTCTGTGGGACTGGACGGGGCAGCCACAGGGAACACACGTGCCCATGCACACGCACACCTGCCTTCTCAGGTGTGCGAAGCGGGCCGCCGCAGCCCCCTCGTTCTGCACGCGGTTGTACGAGCCGCTTCTTGAGGCTGCCACTGGGCTCCGTGTCACTCCTTCCTGCGCCGCCCTCGGGGCCAAGGGCGGCCCCGGCGACCTCTGTGTCTGCCCCGACCTTCCGCCATGCTGAGGCTGCGGGGCGAGGCCCTGGCGCCCAGATCTGACCCCAGGCCGCACCTGTGACGCGCTGAGGGCCCCGCCCTGTGCTGGGCTTTCCGTAACTGAGCCCGACAGCGTGCCTGGGAGGAAGGGCGAGGCCTTTGCGCCCATTGTGCAGAGGAGCAAACTGAGGCGAAGACAAAGAAACGACTCGGCCGAGTTTGCGTGACAACAGCTCTGTCTCCTGGCCCCGTTCAGGGTCCACTGTCTCTCTCGTACGCCCTGCTGTGACTACAGAGAGAATGGGCCTGGAGGCAGGGGACCCCGGCTTCGGTCCTGGGGGTCACCAAACTGTGCGATGCTGGGCAGGTCCGGGACTTCTCTGAGGCTCGGCCTCCTCAGCGGCGAGGTGGGAATGGTGGCGGCTGTTGCAAAGCGTGGCTGTGAGGCTTGGATGGGCTCATGTGCATACGGCCCCTTGCAGGTTGTAAGCCGTCAAATCCAAGGCTCAGTGACGGTAGCGGCCACCTCATCCATAGTGACCCTGGCTACGGGAGTCGTAACAGTGATGACCAAGTGTCCCGGCCCCTCTGAGCAGGAGCGAGGTCTCCTCCACGTGGACCACCTACGAGGGTGGCAAGTGCCCTGAGCCCCCTCCCCTGCTCTCCCCGACCACGGAACAGGTCAGGGATGCCCTGGGACCCGGCGCATGAGGGCACGGAGGTACCGGATTCCGGAAGGCTGGGCTCCAGAGGGCCTGGTGCCCGGGACTGTCCTTTGTCTCCAGCCTCGGGGCTGTGACCACCAGGAGTTTAAGGAGGAGCCACCTGAAAGGGCGGAGAACTCATGGTGGAGGCTGAGCAAGCCCACGGCTGTGGTCGACCTCGCTTCTCTCCCTCCCCTTCCCCAGGTATCCCTGAACACACGGGGAGGGGACCCACGTCCCCTCTGAAGTATGCCTGCCCGGGCAGGCAAGGATGGCTCTTGGTGGACAGTGGAAGGGGCCTGGCTCTGTGTCCTCCTCCTAAGAGACCCCAGGGTCAGTGAGAGGCAGGAGCTGCCCAGGTACCTCCAGACCAAAGGGCGGGCCTTGGGGCACGGGGCTGAAGGGTTGGCTGGATCACGGTCCCAGAGATGTCTACATCCTGGTCCCTGGGCCAGTAAATATGTTGTTGCTTTACCTGGCAACAGGGTCTTTGCAGGTGCTCGGAAGCTAAGGATCTCGAGACGGGGAGTTGAGTTTATTAAGAAGATGAGCTTACCCTGGCTGGCGTAGCTCAGTGGATTGAACTCGGGCTGCAAACCAAAGTGTCACAGGTTCGATTCCCAGTCAGGGTACATGCCTGGGTTGCAGGCCATGACCCCCAGCAACCGCACATTGATGTTTCTCTCTCTCTATCTCCCTCCCTTCTCTCTCTAAAAATAAATAAATAAAATCTTTAAAAAAAAAGAAGATGAGCTTAAAGTACTCCGAAGTGAAAGTGACTTCATTTATGAGGGAGAGAGGAAGGCGGGAGGGCCAGAGTGGCAGAGAGATCACAGGATACTGCACAGCTGGCTTTGAAGACGGAGGAAGGGGCCGGGAGCTAAGGACCCCGGGCAGCCTGGAGAAGCTGGGAAGAGCAAGGAGCGGCTCTTCCCTGATCCTCAGAAGGAGCGCAGCCCTGCCGACACCTTGCTTTTAGCCCAAAGTGACTGATTTTGAACTTCTGACCTGCAGGGCTGTAATGATAATGACTTTGTGTTGTTTTCAGCCACTAAGTTCCTGCTCAGGGCAAAGCTCGCCCCTGCCTTGGGGACCAGGGACGGCCGCCTGTGCCAGCAGATGCCTGGCTTCAGCCCTAGTGCCATCATCAGTTCAGCAGACGCTGCCCCCTGTGGCCCCCCACCCCTGCCCCCCAGGACCCCACCGAGTCCCTGGCCACTGAGGTCACAGCGTGTCTGCTCCAGCGGTCTCATTTGCAAACACAGTTTCTGCCTATGTTTAGGTAAAGTTAGCCAGAGAGAAGAGATCTTCCTTCGCTGGTTCTTAGTTTTAGCTCTGATATTTGCCTGGCACATAGTAGGTGTTCAGTAAACAGCAGCTATTACTATTATGGGTAATGTTTGATCCTATTTGAAAACCTTAGGGGTGACATTGGGCAAGTCTACTAGGGATGACCCTTCTGGAATCTCCATGAGCTATTTTGTGAGTTCTGCACATTTTAAGCATGGGCACGTGGCCCTTGGAAGGCAGCTGGACTTTCTTCCAGTTGATTCCCAGGTCCACAGTGGGGTGACGGTCAGAGGCCTTTGGGGGACAGTCACAGATGGTGAAGAATGTCCACCCAGCCACACAGTAACACGCCACTTTCAAGCCTCACATGATAACCCCACCAATGACCGATTATCAGCCTTACGAAATCTTGTCAGCGATCCCGGGCAGACCAACCTGATTTTTATTCCCCGCAATTTGTCAGCGGTGACTGCGGCGTCCGGAGGGGCTGAGCTCGGGCCCGGTGGGCTCCGTGTGACCCGGAGAGAGACTGCTGCAGCAGCCCCCACAAACCATTCCCAACCTCCCCGCAGCCCCCCACCCCCAGCCTTCTGGGACGGCAACCAACACCCAGAGTAGGCACAGGGCACACATTTCTTCCACTGACTCAGAATTACGTTAAACACACACACACACACACACTCACAGAAAGCTGTGTTTCTTTAACACTTAGAATTACCTTTAAAAAACCACACACACACACACACAATTCTGACAATATGTAGTTATAAAAGGAAGATTAGTTTCTCTCTTGCCTAGAGGCACGGCCCCCCCCCCCCCCCCTTACAGTTCAGTCCTCGCAGGAGAAGAGAAAGGCGGTCACTTACTTAAAGTCAGGAAGAAAACGAAAGCCAGGCCAGCCACAGACAGCGAGCACTCCCTCCAGGGGTGCTTTCTCCTCTGGGAAGCGTTTGGAAACGGGGTGGCCTTCCCTTATGTAACCTCTGCTCCGATGATGTCATTGGAGGGCCT
The DNA here is from genome assembly GCF_004126475.2 of Phyllostomus discolor. Classification (NCBI taxonomy): domain Eukaryota; kingdom Metazoa; phylum Chordata; class Mammalia; order Chiroptera; family Phyllostomidae; genus Phyllostomus; species Phyllostomus discolor. Next base: position 212,357,836 of record NC_040903.2, on the reverse strand, counting down.
GCCGAGAAAATGAGTCTTCCAGGCGGGGGAGCGCGATGTGGTGTGGGGAGGAAAGCTGTTTTGTGCTTCGGAGCTGGCAGGGGGTGGCTCCCTCCACACCTCGCTAACAGGCGGGGAGGCCCACGATGAGGTCCCCCCAAGAAGGGCCCATCGGCCAACGTGCCCTTAGAACGCATTTGGCACAGGGACCGCGCATGGTGCCAGGTGGCCACCACACGAATGCGGGGGTGGGGGGGTCACTTGGTAAGACATAAAAGTGTCTGGCCACAGTGCTGTGTGCCTGCAATAGTATATGCCCACTGTAATGGAAACACAAGTGGAAAACTCTTACGGAAGGCCAAACACGAGTCAAAACCCAAACCACACCTGTCTGGGCCTCTCCGAGTCCCCCCGAGCCTTGGGCGTCGGCGGACACTGAGTGGTGATGACTTGGCCCCTTCGCAGCCGGGTCCTCAGCAGCTTTCTTGGGAGCTGACTCCAGCGCCCCCCTCTGAGCTCCGGGCGTGCAGGATGCGCTGCCAAGAACCCATCAGTGCGGACCCTGCGGAACGAGCGGGGAGCCAGGAAAAGCCTGACGCATGCTCTGTGCAGAGCTGAGTAAAATCAGACGCGCTGTTTCCTAACCCCCCTGGCAGCGCCGAGCTCCCTGCCTGAGCTGAGCGTGCACACACCAGCAGGCGCCCCCACTGGGCCTGCTCTCCAGACAGCGGGAAATGTCTGGCTTGCTCTGAGAGGCAGGCCTCAGGTCCTTGCCCGTCTTCGTGTCTTCCTTCCATCTTCGCTTCTAAAGAGTAAGACGCTTCAAGCTGCCTCCCTAGGGGCAGGACAGCGCGTCCCCCAAATCTCAGCCCCTTGGCACCCCGCCCCCACCACCCTGGTCCTGCCTCTCGGCGTCTCCACAAACCCAGTGAACGTGGCCAGAGCAGAAAGTGTCCCCTTTGTCCTCAGAAGCTGGCCTTTTCGAGGTGTTTCCCTTTTGTGACCCCCCTGTGGGGGGGGGGCAAACTGTGCTTTTGAATTTTTCTAGCAGTTTCTTCCTGTGGATGGACACCTTACACGTGTGGAAGCAGGGGGAAAAATAAAAAGAACGCTTTGAGGATCAGTAGCAGCTGTGTGATTTGGAGAGGAAACCGGAATTTACCTGTGCGGAAGGCCCCTGCCAACCGGGAGTGACCCGGGACTTTCTTTTTCTTTTTAAAGATTTTATTTATTTATTTTTAGAGAGGGAAGGGAGGGAGATAGAGAGAAAAAGATGAGAGAGAGAGAGAGAGACATCAATGTGCGGTTGCTGGGGGCCGTGGCCTGCAACTCAGGCATGTGCCCTGACTGGGAATCGAACCTGCGACACTGGTTCGCAGCCCGTGCTCAGTCCACGGAGCTACGCCAGCCAGGGCAACCTGGGACTTTCGTAGAGGTACAGACGTTAGGCCAGTGCCCGCCATCGCTCCAGGGTGGATTTTAACTGGAGAAAGTTTCCAAACCCCAGGATTTCCTAATCAGTACTGCAGACGGGGGGTCTGGCCAGGCAGCCTCCCTGCTCTTGCAGAAAGGGGCTGGCTCTCCCCCTTCGGAGAGGGGTGTTTAGGCTGGACGGTTTCTGGGAAGTGCTGTTCCCCGGGCGGTGTCTTCCTGCCCGAGCACGTGTTCTCCACGGAGACGGCCCAGAGGTCTGGGCTCTGCTGCTCGGGGAGGACTGCCTGTGAGGAGAGGCGGGCTGAGGCAGGGCCATGTGGCCGGGACTGTCTGTCTGTGCCCCACGTGCCACGGAGGAGGGCTGGGTGAGCTGGCCTTGAGGAAATGACTCAGTGGCAGCATGGCCAGGGCCCCCGGGGCCCTGCCCAGGGTGGGGTGGAAGGTAACGGAGATGATTAACGCACAGAGGCTGCCCCTGCTGCTCACCGGGATGGGAAGTGAGAAGCAGACCTTGGTCTGGGGGGAGACAGGGTCTCCCTCTGCCTATGGGCCCCGGGGGCCTGGGAGCCTGCATTCTGGGGACGGAGAGCAAGGTGAAGGAGCCCCAAGTCTGTAAGGGACAATGGGTCCCGGTGGTATAGAGAAGGCGGGCGTGGCTGAGAGTCACCGAAGTCCCCTGGGCCCTGGGACATGGGGGAACGCATGTGAGGAGGACACAGCAGCACAGAGATGGTCCTCAGGCTGGCGGGGCACCCGGGGGCCACCTCACAGAAACACAGGCCGGCCCGGCCAGCTGGGCGGGGCAGGCCCGCCTTCCCTGGGTGGTTCTGCATGCCGGGGCAGGGGGACCCTGGCACCAGCCCCACTTCCCGGGGACGGCTGGCCCCAGACCCTGCTTGATGCATGTTCAGGGGAAGGTGAGCTGGGGTTTGAAGAACTTGGGGACACACGGTCACTGTCCCCACCGTGACATACGGGGTCACTTTTCATTTTGCTAATTGCTACTTCATCTGGGCTCCATTCTGGGCACGTCCAGCAAG